>NC_143073.1:6340000-6680000 GCF_052426305.1 Pelodiscus sinensis
GCGGAGGGATCAGCTTAACAACTTGCAAACAGCCTTTTTTGTCTGAGTCGGGGTTGGTCCTGGAAAAACATGTGACCAAAACAACTCACCCTGGTATGTGAGTTTAACCAGGTAATTTTCCATGGAAGGGGTGTGTGTGTGTGTGTGTGTGTGTGTGAGTGTGAGCGTGTGTGTGTGTTGATCCAAGGTGCAGGCCCTGAACCCCACCACACAGTGGGGAACCGCCTTGCTGCATTCTGCCTCCAGAAAGGCACCCCTCCAAGACCAGAGTAGATCTCTATAGGCTGGCAGAGTGGGGTGCAGTTACAGGGGGCAAAGCTGGGGGGGGGCATGCGATCCTGGATAGAGGATACGTCTGGTATGATTCAGCTGATTAGCCGTGGGCTTCACCATGAGCTAGAAACTGGGGGGGGGGGCTGACCAGGAAGGAGCATGAATTGCAATAAACAAGGATGCCCCGGCTCAGGCATCTCATGTCACGAGGGAAGGATCCAGGCCCGGGTTGGGGTTTTGGGGAGTCCCCCTTCCCGACCCATGAGCCATGTCGCTTTTGGCATCCATGACAAAGTCATCGCAACCTCACCTCGCGGGGCTGTCACGCCAGGGGGAAAAAAAAGCAGCAGCTGCCCGGTAACCATGGCAACCAGAGAATATGAACCATGGCAACCGCCCACTCATCCCCAATTTACCCACTGTGTTACCTAGTAACCATGCTGACATCATCATTTATCTCTATAAACAACACCGGTGGTGGGGGGGGGGGACAATTGGAGCAAAGGGGAAGAAAAACAAAGGGTGTGTGCGGGGAGCGGGTGTTAAAATCTCCAAAATATTCAAGTAGGGGTAATGAGGGGAGCCCTGGGGGAAAAGACAGATATACACCCCCCCCAACCCTGCGAAACAGCCTTCCTCTGGCAGCTGTTTGTACAGGACTCCCTCTCCTGATGCTGAGATGCAGCCATGTCTGGGGTGGGATGCAAGGGATGTTTACACTGGTACCAGGTACCCTCCAGCTGACATCACCATGCAGTTACCTCTGGGGTGGGACATGGGGAACTGTTAATATAGAGGTCTCTTGCCCAGCACTGAAATGGCCACCTCTGGGGTGAGGCAGCTGTTTATATAAGGATCACCCACCCATCTCTGCTAGACATCTCTGGGATAGGTAGGGCACAGGGGCTAGGTGCCCTTTGTCTGGCACTGAGATGCAGCTGGCTCTAGTTTGGGGCATGGCATAGACTTAACACAGCAACAACCTGCCATGCATCACCCAATGTTCCCTCTAATCTTTTCCATCCCGGTGCAGATGTTTTCCATCCCCGTGCAGAATAAATCTTTCTATGTGCACTGAGGCATGTGTGAATGTGCACCACCGGGAGAAACACAAACCTAATTGCGGGCACTCTGCTTGGGGTTGCCAGATGGTTTCAGAAAAAATACCCCACGACAACAACAACAAAAACATGCCAGGAAAAAGTTTGTTGTGCAAAAACAAAAACAAAAAAAACCTACAAACACCATGGCCCCTTTTAAAACGGCGTGAGGCTTTTTTTGGCCCTAACAGGCTGCAGGTGGCTGCCCGCCATCTTGCCTCCCTGAACTGGGCTGGACAGCTCCCCAGTAAGCACCACAGTTGCCAGGCTGCCTCCGTATTGAGCCAAACAGCCCGGGATTTTCGCCTCCTGGCCGAGAAAAAATCCGAAAGTACTGGACATTTTAGCTCCATACCGGACACCTGGCAACCCTAGCTCTGCTGATCCCTTCCCAAAGCTGCCATAGCCAACGCTGGCTCCCATACCAGGGCAGCACGCTGCAGGACAGGAGTTGTGCCGGGATTAGGGGGACGGGGGCTCACCCAGTGCTTACTCTGGAATGAAAGAGGAGCCGGCCGGGGCTCGGCCCTCAAGCCCTGCTGCCTGTTTGCCAGTCTGGGGTGGCTCCTCTGGATGCTGGCACCAGTGGAGGAGCCTCTGTCCTTGAGGAGCAGCCCTGAGGCCCGGGAGATGCCAGGTGCCCTCCTCACCCACGAGCTGCTGGAACCAGAGCAGAGCGGACCCGGCTGCGTCTTTCCTGCCCCTGGGAACTTTTCAGATCTGCCAGCGCCGCTTGCTCGGGGGGATTCTGCTGGAATTCATAATTTCCTGGGGGCTGCTGGCCACACCGCCCGGCCTGGGCTTCCGACAGCTTCTAAGCGTGGGGCTGGGGGTGGAACGCTCTGCTTGTGGCCTGTGGAACTCCCAGCCACAGGACAGTGGGCTCTGCATGGTTCATAAGACCTGGGGGGGGGGGTGCTCCTAAGAGAATGAAGCAGGGTGAGGCTTAGCTTTCCCTCCCCATTGTTTACAAATGACACTTGGGGAGAGAGGAAGAGGAGCACCCCAGCAGCCTGGGTATCATCCCCTCTGTCCTCCCAGCCTGTCTGGCCCAGGGGCTAGAAAGGGGGGGAGGGGGGGAGGCAGGCTCCCTGTGTGGCAGGGGGGTTGGTGGAAGCTGGGCGGTGCCGTCCCGCTGGTGGAGGGCCCAAAGCCAGGGAGGGAAGGGGCTGGTCTTGCTTGTGGTCCAGCTCTCTACAGCCAGCTCGGGACCCGGCTCTCTCTCGCCAAGGGATTCCTCCACAGCTGGAATGGGGGAAGCGCCCCTCAGCCCGGGGACCAGCTCCCTCCTCCACATGCGGGGACAGCCAACCCCGCAGGGCCGTGGTCTCCCTAGTCAAGACTCTCCCCCGGCCAAGGCATGGAGATCCAGGGCGCCCCGCCCACGGCCCGGAGCCAGCAACCTACCAGAGCCACCTCGGCGGGCGCCAAGCAGCAACGCTGCCACCAGCTGCGGCGGGGCGTCCCCCGTAGCCACCAGCCGAGGCGGGGCGCGCATCTGGGAGCAGCAGGCCGAGGGAGACGCCGGGAGACGCAATTGGGAGGCCCGGGGCCTGATCTTGGTTGCGGTTTGTGATACCGCCAACGAACACCTGAGCACCCGGGTCGCTGTCGCTCTGCTGTCCAGACCAGCCCCTCTGTAACTGGGGCAACTGGGCGGGGGGTGGCCAGGTACACTGTGGGGGTATTGGCCACTGCGTGGGAATCCAGAGTCTGCTGCCCACAGGCGGGAGGGGGAAATTCCCCGTTCTCTTCTTCCC
Organism: Pelodiscus sinensis; assembly: GCF_052426305.1. Classification (NCBI taxonomy): domain Eukaryota; kingdom Metazoa; phylum Chordata; order Testudines; family Trionychidae; genus Pelodiscus; species Pelodiscus sinensis. The sequence goes on from NC_143073.1 coordinate 6,343,134, forward strand.
CTGGTGGGAAGGCGCAACTTTTGAACGCTCTCGCCAGCCCGGCGCTGTTAGTAACAAACAGCCCCACGGTGCCACCTGCTCAGGGAGAGGGCATGCCGCTTTCGGCTCATCCCGCCAAGCCCCCCAAGGGATTGCATGGCGCCTCCCCGGCCCACGGCACCAGGCGGTCCCCTCTGCTCTGTCTCCAAGAGCTTGGGAGCTTTCTTGGACTATTTGCCATGGGGGGGGATGCTTTGGGTTTTCCCAGCCCCCTGTTTGCACAGCAGCCCCTGTGTAGGCTGTTCCGGGGGCGGGGATAGGGACTCAAACCCCCATCCCTGCCCTTCCCAGGCAAAAGCCCTATCCCCTAGGCCACTCCACAACCCACCTCCCCACCTCTGTAGCTGGAAATAGATTCCGGGCCAGGAAGCAGAACTGTCCCAGTTGCTATTTTTCCCTCTTCACTCAAAGGCACAGGACCCTGTAGGCCTTAGTGGCTGGGTGGCCCCAAGAACTGCCTTGCCAGCCTCTCAATGACTTGGCCTTGTAGCAGGGGGCGGCTTTTGGCCGGCTCAGGCCAGGCTGAGGACGTGCCAGTGACTTGATCCCCCTACCCCCCAGATCAGAAGGCAGCTGTCCGGGAGCTGCCTGCTCTAATCCCACCTTCCAAATCCCACCTTCCCCTCCCCCCTCGCCTCGGATTTACCACGCATAAATCCTGGGATTATCCAATCAAATCTAAAGCGCCTTAGGTCCCAGCATGCAGTGCAAGCTCCATGCCGGTATCGCCGTCGGACTGCTGGGGTTCAGGGAACCTAGCCGGGATGGTGGGACCAGCTAGTGGAGCTACTGCAAAGCAACCCGGGATCAACAGATCCTGGGGAAGGGGGGGTCCCAGCAGATCACCCCATAAGCACAGCCCCAGGGAATCTGAACCAAGACCCCAGGAGCCCTTTGTCTGGAGGCGTCGTTCTGCTGGGCATGAGAAGTGATCAGCCCGACGGGTAGAGCAGGCGAGCTGTGCACCCTTCCCCTCCCCCAGCACCCCTCTATCCCAACCCGCAGGACAATGTTCCCTCTCATCTTTTCCATCCATGTGTGGAATAAATTTTGTCACCTGCACCGAGGCCTGTGTGAATGTGCACCACCAGGAGAAACACCAGCCTAGCTGGGGGCGCGCTGCTAATCAGCAGGGTGGCCTTGGACTCTCTCCTGAGTGGCTGCACAAACAGAGGGAACGCTGCCCGCAAGGCCCTGTGATCCCAGCTCGGGGCTGCCCTCTCCCCCAGCTCTGCCCAGGTCCCTCCACCCTGGCCCACAGCCCCCTGCTATCCCAGCCTCCAGCTGTGCTGACGGGCACCTCCTGACTGGCACCATCCTTGTGACGCCAGGCCTAGGCCTCCCCTGAGCGCAGGCTGCCCAGGCAATCACCGCGGTCCCGTGGACTCCAACAGCTGGATGGGGAGGGCTCCTTCACTTCCCCCCGCCCCCGGAGATGGGATCCCTGGAAGCAGGCTGGTGCCTCACCTGGTCAGTAATGGGCACTCGCCCCTGAGCCCCAGTCCTGCAGGATCTTCCTGCCCCAGGGCCTCTCTGCCGAGGCTGCAGATGGGCCAGTCTGCACCAACTGATGGGGCTGAGACACAGCCCCCTATTGGAGTCGGGGGGGGCGGCTCTCTAACAACCCCCCTGCCCCCATCATCCCCTGCAAGGTCATCCACCCCCCTGCTGCAAATATGCCCACTTTCTTGGCTGGCACCTGTCACTCAGCGGGGGTGCTGGGGGGGGGCAGGAGGGACCCCCCATACAAGTGTTTCCTGCCCCCTCTCTCTGGCCCTACTCCCCCTCTAACAAGGGGGTCAGCTGTTACTCCCCCCCACCTAGCCTAGCAGTGGGGGAGGGGAGCAGAGCCCCCTCCTCCCTATTAGAGTGACGGTTTCATTCCCAGCTCAGGAGGGAAGAGGTGTCTAGTGGTTAGAGCAGGCCAGCCAGGGCTCCTGAGTTCTGTTCCCGGGGGGGGGGGAGGAGTAGGGTTCAATGGTTAGGGCAGTGGGCGCTGGGAATTAGGACTCTTGGGTTCTGTTCTCAGCTTGCGGGGGGAGGGAAGTAGGGTCCAATGGTTAGAGCAGCGGGCGCTGGGAATTAGGACTCTTGGGTTCTGTTCCCAGCTTGCGGGGGAGGGAAGTAGGGTCCAGTGGTTAGAGCAGCGGGCGCTGGGAATTAGGACTCTTGGGTTCTGTTCCCAGCTTGTGGGGGGAGGGAAGTAGGGTCCAATGGTTAGAGCAGCGGGCGCTGGGAATTAGGACTCTTGGGTTCTGTTCCGAGCTTGCGGGGGGAGGGAAGTAGGGTCCAATGGTTAGAGCAGCGGGCGCTGGGAATTAGGACTCTTGGGTTCTGTTCCCAGCTTGCGGGGGGAGGGAAGCAGGGTCCAATGGTTAGAGCAGTGGGCGCTGGGAATCAGGACTCTTGGCTTCTGTTCCCAGCTTGTGGGGGGAGGGAAGTAGGGTCCAATGGTTAGAGCAGCGGGCGCTGGGAATTAGGACTCTTGGGTTCTGTTCCCAGCTTGCGGGGGAGGGAAGTAGGGTCCAGTGGTTAGAGCAGCGGGCGCTGGGAATTAGGACTCTTGGGTTCTGTTCCCAGCTTGTGGGGGGAGGGAAGTAGGGTCCAATGGTTAGAGCAGCGGGCGCTGGGAATTAGGACTCTTGGGTTCTGTTCCGAGCTTGCGGGGGGAGGGAAGTAGGGTCCAATGGTTAGAGCAGCGGGCGCTGGGAATTAGGACTCTTGGGTTCTGTTCCCAGCTTGCGGGGGGAGGGAAGCAGGGTCCAATGGTTAGAGCAGTGGGCGCTGGGAATCAGGACTCTTGGCTTCTGTTCCCAGCTTGTGGGGGGAGGGAAGTAGGGTCCAATGGTTAGAGCAGCGGGCGCTGGGAATTAGGACTCTTGGGTTCTGTTCCCAGCTTGCGGGGGGAGGGAAGTAGGGTCCAGTGGTTAGAGCAGCGGGCGCTGGGAATTAGGACTCTTGGGTTCTGTTCCCAGCTTGTGGGGGGAGGGAAGTAGGGTCCAATGGTTAGAGCAGCGGGCGCTGGGAATTAGGACTCTTGGGTTCTGTTCTCAGCTTGCGGGGGGAGGGAAGTAGGGTCCAATGGTTAGAGCAGCGGGCGCTGGGAATTAGGACTCTTGGGTTCTGTTCCCAGCTTGCGGGGGGAGGGAAGCAGGGTCCAATGGTTAGAGCAGTGGGCGCTGGGAATCAGGACTCTTGGCTTCTGTTCCCAGCTCTCAAATAAGGCTGCTGTGTACCAAAGCACAGCGCCCCCCGAGGACACCCCCCCATCCCCTTCCCCGGGGGCTGCCCAGGAAGCAGGCCTGGCCCTAAACACGCAGACAGGCTGGCGTCGCTGCTCCCAGATGTCGTGGCCGCGTTCTCCCCGGAAAGGCCCTGGGCTTTGTTAGCTCAGCCGCCCCCTGTCCCTGGTGCACCTGCCCCGCGGCCCATGTTTACCTGGCAACGCGTCATTATCTGCCTGCCGGTTACCTAGCTACCAGGCTGCTGGCGCCCGCGCCCCACCAGGAACAGACGGGGACATTTATCACCCAGCTGGGCAGCCGTGGCCTCCCCAAACAAAAGGGAACCTGCCAGAGCCGGCTCCCTTTGCCCACCCCTCCCGTGGGCCCAGAGGCTGTGGTGATGGGCGCTACCTAGCAGATGTTTCCTTCGCTGTTTCTATGCCTCAGTCAACACTCAGTCTCGCAGGGATGCCAGTCAGTGCCCAAGTGAGCATGGGGAACGTGTGCCCACCCCCCAGCTGGACGGGGGAGCTGAGGCCCAGCAAACTCATTCCAAGCTGGGGAAAGGGTCAGGGGTTCCCCAGCAAGCAGGATTGGAAAGATTCAGCAGGACCCCCTGGACCCCACAACCAGCTGCCCCCAGCTTTTAAGCTCCATAACCCACCCGGCTGGGGACTCGTCCCTCTGGCTGTGGGGCCAGCTCCGGCAAGAGGGGACCCTGCCTCTCCGGTACACTGGGGAGGGCCGGTTCTGGTTTCAGAGCCATGGAGCTGAGGGGAACACTAGCTATGCTCTCACTATGGTACCTATGTGACCTATGGACTGGGGGATGTTTGCTTCTTGCAGCCTTACCAGAGGCCAGAGATGATGCTGCGAAAAACCAGGGACACGAGACATTGGCTAGGAACAGGCCGAGTGCACAGTGGGCCGGAGCCCATGTAACTCTGCTCTGCGGGTTCCAGCTGCTTGCCAGGGTGTGCAAATATCCACGTCTCCCCTGCACACATGCACATGGAACCCTGGCACATGCCAGCAAATGCACACGCCTCTGCCCACCCGAATGCCCATGCCTCTGTCTGCCTGAATGCCCATGCCTCCATCTGCCCGAATGCCCACGCCTCTTCCCACCCGAATGCCCATGCTTCTGTCTGCCTGAATGCCCATGCCTCCATCTGCCCAAATACACACGCCTCTTCCCGCCTGAAAACCCATGCCTCCATCTGCCCGAATGCCCACGCCTCTTCCTGCCTGAATGCCCATGCCTCCATCTGCCCAAATACACACGCCTCTTCCCACCCGAAAGCCCATGCCTCTGTCTGCCCGAATGCACACGCCTCTTCCCACCCGAAGGCCCATGCCTCTGTCTGCCCGAATGCACACGCTTCTGCCCACCCGAAGGCCCATGCCTCCGTCTGCCCGAATGCCCATGCCTCCGTCTGCCTGAATGCCCATGCCTCTGTCTGCCCAAATGCACACGCCTCTGCCCACCCGAATGCCCATGCCTCCGTCTGCCTGAATGCCCATGCCTCCGTCTGCCCAAATGCACACACCTCTTCCCGCCCGAATGCCCATGCCTCTGTCTGCCCGAATGCCCATGCCTCTTCCCGCCCGAATGCCCATGCCTCTGTCTGCCCGAATGCACATGCCTCCATCTGCCCGAATGCCCACGCCTCTTCCTGCCCGAATGTCCATGCCTCCATCTGCCCGAATGCACACGCCTCTTCCTGCCCGAATGTCCATGCCTCCATCTGCCCGAATGCACACGCCTCTTCCCGCCCGAAAACCCATGCCTCTGTCTGCCCGAATGCCCATGCCTCCATCTGCCTGAATGCACACGTCTCTTTCCTCCCGAATGCCCATGCCTGTCTGCCTGAAAGTCCATGCCTCTGTCTGCCTCCTCCCAGCTGCACATGCCCTCCCTCACAGATACACACGCCCTGTGCGTGCCAACACCCCCATCCTCTCATTTGCAGGTGCAAAGGCAAGCGGCATCCCTTTGCACAGGCATGCAGCACACACAACTCAGAACCCTATGCCCACACCCAAATGGCCACACATGCACCCCTGCATGCATGTGCGTCCTTACAGACACAGCGGTTACAGAGACCCCTGCTGGGACTGACAATTCCAGGGTCCCGCCCGACAGACAGCGTACAGCTTCTCACCTGACTCCCAGACCTGGGATCACCTGCCCTGAGAAAGAGGCTGGCACAAGGTGCCCCACCCCTCAGGCAACAGCTGCTGGGCAAAGGGGAGGCGCCTTTAAATCAACCCTAGAGACAGAGCGAGGCAGGAACAACAAAGCTGGATGATGGGGAATGGGCCGGGATGGAGAAGGGGGTGGGGACGCAAGGGAAGGGGGAGGACAACAGTGCAGACCTCTGCTAATGGATACGTACGCCCACAGCACAGGTGTCACAAGCAAAAAGCCTGGCAGATGCCAAACACAGGATCCCGTGGGTTAGAGTTGGGGGGCAGGGGCTGGGAGCCAGGACGCCTGTGTTCTGTCCCCAGCTCTGGGAGGAGAGTGGAGTCTAGTGGTTAGAATGACAGGGCAGGGGCTGGGAGCCAGGACGCCTGGGTACTGTCCCCAGTTCTGGGAGGAGAGTGGAGTCTAGTGGTTAGAATGACAGGGCAGGGGCTGGGAGCCAGGATGCCTGGGTACTGTCCCCAGTTCTGGAAGGGGAGTGCGATCCAGTGGGTAGAGCAGGGGACTCCTAGGTTCTAGTCCCAGCTCTAGGAGGGCAGTGAGGTCTAGAGGGAAAAGCAGAGGGGGACCTGGGAGCCAAGATGGCTAAGTCCTGCCCCCAGCTCTGGGAGCGGAGTGAGGCTGAAGAATTGCAGGTGAAGGGAAGGGGACCCCAAACAGCTGGCCTCTACTCCTGTGAATGGCATCTAATGGTGAGAGAGGGGAACTGGGAGTCAGGACGTCTGGGTTCTCTTCCTAGCCATGGGATGGGAGAGGTGTCTAGTGGTTAGAGCAGGGGGGAGGGAAACTGAATCGGCTCCATGGCTCTAAGCCTGCGCCGCCCCTCCCCCGCGCAGTATTCGGTATGGCTGGGATGAGTCACCGCCCCAGACTAAAACGAATCCCACGTGAATGCTGCCATCGGTGTTGACTTATTTCAAAGTCAACAGGGCTCGGCTGGGAGGGTGCAGATCAGGCAACATGGGGCGAGCCCAGAGCCTAGGCTACGGCAGAGCGCCGGGGGGAGGAGGGCTATGGGGTTTTATAATAATCAATGGAGATATACCGATCTCCTAGAACTGGAAGGGACCTTGAAGGTCTTCGAGTCCAGTCCCCTGCCCTCACAGCAGGACCAAGCGCCGTCCCTTGGGAATTAGGCCTGGATCCTGAGAGCTAGTTAGACTCCAAACTTCCACGGACGTCTGATGTGCAGGGCCCAGCCCTTGGGGTGTACAGCCTGGGGCCTGGAGCCCAGAGTGTGGGGTCTAGAGATGAGCAGTGACTCCTGGGTCCGTCTTGCCCCTGGGGTATCAGCCACGCCTGTGTGAGGCAGGTGTCCCATCGCTCCCAACGGAGATGGGCCGGGCACTGTTTTACACACTAGAAACGGTGGCTCAAGACAAGGGAGGGCTCAGGGCAGAGCCTGTGTGTGTGTGTGGGGGGGGGGCATTAAAAACCCATCATCCCTTTCCCTCCCTCCGGATTCTACCTAGTGAGGGCCACTCCCTGGGGCCCCCCAGGTGACGGTGGACAGCACACGCTGCCACAGAACAGCTGCCACAGGCGCACCCACAGGGGTACCCATGATGGTGACTGTCTCAGCTGAACACCCGGGCCTCAGCTAGGGGCCTCCAGTGCGAAAAGCAGGAGCTAAAGAGCGGGGGCTGCAGAGCCGGGGCAGTAACACCTCCCTCCGCCTGTAGGTCAGCCCAGCACGGATTCTGCGCTGACACCGTTCCGTACACACCCCTGCCAACAATACAAGGCTCTAAAACACCCGCACGCGTTCCCAGAGAGAGACACCCAGAGAGCCCTGGGCTAAAAGACCTCCAAGAACCCCACCTCCCATCAGGCCCCACTACAGGTCACACACACACACACACACACACACACACACACACACACACACACACACACACACACACACACACACACACACACGGACACAGGGAGGAGCAGCCGTACAGAGGTAGGCACAAGACTCACAAATGCACAGACGCACGCTAAGCACACACACGCAATCACAGGCCACATGCCCTGCTTCCCCGGCACCCGGGCATTTACCCCAAAGAGGTGTAACACATGACGCTTTGTGCCTATTTTGCACAGGTGCGAACACACCGCGCTGCCGAGGCCACAGTGGCTTCGGTGTGTTTCCTACGGGGGCGCCTCCACACCGACACACGGGCGTGAGTTTGCGCTGGCACGTGGCTAAAAGCGCCAAAGAGCCGTGGCGACGCCTGACCCACACAACCACACACTCATGCTACACACACCCGCCCCCAGAGGGAAACACGCACACAAAGCCGGCGCCCCCAGCTCCGTGGCGACACACTCCGGTCCCAGAGTCGGGCGCGTGCACGGGCACATAAAGAGCTGGGGAAGAAAAGCAGGTGGCAAAAGCGGGCGGAAAAAGGAGAATAAAGGGAAACTCCAGAGACAATGCCCCCCCCCCCCGTCCCGCTCTGCTACATCTGCTCCCAATATTCAGAAGGGCGGCAGCAAGAAACAAAGTATCTCTGTCTGGCCCCTTCCCTCCCCAAGCAAAATACACTTGGATGCTGCGTTTGTGCACAGGGGGCGTGATGGAAAGCGGGGGGGGGGGGGGGGGACAGGCAGGAAATGTCGCCTTCTCTTTGAGGGGGGCCTACTAGGGTGGGAAGCGGTGGAGAGAGCAAATCCGCCCCCGGTGGAGCTGGTGTCTTGGCGGGAGATGCCCACGAGGGTTGCTATGGCGATGCCAAGGCAACCTCTCCTCCCAGCCTGGCGCCGCTGTTCCCATCGGGTTGTTTTTTTCCCATCCAAAGGTGCAGAGGGGCTTTGCGCTTTGCCCTTATTGTTCCAGGAGAGTTTGCTCGGACGCGAGTTGCCCTCCCGCCTGGGGCATCCTGGGCGAAACCCTGGCTCGCGTTTTCCTGGGGTCCCCATCTCACTCCCCCCCCCCCGAAGGTAGAAAAATCTCGTCACTATCTGTACGGAAACCGCCCTCTGCCCCTGGATATGGGGCCAGACTGGGAGGTCAGTCTCCAGGGTGGTCTGTGGTTTTCCATCAGTAGACGTTGGGGCTTCTAAACCAAGGCAACCTGGCTAGTTCAGCCCTAGACAGGCAAAAAGCCCTTCCCCAATGCAGGGCTGAAAGAAGTCGGGGCTCTGTTCACCTCCTGCCTTGGGCTGGGGAAGGCTCCATACGGCTCCCTGGCTGCCCCAGGGGGTGGCAGTCCCTAGAAGAGTCAATATCACGCCCAGGAGAGGATCAAAGGTCCTGGGGTGAACTAGGCTTCAGGTCTGTCTCCCCTAGGCCCCCATCCCCGGCGTATCAGCACCTGGCCCAGTCTGTAGGGCCACTGACCCTCCACTGCTCTGTGGGGCAGGGCAGGGCAGGGCTGCCCCCCAAACGTGCAAAACAAAGTCGTGGCCCGGATCCTCTTTGGGGTTAGGCACCAAACTGTCACCCGGAGGCCCTAACAAAGGGACATCATCTGGCTCCTATGGTTCTGTCAGGGGGTGGGGGGCAGCCAGCAGCAGATGGGGGCAGCAGTGGGGCGCCAGATGCCCCAAGCCCTTTGAGGATCGGACCGCTGGGGACTTGCCCAGGGTCACGGTACAGGCAGGCAGGGCCATGAACCTAACTCTAAAGTCATCAGCTGGTGGCCTAACCACTAGTCCATCCTTCCTTCTGCAGCAGAATACAGAACGTGAGCTGACGTTCTGGGCCAGACCAGCATCTTGCCCCGTCCCCTGGCTTCACCAGCGGCCCCGTACCAGAGCTTCAAGGGGAGCGGACCAAACAGGGCAAATTGGGGAGATCCACCCTTCTTCCCCTCCTGGCTTCTGGCAGCCGAGGTTCAGGGCCACCCCCAGCATGGGGTTGAGTCCCTGCCCACCCATTCCACCCAGCCCCCGTGGCATGGGAAGTGTCTGACTTCATCTCTGACTCTCACTAGGCTACACACCCTTGGTCTAGACCAGGCAACAGCAAGCTCGAGATCTGTCCTGCAAGAACCCACCAGAGCCCCCAGAAATGCAGCTCTGCCCAGGGATCCCCGCTCAGCCAGCAGGCCCCAGGACGGGGAGCCGGGATGCAGCCCCATGCATTAGTGGTTATCCCCAGGGAGCTGGTGGCAGGAGGGGGATGAGAACCGGCCCAAAAGGGTTCAGCTGGAGGGAGCAGGAGGCCAGGCAGAAAAACCAGCCAGCTGGGTATTTTGGCCTTCCTCAGAGGCCGGTGTGAAGGACAGGTCAGAGCCAGGAGGCTGGAAGGCTCAGCCGTCAGGTGGGGCGCGGGGGCCTTTCACCTCCAAATGCCGAAGCGCTGAGCTGGCTCCAGGAACTGATGCTTGACCCTCATATGACGTGAGCTCGGCAGGTCTCAGCCTGGAGCAGAGCCGGGCTGGGCGCTCGGTGCCCTCGGGGCTCCCCAGCAAGGCAGGGGAGTACACGTGGGAAGGTATCCCTGGTTCCTGGGGTGGGTAGAGGCCTACACTCCAACCAGATCTGCCGAGCACAGGCTTCCCAGAGGCTTTCAACAAAAATCCCGAACATGGCAAAAAAAAAAAAAAAAAAAAAGTCTCTGCATCTTTAAATGGCCCCACACTCCTCACTCCCCCACCCGATGCAGTAGGGGAAAACTGTCCCTGCTGGGCTTCCGTCAGTATTTTCTGTTTTTTTTACCAGACGGGGATCCAAATACCAAACAGTCCGGGTGAAAACCGGACACCTGGAAACCCTAGGAGCACTGGGGGACCTCTCTGGGGGGGGGAGGGGCAGGTTGGGGGCACCCCTCTGACTTCAGTCGCCTCAAGCTTTCCACAAGCCCCCTCCCTGCTCTGCCCCATCTTGCCCCCACCGGCTACCATGGGTACAGTGGACGTGACTCCTGCTGTGGGATGGGCACATGTAACCCGGGCTCCCGCGGGTCGGCTCTTAGGCGGGACTTGCTCCCTGGACGGTTGCTCCAGGTCACTGGGGCACGGAGCTCCCATTGGGCAGCCGTCATATTAAAGCGGTTGAGATCCGCCAATCCCGCCAGCCCGGCTGAATGCACATTTGCATGTGGCCCCTCAGCAGCGAATTTCCCTTCAGATAGAACCCTGCCGTGTTTCTGGACCCCGCTCCCCGCTCCAGGGGGCTCCAGACATGGGTCCTGTCTGTGCATGACTCCCCAGCCCCCCGTCAGGAATGGGGGCAGCCCCAGCTCTTCATGCCGGGAGCCAAGCCACACTTAGCTCTGGGAGAAGAGAGGGGCATAACTGGGGCAGGGAAGTGGGGGTCCAGGACTCCTGGGTTCTCTGCCTTGCCTCGAGGGAGCCTGCTTCCGCTGCTGGACGTCCCTGGCTCAAAGCCCTGCTCAGCACAGACCACCCCGGTGATGCCGTTTGTCCCTGGTGTGGTGGCCTGAGTGAAATGAGTTTCCTGCGCCTCAGCACCTGGCTCTGTCCCCTAGAAACGGGGGCTCTGGACGTGCAGCACATGGGTGGCGGGGTAGGATGCCCTACTTTGTGCCTGGGACCCCCCCGCCCCGACACACTGGACTTTGCTCTCTGCAGCTGCCAACCTGGCACCCGAACACTCCAATTCAATTGACGGGTGGAACCGGCGCACAGACACCCCCCTGGCACTCTAACATCCCTCACTGCCTGGCACCCACCCCCCGGAAGCGCCCGGCCGGCGGCAGGCGGCCCTTTGGAGACAGCTGGCCCCACAGTGCTTTTCCATCAGGAGCTGCGAGTGAGTCACCTTGGGCGGAGGGCAATACGGGGGAGAGGATACGGCACAATCGGAGCGCCAACGATGCTGGCAGGCGCCCAACGCCCGTGGGCGGGCGGGTACGTGTCTGTTAGCCCCCCTCCTCCCAGGGGTCCTTCTCCCCACGCCCCCTTGCTGGTGCCATGGGAAATTGCGAGCGTCTCCTCGCCCCATGCCAGTGACAGGGCCCAGCCACCCCAACTCCAATCAATCCCAGATCGGGCCCGCAATGGGAGCCAACCCAGGAGATTTTATAGAGCGGGGCCATCTGGTTATCGCAAAAGCTAACGCACTCGGCAGGGTGGGGGAGGGGACGATGAGGCACACAATAACACCAGCGCCGGGCAGCTGCAGCCCGAGAGAACGGAGCGACGCCCCGGCCCGAGCCCCTCCCCATTGGGTCCCCCTGTATTGCCCTGCAAGGACTCACCCCTGGCAGCGTTTTCTGCTCGTGCAGCGCGCTCTGCGCCTTGAGGGCCGATTCCCGGGCGCAGTAGGTCAGGAACGCGCATCCTGCAGGAGGGAGAAAGCAGAGGGGAAGGGTCACGGGTGCTTCGGTCCCTCGGATCCCTGCCCCTCGACACGACGGATGTGCCCCCCCCATGGGAACTGGGAACCCAACTTCCCAGGGCTCCAAGGCGGGGAGATAATGGCGGGGGGGGGGAGGGCTGGGACTGCCCCAGGTCCGAATGTGACAGCAAGGTTGGCAAGGCCCATACCAGCCCCATTCCCCCCGCTCTTACAGGGCATGTGTCGGGGGCATTTTCCCAGGGGTGGGAGAAAAAGTGTTAACCCCCTAGGCTGGCATTCAGCTCTAGGACCACTTCTCAGCTCTGCCGGTGTCTCCTACATGCCCCTGGACAGATCCACAAAGGGAATTGGTGCCTAACGCCCATGAGTGTCCATAGGAGTTAGGCCCGTAACTCCCCTGGAGGATCTGAGCCTTCTTGTTTCTGCACCACGCACCACGGGGAGAACGCTCCTTCTTGGCTCTACTGAGTGGGAGTTTTCCGGGCCGGGGCACACGCCCGTTGTTTGTACAGCACCTGGCGCTTGTGGGCCTGGACTTGCTCAGGCTGCTCCTCGCAACGCAGAGGAGGCGGCACAAGGGCGACGGAGCGTGGCACGGACGGAGGAAGGACGTGAAAGGGACGCACGGAAGAGACAGGGCCCCATCGGTGTGCAGGAAGGGAAGGAAATGGGTCCCGGCAGGGTGAACGCGACGCAGGGAAAGAAAAGGTTTCTGTGCCGGAGTGTCAGCCTAGAGTCCAGGGAGCCCCAGTTGGGAACCCTGCATGGGGGCTTTGAAACGAAAGCCAGGCTGTGCCCAGCCGCCTGCTGTCCATTCGCAGCCTTCTCTCACAAGAGCGAACACCCCCGCTTCCGCTCGTTCGCCACCCTCCGGCAGCTCTGATCCCCGCGGCGGGTGTTCTCCCCCAACGCCCCCGCTCCTGGAGTCACGTGACGAAAGGAAACACTCAACCTCCATTTAAAACCAAACCCCCCTGGAAGCGCCTCGCTCGCCTGGTTACAGCGGGAAGTTTGAAAATACAACCCGGGGCATCGGACGAACAAAGAACAGAAGGACGGCCAGGCTGAGTCAGACCATTAGTCCATCTAGCCCAGGATCCTGTCTTGCAACAGTGGCCAATGCCAGGTGCCCCAGAGGGAGTGAACAGAACAGGGGACCATCATGTGATCCCTCCCCTGTCATCCATTCCCAGCTTCTGACAAACAGCGGCTAAGTACACCATCCCTGCCCATCCTGGCTAATAGTCATTGATGGACCAACCTCCATGAATTTATCTAGTTCTTTTTTTAACCCTGTTGTAGTCTTGGACTTCACAACATCCTCTGGCAAGGAGTTCCACAGGTTGACGGTGCGTTGTATGAAGAAATACTTCCTTTTGTTTGTTTTGAACCTGATGCCTGTTAATTTCACGTGGTGACCCCTTGTTCTTACGTGATGCGAGGAAGTAAATAACTTTTCCTTATTTACTTACTCCACACCAGTCATGATTTTATAGACCTCTTGCTTATCCCCCCTTAGTCATCACTTTTCCAAGCGGAAAAGTCCCAGCTGTATTTCTCTCTCCTCACATGGCAGCCGTTCCAAACCCCTCATCATTTTTGTTGCCCTTTTCTGTGCCTTTTCCAATGCCAAGAGATCTTTTTTTGAGATGAGGAAACCAGATCTGCCTGCAGTGTTCCAGGTGTGGGCATCCTGCGAATTCATATAGAGGCAATATGATATTTTCTGTCTTATTCTCTATCCCTTTCCTAATGATTCCCAACATTCGGCTTGCTTTTCTGACGGCCGCTGCCCAGTGAGGAGACGTTTTCAGAGACCTCTCCACCACGCCTCCAAGATCTCTCGCCTGAGCGACAACCGTTAATGTAGACCCCCTGATTTGATGTATGGAGTCCGGACTCTGTTTTCTAACGAGATATTACTTTGCATTTATCAACACTGAATTTCAGCTGACATTTTGTTGTCCAGCCACCCAGCTTTGTGAGATCTCTTGGCAGTGCTGCGCCGCCTGTTTGGACGTAACTACCTTGAGTAGTTGTGTATCAGCTGCAATCAAGTCCCCGCATTTATCATTTGCAAAACAAAGCTGAGTTCTAAGTCAATCTCCCGGCTTCAGGAGGTGTGATTCGGGTGTATTGCTGGCTGGGGGTTGCAATCCAGCGACTGACCTTAGGCACGGGCATAGGTGCAGGAACTTAAAGTGAGGGGGGCCCTGCAGCACCCCGAGGTTTTAGTTGGGGCTGGGATGCCAGCCACTTGCTCCGGTCCTGGCAGCTGCCGTTTCTCCCCTAGGGTGGCGACTGCCTGCTTTGCACTCCCTTACCAGGGCTCTGCTTGGGGCCAGGGGGGAACAGGGGTAGTGGGGTTGACTTTCAGCCCCCTCCCTATTAAAAATGTTCCCATGCCACTGAGCCCAGACCCCCAGAGATGCTCCAGTGCCTGCCTCACTCCCATGGGTGTTTTGAGAGAGGGGCGGATGGTAAGATACTGGCCCAGAACTCAGAGCATCTGGCCTCAGTTCCAAACAGCCGCAGACTTCCGGTGCGACCCCAGACAAGTCGTGCCCGGCCAGATTCATGGCACTGGGACCACTGAGGCCCGTTTCCAAGGGCTTGGCTCACTTGAAGAGTTTTGGTTGCCCCATGCGCTCGGCAGCTCCTAACTTGGCAACGACGAAGATTTGTTCCTTGTGCGGCCACAGCGTCTAGGAGCCCTGGTTCTGGGCCATGCCCCCTCCCCGTGCTAGGTGCTGCACAAACATGAAACAGAAGCTCACCCCTGCCCCCAAGGATCTGGTCTGCCAAGGCGGCTGTCCCTGGCTGTGAGTGCTGAAAACTTGGCCCTTTCTCCCTCTGGGATCCCTGCCAGGGACTCTGATGCCAAGAAGCGGGGGGGGGGGGGGGGGGGTGTGACTTTGCCAGGATCCTGCAGCGTAACCTGTGGGCACCTTGCAATCTTTACCATATATCTTACAACCCCAGTCCTCCCAGTGTGCCAGGGTAGGGCTCTTATCCCCGTTGTGCTGATGGGGAAACTGAGGCCCAGAGAGGACAAGTAACTTGCCCAAGCTCCCCCAGGGAGTCTGTTGCAGAGAAGGGAAGCCAAGTTAGGCAAGTCACCTCAACCACTGTCCCATCGGTCTTAATAATCCCCCTGGCTGCTCAACTCCTCCTCCCCTCCCGCCCTTGAGCCATGGAAAATACATTGGATGCTATCAACAAACTAGGCCCCCTCCAGACCCGTAATCATGGGCCCTTGCAGCTCCCCCAAGCAGAGACAGCTTCCTGTGGATTGAACCCTCCAAAGGAACCCAAAGGCCAAGGCTGCCCCCGTTGTGGGCAGACGGAGCCCTACTTGGGCATCTCTGGTTTTGTGCCACTGGCGGGCAGGAAGCAGCACGTGCCAGAGCTGCAGAGCCAATTCTACGGGGATCCGGAGTCGCTCCCCTGGCGGAAAGCGGAGTCGCTCTGGATTAGCACTGGAACAGAGATCAGAGTCTGGCCGGGGCACCATGGGTTCCGGGGTCAGCCACTCTGGACTGCCCCGGGGTGCAGTGGAGTCACTCCTGAGTTAACTGAGGGCAGGTGTGGGCCTGGCAAAGCGGGGGTGGGGAGACTCAAATTGGATCAGCCCAAGTCCCCCCCCCCCAGATCTCAGTCAGCCCCTGTGCATCCGCACCCCCCCAGCCCCGCCCCTCCAGTGCAACCACCTCTGCAGCAACCGCTCCAGCGATCTGACCCAGCCCTCTGTCTTAGCACCTCCTGGCAGGACATTCATCTCTGTGCCAGCCTGGCTCCCTGCCTGATTCTCACAGCGCTGGCAGCGGGTCCATGATAACAACCATGATCTGGGCCAGAAAAGGGGTGGCCAAGGAGACCCTGCACCCCAGACCCAGACAGGCTGAGCACCCCCAAACTCATTTCATCCCAGCCACCAGACAGCTGATTCAGGCTGGGGTCAGCGTAATTGATCCTGCACTGAAGGGAAAGGCCCTGGCCAGCCATTCCCCCCTGCCGGCCACGGGGACTGCTGTTGTCCAACCTGCCTTGCGGACATGAGGCTAGTCCAGCACCCCCCCTCTTGCTGATATGGCGCACGCCCCGGACCCTCCTGCTAATCCCCCTGCTAGTCCCTTCTGCCTGTTGATCTCATCGTGCTCTGGACACCTGCACCCTCCCACGACCCCTGGAGAGAGGACTTCTTCCTCAGAAGCGGGTGGGGAAATCGAGGCACGGCGCTTGGCCTGAGATGCCAAAGGATTTGTCTCCACAGCACAGAAAACCAGAGTGAGTCAGTGGCAGGGCCGGAGACAGCATTCAAATCCCCCCCTGCTCTAACCACTAGACCCCAATTCCCTCCCAGAGCTGGGACAGTACCTGGAAGATCTGACTCCCACACCTTCTGCACTCCCCACTCATCTGCACAGCCTCTGGAGGAGCACGGCTCCCACCGTGGAGTGACACGGCAGGGATCCCCAGTGAGCACAGGGTGCCCTGCATTACGTCCAACCCTGCCTCCTCCCCACTGCCGGCAGGGAACCTGGCGTGGCGAGGGCAGATTTGGAGCTTCCAGGTCTGGGATGAGAGAGCTGTTAGGGCGAGGCGGGTTGGGTGGGATGCGGACTCTGCCCAGTTCCTGAGGAGAGCCCACAGCTGCAGCTCAACCCCCTCTGTAGCTGGCCATCCCTGGCTCCGGACTAGTAACCCCCCGGCCCCTAGATTGTCCCCTCTGCCGGTCCTCGCTTGCGGCACATCGGCAGGGGAGAGCTGGCTCTGGGCTGCCCTGGCATACACAAGGCTCCGTGTCCCGCGCCGCCCGTCCCGCACAGCGTGCCAGCCCAGACAGCCATGCCCCCGGGTCTTCGGCAAGCAGCCGTCCAGCCCTGGGGCTACAAGCCCCAAAGGGCCGGGCCTGCCCGCTTTTACTCCCTACCTACTGCTCCTAGCAGAGGCCCATCTTGAGCGGGGCCCTACGCAGGAGAAACTAATAGCAGCAAGTGGGCTAGTGGAGCCAGACCTCCTTGGCCGGGCAATTGTACCCCCCATGCACAGCACCCTCCTCTTTCTGGGGAGCGCCACGCACTCACCTCCCAACCTCCCCTCTCTCCGGCCTGGGGCAACAGCCCTACGAACCACAAGAGCCTTGCTCCTCCAGGCTCTCACCACTGGCCCCTTTCCACGAACAATCGCAAGACCAAGGGGAAGAAGGAAAGCACAGAATACCGCCCCCCCGCCCGGGCCCGGCGAGCGTGAATGGCCGCCCAAGGGGACGCTAGACGTTACTAAACAAACCCCAGCGTTTCAGCTCTATCCAGCAAAGCAGAGTCTCAGCTTTTAAAGCAGAGGCTGCTCCGGTCAGCGGGTCGGGTCTCCGGGCTAACACAGGCCAGAGAGCCTCCCCGGGCATCTCCTGGCTGAAACTGCTGGTGGAGCGGCTGCTTGGCTTTTAAAGAGCCGGCCAGTGGGGAGTTCAAGTCTTCTGGGGAGAGGGGGAGCTGTGCCAGGGGTGAATGGCCCTCCTAGCAAACCAGGCACACCTATTGCTAGGCTACCTGTGTGGCTTCCCCGTCCGGCCCTTTCTTTTGGGTTTGCCTGTTTGGGGAAAAAGCCGCCTGCTCTAGAAATCACCCCTGCCCCTTCACCTTCTCTTGGACAAACTCAATAGCCCTGAGCCGGGTCAGTCCCGTCCCTTAGACCGGGGTTCCGCACGCTGCGTTATCGCAGATGCTGGGCTCCCCAAGGACTCAGCAGGCCTGCTGGGATGGGCTAGGCGGGTAGACAAGCTCTTAAAACAGGACTGGTTCCTCTGGACGCCCTGCAGCCATGGCCATGCTGAGTTTTGCTGGCCTGGCTCCCTGCTTAGATACCTGAAAGGGAGCTGAGCTCTTCTGAAAGGCTGCAGGAGGGTCCCTCCGAAAGCTGCCCCAGAAAGTCGAGAGGCTAATGTTTCCGGCCCCTGAGTGCCCTGCTTGTGACCTTCCCCCTTCCTCCAAGGACTGCAAGCCACTTGGGACACAGGAATTAACTTGCCTCCTCCTCATGCAACAGAAGGGGAAACTGAGGCACAGACCGCATGCTGGGCAAAAGCCGCAGGGCTGAGCTCAGAATCCAAGAGTCCTGACTCTCAGGCCTCTGCTGTAGACTTCCTCCCCCTCCCCCAGATATGAGAACAGAACCCAGGCGTCGCAATTGCCAGACTCCTGCTCTAACCACTATGTCCCACTCCCTTTTTTTTTGAAGAGCCACTTCCCTTCTTTCCTCTCCCTCCCCCACGCTGCTCGTTCTCTCGCTGAACCCGCAGCGAGCGTGCGCCGAGCAAGCCTCAAGAGTGCTGGTCACACAGTGGGAGCGTGCGCGGGGGGAGGGGTGCGTGCGCTGTCGCTGGTGTTCGCCACCTGGGCTCGTGCCATGTGTAGCGCTCGGACGGAGCCCGGGGAGACCGGCGCTGTAAAATAGTCATGAGCCAAACGCTCTTTTCCTTCCTCGCTGGAGTCCGGAGACTAAATTTAGCTCCCTGCCAGTGAGAACGCGGCGGAGGGCAGCGAGGTGCCCCCTTGCCAGCTGCCAAAGGAGTCCACTCCCTTGCGGCAGCTCCCGACGCTGGGCACATGGAGAGCGGGCGGGGGAAGGGGAGGGGAGGGGGCTGATCCTCAACGGGAGTGGAGCCAGCATCACCCCCTGTTGCCTCGGCTGCCCATTTCTACCAGCGGGAGCGGGTGCACCAGCCACCCCTTGCAGGGTGGAACCCGGGGCAGCATGCCTTGTCCCAGACCCCTGCTGTGGCAGCTCCTAGCCATCAGCTTCCCCCTCTCCCCACCCCGGGCCCTTCACAGGCCACCCTGGCTCCAGTCTTATACCCACCCTTGTATAGGGAAGCTCCCGTGTATGGATGGGGAAACTGAGGCACGCCGTGAGTAAGGGCTGGATCCCTTCCGTCAGCTCTGACTCATGCCTGCATCCCAAGTCACCCCACCGAGATTGGTGAAGGATTGACTCAGCACGGGTCAGGGTGCAGCCGCCGGCTCCTCGGCCAAGGAGACGTTGCAGCCAGATCTCCTGCACGCCAGCCCTGCTACTTCCGCGGTTCCCTCTCCTGCCAGGGGCTGCTGCCCTGCGGAGCCCTCCTCCTGCGCCCGCTAGCCCGGAGATGTGCCCAGGGATGGGCAGCCTGACCCTTGCCTTGCTAGCCCACTAGAAACCGCCTTGGGAAAGAGGAAGCCACCCGGGGGCAGCATGAGGGACCGGATCCAGGGCCGCCAGGGCCACACCTCTGCCATGAGGCAGAGGGAGACGCTCCCTGCCTGACTGTATCATTCTAAGTGGGCGCTACCCCAGGCCGTACCTGCCATTTCCAGAGCTGGGGACTGGGGTCCGGCAGCCCCCCCGGGCCCAGTGCGTGCAGAGCTTAGCAATCCACACCTGGGCACCGGGCCCAGCCCAACACCTCAGCCCTGGTCAGGCCCAGTGGGGTGCGGCTCTGAGTCTGGGCCCTGTGACTGGGCGCGCCCTGCTCTGGGGAGGGTCATGACGGGGTTGTACTGGGGGAGGGGCAGTGGCCTCCCCCCAGGGGGCGGGTCAGCATGCTCCTCCGTGGGGGAGATTCTGACCTCGCCAGGCGAGTTGGCATGAGGTTCACTGTGCTCCATGGGAGCCTCCAGTGGGGTGAGCCTGGCAGAGTCTGGCTCTTGGCATGGCTCCATGCCAGGGCGAGGGCCCTGCTGCTGGGTTGCCCAGCGGGAGTGAGAGAGGGTATTGCACCTTGGGATCTGCAGTCATGACCCCAGCCTGGCCCTGTGCAGGACTCCGGGTGCCTCAGCATGCCACAGGCTTGGCCCCTCCATGCCCAGCTCAGGGGCAGGCAGGGTGCTGAGCCCTTTGGCAAAGCGGGTGGGTACCAGGCATCTGAAATCTGCCCTGTAATCCAGCCAACAGCGTGCGAGCCAAGGCCCAGTGCAGCCAGAAGAGTATAAGGATGCAAAGGCCCTCCCAGACCTGGGATCTACACATGCCTTTGGGTCAAGGCCTTAACGTTCGGATCCTTTATCCGCTCCATCTGCAGCCCTTTGCTTGACAAGCCACCCCTCCCCACTTCAGAGCTCAGCACTTACTGGGGTGAAAATAATTCCATCTCCTTACCCCTCCCTGGGCTTTTTGGCCCTAAATCTGGAGCAGGCGCGGGACCAAGAAAACTGTCCTGAAAAAAAAAATCCAACCCAAACGCCTCTTATTGTTTCGTCTCAAACCGCCCAGCTCTTTTGCATTCAGATTCTGCTGCGGCTGGAAATCTTCCCTTCCCAGGCCATTTCAATGGACGGGACAACAAAAGCCCAGCCCAGCAGCTGGGGCTAGAGCAAAGCGTTCCAGCCACCTGGACTGTAATTATTTAGGACTCGGTCCTGCTTGATCTCGGCGAGCAGGTGTCGTGCTGAGGACCCCCTTGGCCGGCCCCGTGGCAGAGAGCACTACCCCGATAGGCCGCTGGACTGGGTCTTAACTCCCGTAAACTCTTGGAAGGCCTGGACTTTGCCTTCACCCCTAAACTGCCTGGCCCTGTGGGTGCTACAGACATACAGAAGGATCTAGTCCATCAGAAGTGAGAAACTCCTTCACGCCTTCCCTTGGAAAATTGGATTCGTACTCGCCCCGGCTCCCTCTCCTCCCAAAGATGCTCCATTTTGATTCCCTGAATGTATCAGCTTCGCCAAACCCAGAAGCGCATCTCAACCCCTCAGATTTAACTAGCACTACAGAGCCAGTGAAAACAACCAGCCCTGAGTTGGGGTCATGTTAGCACGGTGCCACCTTGCTCCATCTTCCCCCCACAGGGACAGCCTCGTAAGGGAAGCTAGTTTCACCCCCTTAAATCATTTAAATATCGGTGTTACGTAAGGAGCTTTGGGTTTTTGAGAGCACAAAATTCTTGCCCCGGAGCATTCTCTGTTTGCCGGCTTGCGTTTAAATTGTTTGCATTTGCGTTTGATCAAATAATTAGTCGCACCTAAGGGGACCCTCTTGGTTCAGTGGAAATCCACGTGATTGTTTATCTGTGGTGTGTTGGTAACATTCAACCCGTCCTGCCTGCCGGTCCTAAACCCCTCTCAGGCTGGGGTTAGACCCGAAGTTTGAACCCCATAGAGCAATGAAAAGACCCAAGACCCGGCTCTGACGTCGGAGCCAGGTTGTGACTGTTGATGTTTTCCACATGTACCAGCGAGGGGAAAAAAGGGTGACAGGCAAGACAAGATGACTGAGAACAGTGACCACTGAAGTCAATGGGACTATGCTGATTTACACCAGTCTACAAAAATATCAGCCAATGTATTTGATTTGTAAAGGGGCAAAATAGAGCCCCCCCACCTACGCTTGCACCCCCTCTTTTTTGTCACTGCTTGAAATCAACAAAGTAAACATGGAAATAGCAAACAATCGGACCAACCTACCACGCATTATACGGTGACTAGCCTTTGTCAGACAGCCTCTGTCCTCCCCCCATTCCCCTCGCTCATCCCTCAATCCAGCTCAAAACACCCTCCGGGAAAACCGGGTTTCTTCCCAGTCCCTCAGTTGCTTTAATTTTGGGCTTGTAAAAGTTGCACGTTATTATATCCTACAACATTATCTTCGTCATGCAACGTCCCTCCTTAGCGCGCCCTGCTCTTTCGTTTTCAACCCTCCTCCCAGCGCCTGATTTTTTTTTTAAATGCCATGATTAACTTTATTGGGAATTCAGAAATGGGCCAGATGCCCCCGTCTAAGCTGCCCGTAGGTCTATTTCACACGCTGATTGGCAGGTCCTGTTTGCTTTTGAAAGGCCACTTGCTCCCACCCTAAAGAGGGTTTGTTTTTTTTTTAAGACGAGAAATTAACCAGCAGAGACAAATTTAGCTCTGACCTAGAGGCCTCAGACTGGAGACAGGCCTTCTGGAGAAGGAGCCAAGGATCTGCCATTGGCCAAGCTCACAGAAGGGGGGGTGGGGAGAGAGAGACCCTCTGTTTATGCAGGAGGAAAGAAATCAGGAGGGAACTGTCAAAGGCCAGCTGGGGATTTGGGATCAGCCCCTCCCGACTTTCCTCTCTGCATCCCCCAGCCCAGCCGTACAGGGGCGATTCTTCCCTGGGCTGGAGACTCCCCTGGAAACTCGACTCTGGCACCCAAGGCGTCAAGAAGCAAAGGGGGTCACAACCCCTCCCCCCACGGCCTCTGTCCCCAGGGTGGGGTGCAGGAGAACCGCCCCTCCCCCCCTCGCCCATCCAGTTAAACACCCGGCCTCTATTCATGATGCCTTTTATCTGCTTGCGCCTCCTGCCATCTGTTCCCACCTCGCTCTGGCTGCGGCCCGGCTCTCCAGCCCGGGCAGTTAAATATGCAGGGCCACTCCGCCCGGCCCCGCTTTCTCTGCCCTCCCGGCCCCAGATCTGACCCTCCCCTCTCCGCCCCCCCAGACCCGAGTCCCCTTTTTCCTCGGGCTGCTCCTGCTTTGTCATTTCAGATTCAGCGCCCCCCCTCCCCCCCCGCCCAGCCAGCCCATTGTTGGGAGCCGCTTTATTGTTCAGCCCGGCTCCCTACCTTTGTGCATGCCCGTGTACTTATCCTTGATCACCGTCAGCTCGTAGATTTTCCCGAACTGCTCGAAGATGGGCTTCAGGTCCTTCTCCTCCAGGTTCCGTGGGATCTGCCCGATGAAAAGTTTAATGGCATCGGGTTCCTTCATTGGGCCCAGGGGGCGAATTTGGGGGGCGCGCTTGGAATCCCCGACCCGGCCCCAGCGAGCGCCGCACCCCACGGCGAGGTCTCCCCGACACGTCCCAGCGGCGAAACAAACAAAGGAACGGGAGGCGGGTGGGTTTGGAGGGTGGCAAGAGCCCCCCAAATCTTGGCGTCGATTTTTTTTCCCTCGGCGGAGCTTCCTCGCTGTCTCCTCCTCGATTTTTTTTCACCTCCCTCGGCTGCTGCTTTTTTTTTTTATTATTATTATTAAAAAAAATTAAAATCCCGATGCAAAAAAAATTATTAAAAAAACCCCCAATTAGAAAGAATCTCACAATTCCGCCTCCTTGGAAGCAGGAGAGCTGTTCGCGATGCCAGAGCCCCGGCGCTAATACTTTTGATCTATTAATTACAGAGCTTGCAAAGCAGTTAATTAGTTTATTGATTAACTTTCCTTGAAGAGGTTGAGACCAGTTTAAAGTCTTGGGTGGTGGTTGGGTTTTTTTTAAAAAAATTATCGATTCATTTCTTTCTCCTCCTTCCCCCCCACCCCTTTTCCAAGCTGGATTTCAGCTGCTTTTGCTGGATTTCTCCCTTTAATGGATCTTGAGCTCTGATTCAAATCTTTTCTTTACCAACAAAAACCTCCTCCCTCGCCCGCCCTCCTTCCCTGACAAATAATGATGTCAGAGTTAGGGGCTGGGAGCAAACTCCCAGCTCTGGCAAAGACGCAGGCAGGCAGCGAGGTTCATGGCCACAGAAAATGACAGGAGCAGGCCTAATAAATACAGGCCTGGACAGATTAAAAAAAAAAAAAAAAAAAAAAAGACCCCAGTAGGTTACTAGTATGGCTTCTGCTGTTCTTTTAAGGCAGGGACCAGGATACTTTTTCAGAGCCTCTGACCCACAGAAAAATCAGTCGGGGGCTGCACACAAGCCGGAAGTAAAAACAACCCCCCAAATCCTCACTGATGTGACCCCCCGACTGAGAAGGAAAAAGACCCTCCCCACATTCCCCTCGCACACCAGAGGCTGGGAGGGAGCAGGCTAGTAGATTTTGTGTGCTCCAGCCCCGCGAGGGGGTAGCGGCAGGGCTGGAGCACCGGCACAGGCTCCTTAAGGCTGAAAGGTCGCCCTGAGGCTCGGGGGCCAGATCCAGGCAAGCCAGGGGGCCTTAGGTTCCCCACCCCTGTTCTAAGGGCCACTTCTTGGGAAGTCGGTGTCCACATAAGGAAAGCTGGCACTGTGCAGTTTCAGAGCATGCAAGGCGGAATACCAACAGGCAGCCGGGGTTGAGTTTCTCCGGTGTGCACACTCGCACAGAGAGACCAAGGTGTTCGAAAGTGCAGAGCGGGTTTGGGTGTCATCATAGGGTAGCAGCCCAACCTGAGACCCCTGAAAGGGTCCCGCATTCAGGGACTCCAATCTCCTTAAAAGCTTAAGCCAGTAATTGAGGCTCTCCTAATCTCTGGTCTTTTTTTTTTTTTTTTGAAGCTCTTGGCTTCTGGATCAGAAAGCCAGAAGGGGCCAGTCTGACCTCCTGTCTCCCCCCAGAACACCACCCCAAATCAATTCCTGTTTGAACCAGGGCCGCCCTTTTAGCAAACCAACCAGTCTCGCTTAAAAAATTGCCAGGAAAACCCATCAGGACCCGAGGGCTTTGAGGGTTAATTGCCCTTCCCTGTTAAAAACGGGCAACTCAGGTCTTGCCTGGATTTGTCTCGCTTCAACCTGCTGCCATTGGAGCAGGCTGGGCCTTTGCTGGGCTGAGGAGCTGCCCTTGGTTCTCAAACGCCCATGTTGATACAAAACAGTGATCCAGTGGCCACTGTCCCATTGTGGCGCTCAACAGACGGCGCCCTTTGGGCCTGTTGTTGCAAGGCAGGCTTTCCAAGCTGTTACTCATTCCCGCGGCTCTTCTCTGACTCCTCTGCAATGTATCCACATCCTTCCCGAATGCTGAGCATCAGCGCGAGGCCCAGAATTCCAGCAGCCATTGCCGTGTCGCGTGGGTGTGTATGGTGTGGGCTTGCATTGATCCGTACAAAAGAAGATAATGCACACTCTTACATCCCTCAGGGCGCTCTGGTGTTGCCTCACCATGCTACACAACAGCACTAGTGAAATGCAGCCACCTCTGGGGAGAAGCATCGGTGGCTTGGTGTACATCACAGGAAGAGGAGATTTTGGCTAAGGATCTCAGGACCAATCCAGCGTGCCCAGGGGGCAAAGAGGGGCAATTGCCCTGGGGTGGGGTAATTCTAAGGGGCCTGAGGCTCCTGGATGCTGCTACTGTGGCAGGGGCTATCAGCCCCAGGCCTGTTAGAATTGTGCTGCTGGCTTTGAGGGCCAGTGGGGGTGGGGGCGGAGGGGTGGGCCATCTGGACAGTACTGGGGACTGGCTGCCCCAGCTCCGCCCCTTCCACCCAAAGCCTCACCCCTTCTGGGAGCAAAGAGCACCCCTCCCCCCCCAATTACCCAGGGGCTGGATTATTGTGTTGGCTTTCCTGGAACCAACACTTGCCCTGAGGTAGTGTGGGGTGACTGTGACCCAGCTAATGAATGGCAGGTCACAGGAGAAAATGAGATGAGCCAACCAAGGGAGAGAGTTCATATAAGGAGCTGATGCCTTTTTACTCTGGGAGATAACAGGCACTAAAGGGGGGTGAGAAATTGCTAGCAATGGTCATTTTAGGATTGTTTAAACCATTTACCAAAGTGAATGCCACCTGCTGGGACTGTGTGGGGTGCGTGTGTGTGTGTGTAGGGGGCAACACAGGAGCCAGTTCTAAGCATCACCCTAATGAAGTGTCCCCCCCCCATCCCTTGTTGCGTCTGCATGATACCGTCCATCCCTCAGCCACAGAAACGTGGAGCTCGGTGTAGAGGTCGGTCTAGTTAACCCAGCTCGAAGATGTGGAAACTGAGTCACAGCCCACATGTGCCAGGTGTTCAGACCCCCGCCCGCTGCCCAAAGCACTAAGCCACCCTCCCACCTGCCAGATGGGAATGGAATCCAGCACTCCTGAGCCTCGGTCCCCTGAAATAGGCGCTGGAGGCTGCCCTGGAGGGAACCCAGGAGTCCTGACACCCAGTCCCTCACTAGACCTGCTAGATCCACCCAAGCTGGGAGAAAACCCAGGAATCCTGAGGTCTGCCACAGCCCCCCGCCCTCCAAGCCAGCGACAGGATCCTGGGTCCCTGGGCCCTGCCCTACCCACCTCCCTAGCCTGCCGCCCTCACTGGGCCAGGCTGTCAACTTAGAGCTTGTGGCACTCACAAGCCTGGAGAAACCTCCTCGTTCAGAAACGGGCTGAGAATTTGGTGACCGTCCCTAAGCCGGTCCCAGCGCACCCCCCCATTGTTCGTGGAGCTGTCCGCGGTGCTGAAGCCAGGCTGGGCCTCCATGGAGCCGAGCCGAGCCGAGCCGAGCCCAGCGGCTGCCGGACCCGGGGTCGCCGGACCGGAGCCCCGGCTTGGGGGCGCCTGAAAACAGACACATGTATACACAGCCGAGGAGCTACACGCATACACCCCCAGCTACACACACTGATGTGCGCATACACACACACCAGCTACACACAGAGATGTGTGCACACACACACCAGCTACACACAGAGATGTGTGCACATACACCCAGCTACACACAGAGATGTGTGCACACACACACCAGCTACACACAGAGATGTGTGCACATACACCCAGCTACAAACAGAGATGTGTGCACACACCAGCTACACACATAGATGTGTGCACACACACACCAGCTACACACAGAGATGTGTGCACATACACCCAGCTACACACAGAGATGTGTGCACACACACCCAGCTACACACAGAGATGTGTGCACATACACCCAGCTACACACAGAGATGTGTGCACACACACACCAGCTACACACAGAGATGTGTGCACATACACCCAGCTACACACAGAGATGTGTGCACACACACACCAGCTACACACAGAGATGTGTGCACATACAACCAGCTACACACATAGATGTGTGCACACACACACCAGCTACACACAGAGATGTGTGCACATACATCCAGCTACACACAGAGATGCGTGCATGCACACACACATAAACACACTGAGCTACACACACAGATGTGTGCACAACATCCTTCCCGGCTACACACACAGATGTGTGCACACACACCTGGCTACACACACAGATGTGTGCTTACACACAGCTACACACATAGATGTGCACACACAGAAGTGCATGCCCACACTCATAAACACATTGAGCTACACACCCAGATATGCACACACACATTAAATGACACAAAAAGATGTGCGCAAACACTGCTACACACATAGATGTGCATACACATATAAACATAGCTGCACAGACAGATGTGCACACACACAGATACACACCCAAACACAGCTATACACATACACACAGCTACACACATAGATGTGCACCAACACAGCTACACCCACAGATGTGCACTCAAACATACACACAGGGACAGACATGCAGCAACACACACGTATAAAGAAGCAAGCCACACACACAGCAACAACACACACAAAGGTACACACACAGATTTGCAACAACTCCCAGACAGCTAGTGATACAGACACATGGCAACACACACATAAAGGAGATTTACACCCCCGAGACGTGTACATGCTGCAGACAGACACAGGATTTAAATCCTAATCAAATCATAGTAACAGAGGCAGAGAGACGCCCTGCTGGGAGCTGGCAGCTGTGGGAAGTGGGTTTCAGAGAAATGATCTGGGGCTTGCAGGCCTCCCTCGCTGGCTGCTACAAATACAAAGAAGGGGCCTTTTGGAAACGCAGGCAACAAACCAGCCAATCCCAAATAGCCCCCGATCATTTATTTTAAAGGGTCATAGCTCTCAATTCATCTCTGTTGAGTGACATCAGATCCGTCCCCCATACACCACCCCTCCACCCCCATACGCACCCACCGAGCCACCCCTCCATCCCCCACACTCACCCAACTGCCCCTCCATCCCCCACACCCACCCAGCCACCCCTCCACCCCATACGCACCCACCCAGCCACCCCTCCATCCCCCACCCTCACCCCCACTCAACTACCCCTCCACCCCCATATGCACCCACTCAGCCACCCCTCCACCCCCCACATTCACCCAGCCACTCCTCCACCCCGACCCCCACCCAGCCACCCCTCCACCCCCATATGTACCCACTCAGCCACCCCTCCACCACCCACATTCACCCAGCCACCCCTCCAGCCCCGTATGCACCCATCCAGCCACCCCTCCAACCCCTATGCACCCACCCCTCTACCCCCACACCTACCCAACTACCCCTCCACCCCCATATGCACCCACCCAGCCACCCCTCCAGCCACTCGAACACACAGCCGTTATGCCGTGGCCATGCATGTATACATGCACACACACATATGAAGAACCCGGATATACACATCCGCTGGCCTGTCCCTTAACCCCTGCCCCTGTCCTCAGACACCCAGTTGCTGCCTTGCAAATGCTTTGTGGCACAGGCTGCCTCTCACACACAAAGAGGAGGTGACGTGTGCCGGCTCCCCAGCCCCCCTTGTGCAGCGGCGGCAGCGAAATTCTCGCAGGCCGTGCACGGGCGCCTCACCCTTCACATTGCATTGGGCTTTCAAAGAATTGTTTTGCTTCTGCAGTTTTCCCAAGGGGTTGGAAATCAGGGCATTTTATTTTGCCATCTCCCCCCCCCCCCCCCGTTTCCTTAGCCAGAGACAATGGACTGTCCCCCAGGAGTCAGGAACGGGTGGTGATTATGATGTTTTTCCTTAGGCCCAGAGGCAGAAATATGTAGCTGGGGAGAGCGGAAATTGGCTCTTGGGCTGGGCTGGCCTGACAGCCAGGGATGGGAGGGAGGGGGTGGCTAAGCGGTGGGAGGAGACTTTCCTGGTTAATCAGCTTTATCGAATTCTGGTCATGGAGCCATGGCTTTCGGGGCGGGGACGAAGCCTCTGCCTTGCTACGCACACAGGAACGCCAGCCGTGGCCTGTGCCCCCGGCCGGCTGCTTTCTGCATCCAGAGCTGGAGGGATGTGCCAGGGCACTGGAGGGGTTAGGAGTCATTTCTGATGGCCACGGGTGTGTCCTTCAGGAGGACTTTTTATGAAGAGGTCGTTGCTTCGCTTTCCACAGAGGCCACAGGGACTGGAGCCGGGGCTGGTGCAGGGGCTGTCGGGGGGATCATACATGGGGTGTGTGTGGGGGGAAGGGTACGTGTGTTTGGACAGGCAGCAGGTCCAGATTAAAGACTGATCACAGGACCACAACTCCTGGCCCTGTTGTGAGATCATTGCAATCCCCCTTCCACTCACAGCTGGACTAAAGGGAGGGGGTGAGAGGGAGGGGGTGCAGTCCCCATGGTTGAAGTGGTTTCCAGCATATACAGGGTTAAGAGTTTGGTTCAGTGGCTCTCATCACCCCCACTACACACTTGTTCCACTTCCTCCCCTCCCCCCCCACTTTAACCTTCTGCCCAAGCATAAGGCAGGTGTTTGGGGGGGGGAGGAACCAACATGAACAGGTCCGCACCTGCACACCCCCACGGTCCTTAACACAGGGTGCCTGGCTGACTCTGCGCTAGGTACCAGGCTGCCAGAGGGGTTGGATTAGTGGGTAGATGTTGAACAGGGAATCGGTTCTGCTCTCCGCCACAGACTTCCTGAGTAATCTTGGGCAAATCACTTGACCCGGCAGCTGTAAAGCAGAGAACATGGTCCTACCTTTGTCAGGCTGGTGCATTTGGACTGGAGGCTCAGCTGGATGGGGAATATTTCTCCCTGTACATGCACAGGCTCCGATTTCAGCGGTGGCCTCTAGAGCAGAGTTTCTCAACCTCTTTTTATAAAGTACCCCTTTAAAAAAATTATAAGCTCCCCCAGTACCTACAGTTTTCAGACACACACAATTTGTGTCTACCATTTCAATGCATTGATTTAAACAACTTCATCATAGCCAGGCAGGCGATGATATTTTTGGGTGTAAAAAGTCCAAAAATAATCAAGCGCTGTAAAACTTAAAACAAAAATTCAGTTTTCTCCAGATTTCAGTTGTGTTGACATACCTCCCAGACTTCTCTCGAGTACCCCTCAGGATACTCGTACCACCGGTTGACACACACTGCTCTAGAGGCTACGGTACCATAAACCACCCAGGAAACCCCCAACTTACAGATAGGTTGTGTTCCAAAAGTTTGGAAGTCGGTTGTTTGGAACTCAGAATGCATTTTCCCATAGAAACAGCCCCATAAGTAGGAGTTCGGTCCCCAGGCTAGCCCACACAAGCCCTTGTTTAACTCACAATGGTGACGAAATCTGCAATGAAAACGAGCAGAAATCGGTTTTTGTATTTAACCCAGAATGCGGGTGCTTGAGGAAAGGCAGGTTTGGTTAGAAGAGGATGAGGAGGTAGGTGGAGACCCGTCCCCCCCGCCCTCCCCCCGGCTCTCCTCCCTGTGGGCCCTGAGCTCTGGCTGCCTTCCAACCCTAGTGGGCTCAGCATCAGTTCCAGCAGCTCCCCCCGCCCCCAGGTTGCACCCAGGCCCTGCTTACCAGGAGGCAGCGAATGGCACACGCACAGGCCAGATCTGTGAAGGAGCAGGTGCAGCTGGCAGCTGGAGAAAAGGGGCACTTTCTCCTTCTCTCCAGCCCCTGGCTGCACGACCCTAGCCCTCCGGCCTGCACTAGATGCCCCCTGTGCCCCCAGAGAGGCTGCCGGTGAGTTTTGTTTGTAGGTGCAGCTGTGCGGAAGTCGGTCGTTTGTAGTCGGGGCGCGTCTGTAACCCTGCCTGACGAGGAGTGGGCCGGTGTGGCTGGCCTTCTAAGCTGGGCACGGCCTGGCCTGCAGTCTAGCTGTTACTCTTCAGCCTTGCCTAGGAGCTAGCCAGATAGGGGCAAGGAGCCATCCTGGCTGGGCGCCCTGGAATTAGAGTGACCGCCCCCAAGCTGCTGAGGGCTCAGACAAAGGGAAGAGAGGACACAGAAGGTCTCCATCAGGAAGGCGATCCCTCAGGGACCAGGGTAGGACCCTAAAGGGAGTTCCTGAGATGGCAGCTCTCTGGTCTTTGGGGGGCCCTGACAGGAAGCTGGCAAGGTCAGCCAGCAGGAGGTGCCAGAGACAAGGACCCCTTGCAGCACCGCCCCCTACCACAAGGGGGCAATCCAAGGGCGCTACAGGCCCTTAGGTAAGAGGGCTGAAGCCCCAATGGAATTCAGAGCGATGTGTGTTGAGACTAGCCCCTCGGAGCAAGGACAGCAATGCAAAGAAACAGACGTGATGGATGCCTTTTTTTAATGCACTGAACGTATTTTTCACTTTTCCCTGAACCGTGTTTCTTCCATTTCCATAGAATCTCATCAATAAAACAAACCCGGGCCAGCCCGTCTGACGGAGCCCTTGCTAATTTACACCCGTTGGGGATCTGGCCCTAATAACATGACGTTGAGAGAGCTTTTGGAAAAGGACTTTTCCGTACAAGCATCCCTTGGGGAGTTGTATTTATGACTCCCATTAATCACTATAGCTCATTAGCTGTGTCGTGCATTGTGGTACTGTCTAGGAGCCCAAGAGATGGGCCAGCCAGGCAGAGTGCTCGGCGCTGGACAAACCCAGTGCAGAAAGACAGCACCTGCCCAAAGAGCTAGTCCTCCGGATTTTTTTGTCAATGAATTAGAAATGGCAGGCAAGCAGCAGCGGGCAAGGCAAAAGATTCCAAACCAAAAACTCCCTCCCACACCAAATCAATTCTGGAATTACTTTCCATGTAAACACCCCTCTGCAGAGGCAGGGCCACCTTATAAGGGAAGGGCCCAACGGTAAATAGCAGCACCTGGATTTTACAGGTGTGGAAACACAGACATAATGAGGAGTGATCATGTTGGCTATTATTTGTATCACAGCACTGCCTAGAGATCAGGCCCTTGTTGTGTGTAGCACTGCCCAGACACAGGGTAACCGAGATCAGGGCCCCATCGTGACAGATGCTGCCTAGACACAGAGTAACGGAGATCAGGGCCCCATCGTGACAGATGCTGCCTAGACACAGAGTAACCGAGATCAGGGCCCCATCGTGACAGGCGCTATCCGGACACAGAGTAACCGAGATCAGGGCCCCATTGTGATAGGAGCTACCCGGACACAGAGTAACCGAGATCAGGGCCCCATCGTGACAGGTGCTGCCCAGACACAGAGTAACCGAGATCAGGGCCCCATCATGACAGGTGCTACCCGGACACAGAGTAACCGAGATCAGGGCCCCATCGTGACAGGCGCTACCCGGACACAGAGTAACCGAGATCAGGGCCCCATTGTGCCAGGTGCTGCCCAGACACAGAGTAACCGAGATCAGGGCCCCATCATGACAGGTGCTGCCTAGACACAGAGTAACCGAGATCAGGGCCCCATTGTGCCAGGTGCTGCCCAGACACAGAGTAACCGAGATCAGGGCCCCATCATGACAGGTGCTGCCTAGACACAGAGTAACCGAGATCAGGGCCCCATCGTGACAGGTGCTGCCTAGACACAGAGTAACCGAGATCAGGGCCCCATCGTGACAGGTGCCGCCCAGACACAGAGTAACCGAGATCAGGGCCCCTCGTGCCGGGCGCTGCCTAGACACAGAGTAACCGAGATCAGGGCCCCATCGTGACAGGTGCTGCCTAGACACAGAGTAACCGAGATCAGGGCCCCATCGTGACAGGTGCTGCCCAGACACAGAGTAACCGAGATCACGGCCCCTCATGCCAGGTGCTGCCCAGACACAGAGTAACCGAGATCAGGGCCCCTCGTGCCGGGCACTGCCTAGACACAGAATAATCCCAGGGCCCATCGTGCCGGGCGCTGCCCAGATACAGAGTAGCTGAGATCAGCGGCCAGGCACTGGCCAGACACAAAGTAAGGGTATGTCTACACTACCCCGCTAGTTCGAACTAGCGGGGTAATGTAGGCATACCACACTTGCTAATGAAGCCCGGGATTTGAATTTCCCGGGCTTCATTAGCATAAGCGGGGAGCCGCCATTTTTAAATCCCCGCTGCTTCGAACCCCGTGCAGTGCGGCTACACGGGGCTCGAACTAGGTAGTTCGGACTAGGGTGCCTATTCCGAACTACCGGTACACCTCGTTTCACCCCTAGTTCGAAGCAGCGGTTATTTAAAAATGGCGGCTCCCCGCTTATGCTAATGAAGCCCGGGAAATTCAAATCCCGGGCTTCATTAGCAAGTGCGGTATGCCTACATTACCCCGCTAGTTCGAACTAGCGGGGTAGTGTAGACATACCCCCCGAGATTAGGAGGGGTAGACGGGGTGGCTTACTCCATTAGTGCTCCTTGTTCTGTTCATTCCCTTTGGTACTGGCCCCGGTCAGAGGCAGGACATTGGGCTAGAAGGGCCATTGGTCTGGCCTCTAAGACAGATCATGTTAAGTGATGGGGAGTCAGTAGCCAGACAGGGGAATGACCCAAGATCCCTGGAGTCCTAGCTCAGGGCATTAACTATAGGACCATCTTTTATCCCTTTCCAGTCAAGGCAGCCCGTGGAGACGGATCCCTTTCTGGTACTGATAACACGCGCCAACATTTCCCAACACAGGCTGCTAGCACGACCCACCCCCATCCCCTCAGCTGTCCGCACCTCAGTCAGGGGCCTGATCCAGCTACTCCTGATGACTTCCCAGGGAGCCACACGCGTGCTGGAAATTAAGCCATGTGTCCAGGGGCCTACACATGGCTTGACTCTTACTGCAAATATCAGCCTGAGATCCCAAAGCTCTTGGGAGCTTGCGAACCGTGAGGGTTGGCTGGAGAGAAGGGAGTCCCTTTTAACCCTCCTCCCCCCACGGGTTTCTTCCAGGGCCTGACCGCCCCGGTAACACTG
This sequence comes from Pelodiscus sinensis, assembly GCF_052426305.1. Taxonomy (NCBI): domain Eukaryota; kingdom Metazoa; phylum Chordata; order Testudines; family Trionychidae; genus Pelodiscus; species Pelodiscus sinensis. Next base: position 6,376,467 of record NC_143073.1, read on the forward strand.
AACAGCCGCTGCCCACGGCCCAGACAACGCATCCCGGAGTTTCACCTCCAGCTCACTGGTAAGTCACATTAGCACCAGCTGGCTCCCTGCTCTGAAAGCCCTCATCTCCCAAGATGCATCTGCCGCTGCTGCTATTTCTGGAGGTTGGCAAAGCCAGCAGGGGAAGTGGTGGAAGCCGCGTTGCTCGAGACATTTCCAGGCAGTCTGGACAGAGCCCTGGAGACAGACAATCCTGTGCAGACCCAGTCAGGGTCCCGGGCTTGAACAAACCCTCATAGACTCATAGACTCATAGACTTTAAGGTCAGAAGGGACCATTATGATCATCTAGTCTGACCCCCTGCACAGTGCAGGCCACAGAACCTCACCCACCCCTCCTAGAATAATCCTCTCACCTATATCAAAGATATTGAAGCATTCAAATACTTTGAAGGAGCCAACATGCAGAGAGTCCTCCAGCTGTGATCTGTGCCCCATGCTACAGAGGAAGGCGAAAAACCTCCAGGGCCTCTGCCAATCTACCCTGGAGGAAAATTCCAAGGTTGCCCGTGGATTGAAAACCAGCTGCTCCATGGGCCTTTCCGCATCCACTGGAGATGGACCTGACGTTGGCGGCAAACCCTGGGACGCTGAAGGGGTGTACGGGTGTGAATGTCACATTCCCTGCTTGCCCGGGGGGTGGAGGGAGGGGCCCTCTGAGTTTGAATTCAGGGTCTCGGCACAGTCTCAGAGCAGGACATTAGCTCCCATCTTCTCCTCCGCCCCCTATTCCATTAGGTGCATTAGACCAGGGGTTTTCAAATCAGGGGTCCCGACCCAGCACTGGGGGGGGATGTCAGGTGCTGGGTCTTGTGGCTACAGGGGGATCAGGTGAGCAGTGCGGGGGGGGGGGGATAAAGCAGCTCCCTGCCTGTCCTGGCACCGCAGACTGTGCTGCACCCCAGAAGTGGCTGGCAGCAGGCCCGGCTCAGGTCGGGGGAGGGAGGAGCGCACAGGGCTCCGCCCACTGCCCCTGCCCCGAGCACTAGCACCGCACTCCCATTGGCTGGGAACCTGCTGCCGTCTGCTTCTGGGGGCAGCTTGGTCTGCGGTGCCAGGAGAGGCAGGAAGCTGCCTTAGCCCCACCGCTGCACCACTGACCGGGCGCCGCTCAAGGGAAGCCCCTCCTGCCCCAGCCCTGCCCCCCTCCCCAGCGGGGCCCCGCCCTCCACACCCCCAAAGCTCCCATCCTCCGCCCCAGCCTGGGGCCCACATACCAGTCACATCCTGTTGGGTCGCGGCCTCAGCGATTTTCTTCATCTGGGTCAAAAGAAAATACGTTTGAAACCCGCCGTATTAGTGCGACACCGGGGATGCCTGTGAAGATCAGGGCCCCGCTGGGCCAGGCTCTGGCCTGTCAGAGATGGTCCCTGGCTGCTCAGATGGGGAACTGAGGCCCAGACAGGAATAAAGTCTCATCTGAGGGCACCTAGCAAGTCACGGCAGGGAGTTGAACCCAGACGCCACATGTCCCAGTCATGGGACCAACACCCCAGGCCCTCACTAGCTTTGGTAGCCCCCACCCTGCACCCCACCTCGGGTTGGGGTTCCCCTGGCTGCCTTGTCCTGCATTCTTGAGCACAAGCCCTGCCCGGAAGTGACTCCCCAGTCACGACCCACCCGCAGCCCTCCAAGCAGAGGCCCCAAGGTTGCCGAGTTGGGGCCGAAACTGACCGTGCAGGCAGGGGGCACAGAGAGGGCCAGGAACACCCTTCTCCTGTGGGCCATTAATGCACCAAGTGGGGTGTGTGGCCAGGCATGGGGCAGATAGTAGCCCCCATCACGGGCCCCATCTAGCGATTCAGGTGGGAGCCCCCAGGATGTCTGAGCCCCCAGGGACTTTCCAAAGGCCGTAGCACATTCCAGTACCTTGAGCCAGAGGGGGAAAATACAGGAGCTGCATATTGTCCTATGCAAAATAGCATTTGCATATGCTAATGAGGCGGGGCCCTGTGCACATGCCAGGGGCAGGGGGGATGGCTGGGGCAGGTGATGGGGAAACCCAGCTAACGAAAGGAGCGACAGGTCAACCCCGCACCACAGGGAGCTACCAGTGGCATCGAACAGAGCCTTCCCTGGCCTGCAGGGGCAATATCCGGCAATACAGCCCGTCTTGGCATCTCAGACACTCGGGTATCCTCTGTGTCTCCAGGCTGTATCCTTGGGAACCTCCCCCCGACAGGGGTGGGGCCTCCAATCCCGGAGGAGCTGGGACCTGTAGAAGTGGCTGATCCCAAGGCTGGTTCTGGGAGGTTCCCTGGTGTGAGCTCTTCCCACTGCCTCCCCTCTGGCTTAACGTTCTCAGTGCACCACACTCCTCTCTCGAAGAGGCATGTCAGAGATGCTCATGCCAGGGCCCGTCTGCCGCACCCCTTTGGCCTACTGACCCAGGGCTGAGGCTGGTCAGGCACCCACCCCAAAGAGCCGCCTGGCAGAGGTCAGAACGGAAGCCAGGAGACCTGGCTCTCAGTCCCCGGCTCTAACCACTAGTCCCCTAACAGCCCATTGGGAATAGAGCCCTGGCGCCCTGAATCCCGGTCCCTCCCCCTTCGTCCCCCTCTTTTCCTGTCCCAACACAAGGCTGCAGGCGGGAGGTTTCATTCGGAGGATTTAGCCAGTTGAAATCCATCTCGCCTCAGCCTTCTCTGCATTATTATTAAAAAAAATCAGTCAAATGTCACCACGTCCTGGGCTCAGAACTTCCTTCCCCGCCTCGTGCCAAAGCCATTCGCTCGTCCTGGCACTCGGTCCGGAATACAAACGAGATTCCCAGCGCGCGACCTCGGAAAGGAAATGCGCTGGGGGTTCGGCCCTAGGCTCTGGTGGGTGTCGAGCTCTTGGATGGACGTAAAGGGACCACAGAACAGCATCGCCCCAACGCAAAGTCCCTAGAGGGAAAATCGCCCCACTCTGCCGCTGCAATAAACACAGACTTCAGGTCTGCAGGCTTTAATCAGACTGGGGGACTCAGCAGCGCCTGGCACCTCGAGGCTCTAAGTTCTGACCTCAGCCGCGCCTCCGTGTGTTTCTATCAATAACACACCTCCATCCCACCCCTCCTTCCCATTTCCGTGCGGTTAAATGCCCTGCTGCCTAGAACGCTCTCTTGATTAATCCCACCGACCAACCCGACCTGCTGCCGCAGCTCCCCTGGGACAGTGGTTCTCAAAGTGGGGTCTGTGGACCCATGACACTCTTGCAGGTGGATTGCAGGCTTGGGGCTCACCCCCACCTGCAGTGGGGAGGCTGAGCAGGCACTCCAGCCTTGACTCCCTACCCCCCAGCTGGGGGAACTGCAGTGCAGGAAATGGATCACCTGGAGGCTTTCTCTGCTTTCCCATTGGCTGGAATCACAGCCAATGGGAGCAGCGGGGGGAGGTACCTGAGCGTGGCGGGAGGCATGGAACCAGGTAAACGCCGCTATCAAGCCCAGACCCCCATCACCCTCCCACACCCCCTCCAGGCCAACAACCCACCTTCCACCCCTCCTGCACCCATTTGGTCATCGTGGGTGGAAAGGTCTGTGTTGAGCGGAGCAGGCCGCAGGCCCAAAGTCCTCAGACCACAGCTCTAGGTAGGACAGCCACAAATGAGCAATGCTGGGTGAGTCTTTCCCGCTGTGCCACACACACAGGGGCACCGTCACCTTGCCCCCTTTGGCTTCCTAACACTCAAAAGGCCCGTTTGGCTCTGGGGCCTTCTGCTGTGTGGCCTTTCCAGCATGTGGTGCGGCTGGGGATCTTTGGACCCGGCCTTCCTCAGCCTGGCAGCACCTGTGCCAGGGTCCGCAGTGCCCCTGGCATGGTCCTGCTTTGGAGCCGCTCGGTGCGCTGCAGGCTGGGCGGCGGGGGTAGGGGATCGCTCTGCTCGCCCACTCAGCGCGCTTTGCAACCGTTCATTCCGCTTCCCCCACCCCGCTGAGCAGCAGGGAAGGGTGAAGCCCCTTTTGGCCAATGAGAGAAACCGAGGCGAGGAGCGTGGCAGGGACGTGGTTCCAAAGGACGGCCGGGAGTCCTGGCGCCAGGCCAGTGGTCTCACCGCCACCCCACACATCCTCCCTCGCGCTGGGAAAGCCGCTGAGGAGTCCTGAATCCCAGCCCTGCTGCTCTAGTCACCAGAAAATAGTCCTGGGCATGCAAGCCAGGAGCCTTGGCTCCCAGCGCTAGTCACCAGTGTCCCCAGCTCTTGTCACCAGTGCAGCCCCTTGATGCCCCTAGCCACCAGCCGTGTTTCATTCCACACGGGGGGCCTGGCACCACGGAGGCCGGCGCTCCATGCTCCGCGAGGGACGACTGAGAAAAGTGGGTCAGAAAGTGCCCCGTGGTCTAAAAGAGGAAACAGCTGCTGTAGCCAAGAGTGGCTTAGAAGGGGATGGGGCGGGGGGGGGAGTGGCGGTCAATGGCAGGGCAGGGCCCAGCTGGGTCTAGTGCCAAGGGAGGCTGCCGCTCCATGACTGGCAGCTTCCACCGCTACCCAGAGAGCAGGAGGCCCGGAGCTCCTTAGAGAAAGGGCCCTCCGAGAGCTGGGGATAGAATGCCTGACTCCCTTCCCCCACCCTCCTCAACCCCTGCACCTCTCTCCCCTCCCCGTCTTGTCTCTCGGGCCTCGTGTCCCGATGGATTTGGCTCTGGACTCCTTTGCCCGTAGCTGGAGAACTACGACACGCTGGGTTCAGTGCAGTGCACGGCTCCCTGAGGCACCGTGGGATCAGGCCCAGCTGGCAGATGTGCCCAGTGCCAGCTGCTGGAAAGCTGGCAAACAGGCATTGCCTACAGTGTGGCAAAGGGGGAAGGTGGGGTGGGGCTGTTTCTTCCCCTAGTTCTGGAGAAACTTGCGTTCCAGGGGTGGTGGAGAGATGGCAAGAGGGCTGGTTATCTAGGCATCCAGTGTGGAAAGAAAGAAAGAAAGAAAGAAAGAAAGAAAGAAAGAAAGAAAGAAAGAAAGCCTGAAGGACAGAAAGATGAGCCGAGAGCTATGGAAAGCCAAGAAGATAGAGAGAGAAACAGAGACAAGCAAAGGTTATTATAAGCAGCAGAGTCGGGCAAACATTTTCCATCAAAAAACCATGCTGGAGTGTGTGTGGAAAGTGGCCTTTAACAAAAAGAAATCCCCCCTCCCCCAAATATTTTTGCTCATGGAAGATTTTCCGGCTTTCATGGAACACTCCAAATATGTTGAACTTGAAGCCACTGGAACATCTCATGAGCCAACAACTGGGAAGCAACCCAGCGGGTTTTCCCTACAAAGCCCTCCCAAAATGGAGACACAAAATGAACCATTTTGAAATTTCCCAGGGAGTGGGGGAAGAATTTCCTGCCCCACTCAAGGAACGAGAGAGAGAGAGAGAGAGAGAGAATAAGGGAAGGGAGGGATAAAAAAGGGGCGAAGAAGAGACCAAGAGACAAAGGAAGATGGCCGGGCAGAGCGTGGAATCCATATTCTGTCCTCTGTTTCACTCTCTTTATCCCTGGCAGTCTGGGACCTCACAAGCAGCCCTGCCAAACATGACCGAGAGTGCTTAGAGCCCCTCTGATTCTGGGGGGGGGGGGGTATTATCTCAATGGGGAGACATTCTTGAACAAAGCGGGAGTGGCCTCCCCGCCTCCAAGCTCTCTAGCTGCCGTCTTAATTGGTGAGGATTTTAAATTGCAAAGTCCCGGGCATTCATTACACTCCTTCAAGGGCTCTGGAGTCCCTTGGGGTCACCATCTGTCTGCTTCAGCCAGGGACGGAGAGGACGGGCAGCTCCGCAGGGAAGGGGGGGGGTCCGAACTGTCAGCGAGTGCAGGCGCCTGCTTCTTTTATCCCAGCTCCGGGCCTGCTCCCCACAAGGGGCTGGGGGGAGGGAGCCCAAGGCGGCTGGCCAGCATCCCAGCCGCTCCGTCCTCAAGGATGGAGACGGGCCACTGGGTGGAGAAACCAGCTGGGGCGTGGGGTGGTTAGGGGCAGCGGACAAATGGACCCTGCTGTGAGAACACTGCAACCAACGCAGCTGCACGAGGAGTAGTGGGGTAGCAAGGAGTGGGCCTGCCTACCCAGCCCGCTCTCCATTAGCTGCTGGGAGTAGAGGGACTATGACCCATGCAATAGATGTCCCTGACATGGAAGTCGTGAACAGGCTGGAGACCAGCTGGAAGGGGCCACTGGGCTGGGGCAGGAGAGAAGGGCAGATCCTACACTGCTGGGGCCATCCCTGAGAGGGGTATGGCATGGAAATGCCTGGAGGTGGACAGATGGGTGTGAATGAAATAGACACAGGGGTGTGCATGGGTCTGGATAGAGGGGTGTGAATAGGAGACACAGGGTTGTGCATGGGTCTGGATAGAGGGGTGTGAATAGGAGACACAGGGTTGTGCATGGGTCTGGATAGAGGTGTGTGAATAGGAGACACAGGGCTGTGCATGGGTCTGGATAGAGGGGTGTGAATAGGAGACACAGGGTTGTGCATGGGTCTGGATAGAGGTGTGTGAATAGGAGACACAGGGCTGTGCATGGGTCTGGATAGAGGGGTGTGAATAGGAGACACAGGGTTGTGCATGGGTCTGGATAGAGGGGTGTGAATAGGAGACACAGGGGTGTGCATGGGTCTGGATAGAGGGGTGTGAATAGGAGACACAGGGGTGTGCATGGGTCTGGATAGAGGTGTGTGAATAGGAGACACAGGGTTGTGCATGGGTCTGGATAGAGGGGTGTGAATAGGAGACACAGGGTTTTGCATGGGTCTGGATAGAGGTGTGTGAATAGGAGACACAGGGTTGTGCATGGGTCTGGATAGAGGGGTGTGAATAGGAGACACAGGAGTGTGCATGGGTCTGGATAGAGGGGTGTGAATAGGAGACACAGGGTTGTGCATGGGTCTGGATAGAGGGGTGTGAATAGGAGACACAGGAGTGTGCATGGGTCTGGATAGAGGGGTGTGAATAGGAGACACAGGGTTGTGCATGGGTCTGGATAGAGGGGTGTGAATAGGAGACACAGGAGTGTGCATGGGTCTGGATAGAGGGGTGTGAATAGGAGACACAGGGTTGTGCATGGGTCTGGATAGAGGGGTGTGAAGCGGAGACACAGGGGTGTGCATGGGGATGGATACATAGAGGGGTGTGAATGGGGAGAAATACAAGGATGCTTAAGGGGACAGACAGATGGAGGGGTGTGAATGAGGATGTGAATGGGAATGGACAGATAGATTCCCTTTTACTTGTGGGTGGCTGTCTTCTCTCTCCATATCCCCAGTGGCAATTCAGTGAATTGTCCGGGAGGGCGCTGGGCAGTTAATCTGGATGGTGGGGAATAAGCCCCCATCTCTCTCCCCTGCACCCCCATTATCTCACGTGGTTCATGGTAGGGGAAGCTGCGACCCTTCCACCCCAGAAGCAGCTGCATTTCCGTGCTGGGCGAGCCAGTCTCTGGTTAAACGACGTACAGCCCAATCTGGGTGGACCCCCATTGGAAAATGCAAACCAGCTTCCTACAGAGCCATTTGGGTATGTTCATCTTCTGCAGCTTACAATGTATCCGGGCCGCCGTGCCAGGCACAACAGGAGGCTGCTCTGTGACTAGGGCCCATTGGGGCGACTGCCGCACAGACGATCCGTAGCCACAAGAAACCCTTCAAGTGCTCAGAGCGCCCGGGGACGGAACCCGAGCCTGAAATCCAAAGCACAGTGCGTGGAAATTCTTTGCCCTGCCATTCGCTCTGCGCCGGAGTCTCTCCCCTCCCCCTCTCGTTATCTCCTGGCTAATTAGAAATGACCTAGCTGCTTGCTTACAGACTCGAGAGCTAAAAACCAGCCGACTGAAACCAGTCCACCCCGGTCTGGTTCCCACCGGGCGCCCATCTCTGTAATCCCAGAGCACTTCGGACGGCTTTCGCCTCAGTCGCTCTTGCGTGGCGGGGACCCAGCTGAGGGACTGCGAGAGCAGAGGCCGAGTGGGGCTGGCACCCCGTAACACAGGGTAGGAGCTGGCTCGGAGCATGAGCTGGACTGGGCCCCGCAGTGCCCAAGCTATGCAGAGAAAGGCAGAGTCACTTGAGAGTTCATGCCCAGAATTCCTACTTCCGCCTCGCCTGGGGCTGGCATGCTCAGAGCCTTGCCGGGGGGGGGGGGGGGGGGGAGAGGCCTGGCTTCCCGGGCACGTTTCTATCTTCGAGCAGGGGCCGTTCCATTCGCGCGCAGCGGAGCGGATGGGTAGGGGAGAATGAGGCCAAATTAGAAGAGGGGCTCAGGAGGCAGGACCCCTGGGGTCTGTTTCTGGCGGTGGGAGGGAGTGTGGTCTAAGGTTTAGAAGATGGGTCTCACCAGATCAGGAGGGGGTAAACTGAGGCACGGGGGTGGGCAGTGGCTTCCCCTGGCCTCCAGGCCTGTCCTGTGGCCATGCGACCTCTCTGGGGAAACAATGCCAGCCCAGGGATTGTTTCACTAAGCCCCAGAGAGAGCAGCTCCCCAGCAAGTCTGTAGGATCCTCTGTCCTCGTTCCCTGACCTCAGACGCCCTCAGCAGCTGCTGCTCCCTGCTCCCGGCTGCCGAGCCCCACCAAGGCCGGGTGCAGCTGGGAGCCCCCCGCAGGCACTGCCGACAGCCTGGCTTTGTCCTCGCGCAGCGATCTGTGCCCCGCTCGTCCTCCTCCCGCCCCCTCTTGAGAGCCGGAGAGGGGGGCGTGAAATGCCACCAGGTGAGAGAGGCCCAAGCATGGAGAGCAAAGAATCCCAGAGCCCTTCCATCTCCCTGGGCTGGCCGATCGAGTCCTGGGCAGCCCAGCCACATGGCCAGAGCAGGGCTTGGTCCATGGGCCTGGGCAAGGGTGTTCACCCTTAGGAGCTAGCACGACCCAGCAGAGCCTGAAGCTGGGGTTTCCATCTGTCCCTTGTCCCCTGCTCCCTCCCACAGCCGCCTCCCCAGTCCTCTGGCTGCCCAGGCCTGTCTCTCAAGGGCAGAGGGAGCCCAGGCATCCTCGGATTGCACGGCCAGATGCTGCTCCCAGCAAAGTCAGCAGCAAAACCTCCCTTGGCTTCAGCTTCCCCGAGGCCCCACGGTGCCCCAGAGCGGGGGTCCCCACCCTTTTTAAGCAGATCACTTTGAATTTAAGTGCAATCCAGGATCTACCTCAAACCCAAACACCCTGGCCCCGCCTCCTTCCTGCCCTTTCTCTGTGGCCCCGCCCCTCCTCCCTCCCTCCCTTTTATCAGGCTGGGGGCAGGGGTTTGAGGTGCAGGAGGGGTTCAGGACTGGGGCCAGGGTTTGGAATGTCAGCTCCAGCTGGGCACCGCTTACCACAGGTGGCTCCTGGGTGGCGGTGCAGGGAGCTAAGGCAGGCTCACCCCTACCCTGGCCCTGCACCACTCCCAAAGCAGCCAGCAAACTCTCTCCATCCCTGCCCCCCTCTGCTCTGTGGCGATGGGGTACAGGGTGGGGGGAGGGGCTCCCAGGGGTGAGGGGTACCTCCAAGGCAGAGGGCGGGAGCAGCACGGCAGAGGGGCAGCTGAAGTGCCGGCACTTGACAGCCTCCCAGCCAAACGGGTCAGGATCACCTGTCAGAGGTTCCAAGATCTACCAGTCGATCCCGAGCGACTCCTTGGTGACCACTGCCTTGGGGCCGGCTCGTTCTCTGTGCTCCATTCAGTCCAGGGTCTCTCTGGGAGACGGGCACTTGGCCAGTGGAGGATCCTGGCACAGTGGGGAGGAGAGCAGGGGAGAGAGGTGCCCAGGGGGAGCAGAGCAGCAAAGGGCTATGGAAAGTGGGAATGCAAAGGCGATGAGAAATGCCCGTCCAACGGTCGTGTCCCGAGCAGCTCAGCGGATGCTCAGGTGCTGGGCCGATGCCTCCCTCGGCTGGATGCCCCGACGGAGCCCCAGCTGTTTGGAGTCTGCTCTGATTGCTAGGTGAGACTGAAGTACAAAGAAGCCAAGAGAATGAAAGACCCTCGGCTCTGCCAGGCTGTTCCCGCGCCGGTGAGAAGGCGAGAGCAGCTTCCGCCTCCCAGGAGCCGGAGACACGGAGCCAGTCGGCGTCTCCTCGGGGCCGGCAGCTGTGATCTCAGAACGGACCCTTGGCCGTGGGGCTCAGAGACCACGGTGCACCCTCGGGTCTTTGGAGTACCGGGGGTCCGACGATCGATTGACAGCCCTAGGGAGCGGGTTCACACACGTCTGTGGACAAAACCAGGCACCGGGCCAGCTGGGGACCCTCTTGCCAGAGCGAGCCACGAGTAGGGGGAGCCAAACCAGCCACGGGAGGCAGGGAGACATCTCTTAAAGGTCCTGCTGCCCCTTTCTTTAACCCCTGAGTGGCATCAGTCCCACCCTCTGCTGGCAAGAGGGCTCCAGCCTCCTGGACCCACAGCTGGGGCAGCTGTCTGGGAGGAACCAAGAGCTGCCCACTCAAGGGCTCTTCCCTTTGCCACGCCCCAGGGCCTGTGGTACTCCCACGAGACGTGGCTCCCTCCGGGGCAGGGCGTGGCGCTGGTGGGCAGGGCCCATGGCAGAGCAGACCACATCCCGATCCACGTAGCTAGCTACAGATATGACCCTCAGCACTCCAGACCTCCCGCACTCTGCTGGTGTTTGTCCCCATCTCCCCTCAGGCAGGACGATCAGAGAGCAGAGGAAGTGATGGGCCCAAGGCCACACAGGGAGGCTGTGGCAGAGCTGGGTGTTGCCCCCCCCCTCCCAAGCTGCCCAAATCCCAGCTGGCTGCCCTGGCTCCTTGGGCACCTTTCCCATGGCAGGGGAGAGCAGGAGCCGCACCAAGGAAAGCGGGGGCTTCACGCTGTGGTGAGTAGGAGGTGCAGGCCTGGAGGGGCAGCTTTTCAAGAGCGCTCAGCACCCGGCGGGCAGAGATTCCCTGCAAGCCCAGCCCTGCTCTGCTTTGTGGTCACTCACTCGGGGCCGCAGCCTCCCCTTCCACGTTCCCCCCGAGGAAGACAGAGAGTTTGATCCTCCTTTGCCGCTCCCCCCAGCCCTCCACTCCCCGGGACTTTTTCTCCATCTCAGACCGACCTGGGTGGGGATTCACGGGCGGGGCTGCAGCCCCAGTGGCTGTGTGGCCTAGTGGCGAGCGCACTGCGTGGGGACTCCTGGGCATGTCTCTGCCCCGTGCCTCAGTTTCCCCAGCTACTTTGGAAAATGATGTCAGATGGATGGATACAAATCCCTAGATCACCCATCATGATGATGATGACCCTGCAGGAAACTGGTTTTTTTGAGGGGGGCGGTGTCTCAGGAAACTCTGGGTGCAAGGACCCCAAATGTGACCCTCCTCCACGTCCCCACGAAGCGCCCCACGTTTCACACCCTGCGACGGGGTGGATTTTAGATCACTTCTAAGGGCCGAGCTTCACATCGCAAGTGGCTCTGCGCCTTCCCTGAAGCCGCCCAGGGAGCCAGCTATAATTTCTAACCCCATGCCCCAAGACCTGCTGATATCACGGCTTTTATCTTTCCACCACCACCGGCCCTGGAGCCCAGACCCATGGGCCTGCGTCTCCGCCCGCAGACACCGGTGCTGCTACACTGGGACCTGGCTGAAATCAGCCCCTCTTCCTGAAAGACAGCAGATCTGTAGCCAGGCTGCTATGGATCAACATGTGATCACAGGCAACACACTCCCCCCCTGCCCTTTGCCTTCGGACAACTGCCCCCAGGTTGCCCCCGTCCTGTTGGTGCATTGCCCAGCAAAGGAACGGGATGGACGGATAGTTGTGAGGGGAAGAGCGACAGAGACTAATTTCTCAAATCAAGTGAGTGTGGTTGAGAAGCGCCTGAAGCTAAGCCCCCAGGGAGAGGCCAACACTTGGCACAATCACACCCCTTTGAGGGAAAGAACGTGGGACTTTGCTAAGAGGCCACTGCCCACGGGTGCCCCATGGGGAACACCCGGGCTGGCCGGCCAGCTCAGCCCGATGACTGCCCGTGAGCATTAAAGTTCTCAGCCTTCCGCGCTGGAGCACATCAGCAGCGGATTCTCCCTTTCACAGACCAGGCGCGATATCCTTCACCTCACCCTGGTCCCCCGCCAGCCCCTCTGCGCGGGAGCCGCTCGTCAGAGATAATGATCCGCTTTTTCCTCGGCCTCCCGCTGCTCTGAGTGGCAGGCTGTGCGGGCCCACGGGGGGAACCCCCGCACCGAAGCCCATCGTGCCCGAGTTGACTGCTGTTTCTCGCTCTTCCTGGCAGACTCAGCGCTGAGTTGTTCCAGGGGTAAACTGCCCCAGAGCTACTTCATGCCAGACAGGGTGGCACAGGGGGGCCCTACCCCAGCACAGAGCCACCTTTCCCAGTTCCAGAACCGCCGGCACCGGGGCCTGCTGGGGTGGGCAGATCTCTACTCCGACAGTGCCCCATTCCTGCAAAGCCCTACTGGAGTTGTAGCAACAGGGGTGCATCTGAAGGGCTGCGGGGGGGAGGCACATGGACTCTTGCAGTTGCTAAAAGGAGCCCCCAAGCACCCAGCTTCCATCCAGCCGCACCACGAGACCGATTCTCTCATTGACCTGAGGAGAGCCCCTCCAGACTTGCACCGAGTACACCCACGACTCAGAGCTGGGCTGCTGTCGTGTTCAGGATGTTCCTCTCTTCTCTAGCTGTTTATTTTTTTAAAATGGGAAATGGTGGGGGGGGGGGGATTTTCTCCCCAGCTGTTCATACGTCCCCTCTGCTATTATCTCCAGGCTGCTGAAGGTCATCGTCATAGGAGATCTCAGCTGGAGTATAATTTTGGTAAAAGTATTGACTAGCGGAGCACCTGACCTTTTCAGGGAGCTATTTTGGGCATTCTTGTTTTACATCTTTCTTTCTTTTAATTAGAACCTCGTCTGACAGACCTTGGGAGAACAAAAAAAAAAAGTTTTCTCTTTCAAGAAAAACTCCCTTTAGGTAGCAGGGGTGGAATGGTCACAAGCGACGAAGACAGCAGCGAAACGCATCCCCGGGTTGGCTCTTGCCACTCCGTTCTGGGAGATTTCCCTTGAAAGACCCGAGGGCTTTCTTCATTGCCAACAGCATCTTCCACTGATGTATCATTCTCTGTCATCAAGTCAGCACCTTCCCACAATGCCAGCAGGTTGCCCCAGCATGACCCTTTCCCACACAATTACCTCACGAGGAACTTCCCCTTCACCCAGTGCACCCACTTCCACGGGACAAAAGCAAACAGCTGTCCCAACCAAGACACGGGCAGTCTGGCCTAACAGTTAGATCCAAGAGTCAGAGCAGGAACAGGGCATCGTGACACAAGAGTTGGAACCAGCAGGCAAGGCCTGTCAGAGACCCGGAGCCTGGAATCAGGAGTCAAGCCAGGATCAGAACTGGAGTGAAGTCTGGGAAAAACCGAGCAGGAATCCAGAGTAGGGTTTGCCCTGGCGACAGCTTCCTAGAGCTCCCTCCTGGCCTAAATACTGGGCCTGGACCAATCAGAGGTCCCAGGGTTTATGCTGCCAATCCTGTGGGTTTTGGCCACACCCTATAGGGGGCTTGCTCTCTAGGGCAGGAGCGGGGAACCTGTTGTGGTTTGGGGGCCGCTGACCTATAGAAAAATCAGTCGGGGGCCTCACACAAGTGAGAAGCAAAACAAAACAACAAATAAAAAAACAAACGCTAAACCCTCACTGACGTGGCCCCAGACTGAGAGGGGAAAGACACTCCCCATATTCCCCTCACACACCAGAGTTGGGGGGGGGGGCAGGCTAGTAGGTTTTGTGTGCTTCAGCCCCATGGTGGGGAGGTGGAGGGACTGGAGCACCAGCGTGGGCTCTCCAATGCTGAGGGGCAGCCCTGAGCCTCGGGGGCCAGATCCAGGCAAGCCAAGGGCTGCATCCGGCCCCCGGGCCTGAGGTTCCCTACTCCTGCTCTAGGGTTTATCAGGCATGGATCAGAGCTGTGCAGTGGCTGCCAGGCATTGGCACAGAAGAAGCCAGTCTTCTCAGCCTGGTTCCAGCCTCTGGATTCTTACACCAGCTGTGTAAATGCAGTGGACATGGGCAGGCCTGAGATAGCGCTGTCTTCCCTGAGGCTTCCAGGCCATGCGCTAAAATAGGGGTAAGTCCTTTCTGGAGGGATGCACCCAGATATGAGTGGTGGGATGCTGCACCTCCACCAGAAGTCCCCTCCCTTGTGGAGTTCTAGCAATATGCAGATGACCCGTGGCCCTACCTATCCCGCTCCACGTTACCACCAAGATGGCACAGTGCTTGGAGGAACCAGCTCCGGGATAGAGAAGAGCGGGCTAAAACCGGAATGCAAGCAAGACTCGATGAACCCCCTACTGGTGGAAGTACTTTGAAAATGTCTCCTTTGGACAGTGGTTCACACTTACCAGGGGTCAACTCAGTCTTGGCATGCTCTTGGGTTCCTTGATGCGCTCTCCCACAACACTATCCGTGTCGAATGCTTCCTACCTGCTCCCCCCAGCAAGGAGATGCCACCCTATGTGACAGACAAGGAGCTGGTCTCAGTTACTTGGGCTAATGTCACCGTGCAGCTGGACTACGGCAGTGCAATAGACCGGGTGTGATGGGGTGGACTAGGCCTTGACATCCCGGCTGGAGGCCTTTCTGCACCCAGCTCAGTGACAGGAGCAGAAGAGAGGTCCTCCAAGCAGAATAGAGTGGCAGCCTCTGCTGCAGCCAATCAGGGTGCAGCAGGCCAGTATAAAAGAAGCTGCTGGGCCAGCGCTTGCCAGGTCCTTGCTGGAGCTCAATCCAGGCAGACCTAAGGACTGACTGGGGGAACACCAACACCAACACCAACACCAACACCAACACCAACACCAACACCAACACCAACACCAACACCAGCACCAACACCAGCACCAGCACTTTGGACAGCTCCAAGTGGGCACTGGACTTCAGACCTGGTCAGAACCAGGTCCACAGGCTGAAGCCTAGCCAGGAAGGTAAGCCAGCAGTAACACTTTGCAGAACCCTGGACAGGGAGGACTTGGCCACAAGGCCCAAGAGAAAAGGGCTGGACAGAGCAGCTTCCCATGCAAGTGGCCAGGGAACATGACAGGAATTGACCTCTTTGAGACTTGGTAGGTAACTGATACTCACAGGGTCCCTGGGCCTGGACCCAGAGGAGTGGGCAGGCCTGGGTCCTCTCCACCCCTCAGCAGCCACAACAGGCAGTAAGAAGAAGCCTGGTCCCAGGCCACATACTGAACACTTCCTCTCCCGCAGACAGCTGGGCAGAGAGATTACAAGACTCCCCTCGGCCACTGAGGGGCGCTCACAAATAGGGGGGGCCCTTTACACCCGGGCATGAAGCCTTCTGTGCTCAGAAAACTCCAGCTAGTTCCAAACATGGCAGCAAATCCCATTCTAGATCTCAGTCCTGATCATCAAGGAGCTCTCTGGCCAAAGCCCAAGGCGTATCAGAGTCTAAAGCTCTGGAGAGAAGGCCATGATTGATGACTTCCCCTGATACAGCAGAACTCTGTACAAAATGGGTATATCTCCTCTGTGGGAGTAGAGACTAGTGGTTAGAGGAGGGGGGATCCTGGGCGCCAGGACTCCTCTGTTCTAGGAGGGCAGTAGGGTCTAGTGCTTATAGCAAAGAAGGATCAACTAGAAAAGTGTGGAGAACCAAGGGGGGGGTTGGGAATTAGATAAGCATATTTTGTTACTAAGTTAAAAAACATCGGGGCACTCAGCATCCCTACGTCCGAGGGTCCAGTGTAAAGGCGAAATGGAATTTGCCTGGCAATGCAAACAGGAAGCAAGTCTCTTGGGAGATGCGGCGGCTGCCTTGCAGATCCGTGCTCACTGCTGGTTGCTGCACGGATCCCAAGCAACTGCCTCTGGGAGAAGCAAGGAAGCCAGCTGTTGAGCAAGGAAGAGAGCAATCTATTGAAGGTTGCAGGGATGTTCAGAAAGCAGACACCGAATCTATGCAGCAGTGCTGGGATGGAGCCAGCGGAAGAGGTTCAGACGCACATTGTGTCTTGCGTCCCAGTGCATGGAATCAGAGCTCCAGCAGCGGGTGTCACAGGTCCTCTACTGCCAACCGCTAATAGAGAGTCTCCATTAAGTCGAGAGGCGTTCAGAGCAGGAAGATTGGAGTTCTGCCCTTGCTATCGAGCCATGCTGCACAGCAGAGCGATAGCTGTGATGCACCTGAATAGTCATGAATTTTGTTACAATACAATCTGAGGTCGGGGGCCTGCAGATCTGGGGCATTTTACCTGGATGATAAAACTTATGCCTGGATCAGGTCCTCAAATCAAACCCCCGGCATGTAAACAGCGCCTTTCAGTCCTGGATCTTCAAGTATCATTAACCCCACTTTCCAGATGGGGAAACTGAGGCACACTCACATGTGACTTGACTGAGAGAAGGGAAAAGAACTCAGGAATCCTGATGCTCAATGGAGACATAAAATCCTGCTGTAATAATTGGAGCACTGCCAAGAATCGCTCACAGTTAACTGCTCTAGAGTGCACTCCCCATACCAGTGCCAAGAGTACAACCCCCTTTCCCTGCACTGGCCCATGCCCAGAAGAGGACTCAGAGTCCGGACACTCAGCCCTCTGATTTTCAGGGGAACCCCTAGCTCTTTCTTTGTAAATGCAGGCCTGGCTGCTGCTCCCCCAGAGCCCTTTGCATGCAGAACTTCCACGTTTTCCCTGTGAAACACCCGAGTCTTCACCTCTCTGTGTCCCTGATTTTGCCTGAAGTCTCTTTTGTCTTTCTCCCCACTCTGACATTTTGAAGAGACACGTGGTGCAGAAAGCTATTTTTAAAATGGGCCGGCTGAGCCGAGGGATCCGATTGGCCCAGGAGGCCTGGGCACCATGGAGGGACCCAGCTGTCAGCTCATGGGTCAGGGACTCCTTAATCAGATTTTCCTTATTCGCTGTGAAAGCCGCCACCCCCCGCATTTGTGCCCCCAGGATCTCCCCTCTAGGTGCCAGTGCCGTGTCAGCATGGACTGTGCTCCTCACATGGTTAAGGATCAACCGATTTTTCACCCTCCTGTAGTAACAAGGAGTTTTGTGCAGGGGGTTAGAGCCGAGGCTGGGCAGGAGGACTCCTGCGGTCCAGTCCCAGCTCCAGAAAGCAGTGCGGTTTAGGGGTTAGAGCCAGACAGTAAGAAGCAAGACTCAGTCGGTCTCATTCTGCCCCTAGACAGGAGAGTGGTTCAAGCAGGAAGTCGGGACTCTTGGGCTACGTCTACACTGGCGGGTTCTTGCGCCAGAAATATGCAAATGAGGCTAAACGTGGAATATCGCGGAGCCTCATTTGCATATCTAATGAGCTGCCATTTTTGTGGAAGAGGCTCTTGCACCAGAAGGAGCGTCTACACTGCCCCTTCTTGCGCAAGAAAAAACATCTTGCGCGATGCCGTTATTCCTGAAAATAATCAGTGTAGCGGCATTGCGCAAGAGGGTTTCTCTGTGTAGACAGAGCTCTGGGGTCTAACTGCTGACTCCTTGAATCTGTACTTCATCTTCCACCTCGCAAGGAGAACCCCTCTTCCCACAAGCATTCTGGAGGGCCTCCCATTCAGCCCTCTCCCCTTCAGCCATGATTGTCACAGGTCTGTCCAGCCAGGAGGCTCAGAGTTTGCTCAGGTGCCGCAACCAAGCCTCCCTCGCCCTCACTGCTCAGTGTGTGATGCTGCTGCATCAGGCTGTGACATCATCGCCATGACACCCATGGGGCTCAGAGTGGGAGCAGGTCCTAGTGCAGGGGGCAAGCTGAGTTGCTCTTCTCCACTGTGTATAGACTGGGGGATCATAGGATGCGGCTCTCTCTCTCAAGTGATGGATCTAATCTGACCTCCATTAGCAGCATATAAGAGCACTTTGAACCCATCTCTCCCAAGTTCTAAGCGAGTGTTCTAACCACTAGTCCATCCTGCTCCTTTGTCCAGTGCACCAAAGGGGCAGTGGGCTAGATTGTTTTTCAATCTTTTTTTAAAAAATCCTTTTTCAAAAAAACCATAAGTATCCCCTTAAAAAAAAAAAAGTACCCCCCATACCTACAGTTTTTAGAGAGACAATTTTTTTTCTATCATTGCAACACATTTGTTTAAACAATTTAATTGTTGTCGGGTGGGCAACGATATTTTTTGGTGTAAAAAGTACAAAAATAATAAAGCACCGTAAAGTTTAAAACAAATTCCGTTTTCTTCAAATTTCAGTTGTTGATGTACCCCCCAGACTTTTCTCGAGTACCCCTAAGAGTACTCGTACCGCTAGTTGAGAAATACTGGACTAGACAGATGACTTGGTCTCTTCATTTGGCAATGTGCAGAGGTTATGTAACGGAACTGGGAAACCAAGCAAGCCTCACCTGAGTTTGCCCTCTACCACAGACCCCACACCTGGGTTAGCAGAGCTGAGCGAGCTTGGGGAGAAACCAAATTAAATTCCTTTTCTCCTGTTTTTGATCGGAGCAAAGCCCTTCAATCCAAGCCACCCTGTGTAAGAAGTCCAACCAACTCTCTTTTACAATGGCCCTGTAGCAGACTGGGCCTAAACCCGGCTCTAGCCTTACCCAGATATTCAGAAGACGCTGGGACTGGAAGGGTGCATCTACACTGCACCGGTTTTCCGGAATAAAGGCGGTTATGCCAGAAAAACAATACTAGCGTCCACACTGCAATTGCGTTATTTCGAAAGAAAGTCGAAATAACAGGCGGCTTTTTCCGACAGCGATAAATCTCATTCCACGAGGAATAAGCCCTTTTCCAAGAAAGCTTTTTCAGAAGAGGGTGATAGAGATGCAGCCGTGTTAGTCTGGTGTAGCTGAAACAAAAGACAGAACTATACAGCACTTTAAAGACTAACAAGATGGTTTATTAGGTGATGAGCTTTCGTGGGCCAGGCCCACTTCCTCAGATCAATATGTGGAAGAAAATCGGCACAACCATATATGCCAAAGTGATACAATCAAAAAAAGTGAATGCATGTGAAATTGACATTCTAAAATTGCATGTTCTAAAATTTGATTTGTCAATTTCACATGCATTCACTTTTTTTTTATTGTATCACTTTGGTATATATGGTTGTGCCAATTTTCTTCCACATACTGATCTGAGGAAGTGGGT
Source organism: Pelodiscus sinensis (assembly GCF_052426305.1). Classification (NCBI taxonomy): domain Eukaryota; kingdom Metazoa; phylum Chordata; order Testudines; family Trionychidae; genus Pelodiscus; species Pelodiscus sinensis. The sequence continues at coordinate 6,395,551 of NC_143073.1, forward strand.
CTGGCCCACGAAAGCTCATCACCTAATAAACCATATTGTTAGTTTTCAGAAGAGGGTATGTGTAGATAGCTCCTCACTGGGGCCATTCTAAAGTTATTCCTCCTCAGTTCCTCCTGGGGCTCTAAGTCGAGATAGTACGTCCACATTTGGGGAGTCAGCCTTGGACTCATTTTGAGGCTTCTCTGTAGTGTGGATGCTCTATTTCCAAATAAGCTTTTCAGGAAGATATTTGGAAGCCTCAAAATGAGTCCAAGGCCAGCTCCCCTAGGCTATGTCTAGACTGCAAGCCTCTTTCGAAAGAGAGCGTCTAGACTGCACGGAGAAATTTCGAAAAAGCGGCTTGCTTTTTCGAAAGAAAGCATCCAGTGAGTCTGGATGCTCTCTTTCGAAGAAGCCCTATTTACATTGAAGAACGCCTTCTTTCGAAAGAGGAACTTTCGAAAGAGGAACTTTCGAAAGAAGGCGTTCTTCCTCGTAAATTGAGGTTTACCGCCATCGAAAGAAAAGCCGCGTTCTTTCGAATTAATTTCGAAAGAACGCGGCTTGAGTCTGGACGCAGGGGAAGTTTTTTCGAAAAAAGGCTACTTTTTTCGAAAAAACCCCTGAGTCTGGACACAGCCCTAATGTGGATGTGCTATTTTGAAATAAGCTTTTCCGGAAGATATCTTCCAGAAAAGCTTATTCCAAAAGTGTAGACGTACCCAAAATCTCAATGCAAATCTCACACCTTGAATCCTGACTCTCCTCCAAATTCAGTGAAATCTCCCTCTATATGTGGGGGTCCGAATCCAAAACTCAAACCACATTTCCAACCCCAGCATAAAACTAAGCCCCAAAGCAAAGCTCATTCTGTGATCTTCCGGTTGGCCTCCGCTCCGGCAGCTCCCAAGTCCTGATGTTCACCTGTCCCTTTGTCCCTCCAGTGTCAGACCAGCCCTAAGTTTCCTGACAGGCAATAAAATATTCCTTCCTCAACAAAAGTTGTCCTCCGTAAATGATAAGCCATGACATGCAGTTACATTTTGATCTATCTATATCAAAATCCCTTTATGCGGATCTTTAAGACTTAGACGCATACATTAAATTGTTAAGCAGAACAGTTTTAGCTGAACAACGGGCTTCTCAAGATCCAACCCCAGCAGGGGATTCTGAGTCAACCCAAACTGTCGATCAGTTTGCCAACTGGGTGGCTGTAATCTTGGTGTAGCATTAGCTGCTTTAGCTCCTTACGGACGGACACCGTGCAAAGTGCCTGGCTTTGCGGCTGGGTGGATGTGCCCAAGATGATGTTGGTGCCACAGCAAGCAGTGTGCCAGGGGCACGCACGCACCCTGAATGGCATATGGACACAAGTGCACGGGATTGGGCCCTTGCTGGCCGGGCTCCTTCCGATTTTACGTTTATCCAGTGTCACTCCACACTTGATCTTCTTATCTGCTTCCCTGGGCCTCCATTTCTTCCCGTCATAGCTCATCCCGTCTGAACGAAACCCTCCCCCACTGCTCTGTGTGCTGCTCTCTCTGTCCAGCACCTACCACACTGGTGCCCAATGGCAGCACCGTAATAACCATGAGTAATAAATAATAATAATAATACACGGGCATCAAAGGAGCTACTCCTGCTCTGCCCCAGTGGGAGCTGAGAGTGAGGGAGGACTGGTGTATATCCACAGGATGTACTATGCTTGCAATTGTCGTTTTGTTTTGATGATAAAAGACTGGATTTTTTTTCTAATTAACCGGTATTGGTTGATTGTTGTGTCCTTAGGACTCGGTGCCTAGTTCCAAGGACAGAGTCCATTGCTGTCTATGCATTCCCTCCGTTTTGCTTGGAGTTGGGAAAAACAGAGGTTGGGGAAGGGGGGAGAGCTTAACTTAAGGAGGGGATTTCCCAAGACTCTCTTCCCTGATTTTCTTGGAATTACTTAGGTGGTGGCAACGAGTCCTCCAAAATCTGGGTATTAGGATTTTGTGGGGGAAGTTGTGAACCAGAGCCATTCGAGGCAAGGTTTCGGAGCGCTCTTGCGGGCCCCCAACTTCGACATTCGCCGTGCCAGAGTGGGGAACAGCCTCTCTCTCCACCCCCCTCCCTCAGCCCTAAAGGTGGAAGGGGACTCACCACATCTATGGCCACTTCTGCTCAGACATCCGCACCAAGCCCTCAATTAGAGATGGAGACATTTGTCCCTGGGAACTTACCATGACCCCACAAACTCATCCCCCGGGCCCAAGCATGGTCAGACCCATCAGCCTTTCCTCGAGAGTAGAGACAGGCCCCGCAATAGACGGAGCTCTATTTCTTTTTCCTTTCTGCCATCTCATGGGGTCTCCTTGCCAAGAAAAGCAGCAGGCTCTGGGAGCAGATGCCTTCTCTTTTCCCCATGCTCTTTGCTGCATATTTTACAGGAAGATTCACTGGAGGCAGGAATCGGTAAGTGTCAGAGGCAGAAATAGACTGCTGGTTGCTTGGCTTTTTAAAAATACAATCAGCAGCACCCATGGGTTTGGCGTTCACAATGCTACACAGAGCGGCCCCCTCCCTATGGAGAACCCATGCACTCGCCTCCCCATAGGGCAGATGCTCATTCTGTCATAGGGCACAGACACAGAGCTGGCTTCTTAGGTGAAACTTACAGAAAGCTCCAAATCCTGCAACATTTGAGACGGGGCAGTTTTTATGCTTATAAACGCTGCATCCTTTTTAAGTTGTAATTATCATTGGAGGTGGGATCTAGTGGTTAAAGCTGGGGACTGGGATTCAGGACTCCTGGGCTTTTTTCCTGACTCTGCCACTGTGTCACCGGATGGCCTTGGGCAAGTGACTTAATTCTTGTTCTTTGTATTGTAGTAGCACTTACTGGCCCTTAGCAGTGCTCAGCATCCCATTGTTTCCAGCACTGTCCACAACCATTGAAGAAGGTGGCCCTTACCTCACCTGTCTTTGTATAAGACAAGAGACAACAACAGGATAAAAACAGATGAGTGCATAAGCTGTCTCTGCCTCAGTTTCCCCACCTGTCAACTGACAGTATTAACACTCCAAGAGTTAATTAATGTTTGCAAAGTGCTTTAATAAGCTAGACATTCCAAAGGACGTTGTTATAATTAGAAGTGTAAAGTAAAAACAGTAACTTCCTTTTGTACGTAATAGCAGCTTATGAGTCTTCCGGTTAAATCACCTGGCTTTACAAATCATCAAAACTGTCAGCCTAACTGCAGGATCTTCATCAGTGCCAGCAGTGCAAGAAACAAAAGGATCCTAAAGATTTTCTGGAACCTATGGAGGGAACAACAGCGGGTTCTCTGTAAATTAAGAAAGTGATATCTATATGGAGTCTACCCAGCTGATGAAAGCAGCACACGCAGGGTATGTCTACACAGCAGTGTTATTTCAGAATAACCGATGTTATTCCGAAATAACATGGTCCACGTCTACATTACAAGCAGTTATTTCTACATCATGTCAAAATTATGTCGAGCTGGAGGACTGCTTACTCTGACTCCTGTAACGCTCTCTCTCAGACTTCCTGCTGTGTAGACAGCGCCAAAAACCAAAATAAGCTCTTTCAACTTAAGCTATGCAATTGACGTAGCTCACATTGCATAGCTTATTTCGGCTTTAGCCCTGCTGTGTAGACATACTCTCACAGTGCTGTTTCTCACTGCACTGCTTTTCTGATTATAACCACTCTTCAAAGGAATCCAACTTGGTTGCTTTAAAGCTTCAGGGATGTTCTGTGCTGGAGACATAGCCCAGAAGAAAACAGACAAGTATACGACAAGCATATAGCACTGACCATATTCCAAGTGGTCACTGATATAAACTTGAGCATTCTTGGGGCTGCTCTAGATTTACAAAGGCCTCTTTCAAGCTGCCTATTGGCTCTGCTTAGCCCAGGGTTTCCCAATCTATGGGTCGTGACCCAAATATGGGTTGCCATTACATTTCAAAAGGGTTGCCAAGTGTCTCTCCAGGTGGCTCTTCCCCCCCACTTCTCCCCGTTTTTGAATTGCCTTGGATCACCAAATCTTCCTGAATTGTCAAAGTGGGTCCCCATCTGGAAAAGGTTGGGAACCGCTGGCTTAGCCTCTCCATAGATACACTAAAGGCTAGACTAGCATACTCACTGTGACGTAGTGGGGGGTAACTTGCTGGCTGCTGGCTGTAGCATTGCCCAGCAGGGCAGGGGATGAATCATTATGCAAAAGGGGTCTCTCAACCTGTCTGACCAGCTACCCCCCAGGGAGAGAAACAAAGGAAGGTGGAATGTGGCCCCTGGCTGGGGGGCAGGGCTGGAAGAGAGTTGGTTAGTTGTTGTCTGGGAAGCAGGGGAGAAGGAGCTGGGGAGGGGGCTGGGATTGTAGGGCCCAGCCACCCCCATCTCAAGGGGGGGGGCACTGAGGCCTCTTAGCCCCAGTTCCTGTAACCAGATGACATCTGTGCTGTGCTGTATCCTGGAGAAGCAATAAACGCCCTCTATTCTACTGGCTGGTGGAGTTGGTTCGTGCCATTACGGAAGTGCAGGAGATGGGAAAACCCCAACACGTCGTCACACTGCCAACCCCAAGTATTAAAAAAAAAAAAATCACAAGTCTGGCCCCAAAAAACCATGAGATAGGCTTACAATCATGAGCTCTTAAAAAGTACTGTAGTATATTTAAATTCATTTTCGTTGCTTTGAGCCTTTGGGAGCCATGTTTTGAAGCTTTTCTCTGTCACCACCAGGGTTAGAAATTTACTTTGTAGGGAGGAAAGAATTAGGCTAGGTCTTCACTACAGCGGTTTTTCGGAAAAAGCTACACAAAATACACTCTGCATTTTGCGTCGTTTTCCGATTTTTTTCAGAAGAGGCTTTTCCGAAATTTGGCCCGTCTACACTGGGCCAAATTTTGGACAATCCCCCTCTTTTGGAAGATCCCTTCTTCCTCATGGAATGAAGAAGACAGGGCTTCTGAAAGAGTGTGTTTGCACTTCCGCAAAAAAAAGCGGAAGAGCAAACGCGTTCCCTGAATGTGGTGGAGTTTTAAAACCCACAGTGTAGACATACCTCAGAGAGTCCCATGTGATCACATGGCTCCAGGAGTTGCTGTTTTAACACCAGATACTACAAAATAAAATTTTGATTCAATTTAGAATAAAATCACTTGAGGTGCTAACTCAATGCTAACTCCTTCCCTCTCCCAATCTCTATCCATCACTCTCCCCACATCCCGTAAGCTGGCAAACAGAGGCTAGGGGCACCATTCCTACCCATCCTGGCTAATAGCCATTGATGGACCTAACCTCCATGAATTTATCTAGCTCTTTTTTGAACCCTGTTAGGCTATGTCTACACAGCAACGTTATGTCGGAATAACTGATGTTACTCTGAAATAACAAAGAGCACATCTACACAGCAATCCATTCTATTGAAATAATGTCGAGCTGGAGGTCTACTTACTCCAACTCCTGGAACCCTCATTTCACGAGGAATAAAGGAAATCAAAGGAAGCGTGTTCTTCCTTCAACTTCTTGCTGCGTAGATAGTGCCAAAAGCCGAACTCGGTTATTTCGACTTAAGCTTTAAAAAGGCAGCCTTATTTAAAACACTGATTTCTAGCTTTCATGGTTGCTGAGAAAATGTGACCTGTGCACTGAAAAATATAAATGAGAGAGAAAAATAAAAGCCCCCTCCAAACATTTAATTTTTTCAATGTCATAATTATTGGGTGCTTAGGATTACTCTTGCTGAAAAGGCCCAAGTCAGCACCAAATCTGGGTTTTGTAATCCAAGCCAATCAGAAAGTTCCTATGGTTAGAATGATTTGTTTTCAAGTTCTGAAACAAATTTTAATAAATTAATCCCAGGACTGATGAATCCAAAACCCATGAATGCCCCTAAAATCATGAAAAAAATTAAAAAATGCACACGCATCTGACAAAGTGTGTCTTTGCTCATGAAAGCTTATGCTCCAACACTTCAGTTAGTCTATAAGGTGACGCAGGACTCCTTGCCGTTTTTGCAGATTCAGACTAACACGGCTACCCCTCTGATACTTAAAAAATGAGTGGTCCTCGCCAGCCCTGCACTGTGCATGTACGAGACCCGCACTGCGCATGCGCAAACCACCAATGAATGGGGCGACCGGCTGAAATCTACTCACCATGGGCAAGTAGATAAGCGAAATTGTTGAGCCCTGTATATCTATATATATCTATATATAGTCTCTAAGGTGCTACAGCCCATTTGTTTAATTTTTTTTTAAGTTACAGACTAACACAGCTACCCCTCGGACACTCCTAAAAATCATGAGATTTTAAAGACACAAATGAGTTGTGGTGAGTTGTGTTTCTTTGCCCCTTGGTTTCTGAGACTTCGGGATGCATTTTGGTGGTATGGGCGTTTTTCCCCCCACTTTTTCTCTGCCACACTTGTGGGCAAAGGTGTTCTCTTTCTGTTTTAGTGGAAGCAGAGATGCGGGGGCATTCACATGACTGCGAGCTGCGGTTTTAAAAAACACAAGAGCCAGGCTGAATATCCTGATAATTGGCCAGAGCCCAAACATTGCAGCCTCAGGCTAGCACATGAGAACCACAGGGCGTAACTGGCCAGCGACGGCGCCTTGACAGGTAGGCTAATTTCATGGGCAAAGCGCCAATTTCCGTCCTGTAATCCTTGGGGCAGGGGATGGGGGGCTCTACCCTCCATCAGGGCATGCTCTTGGGGAGAGAGGGTTTCCTCTGGTTCTGGGGTGAGTAAGTTCCCCTCTTGCTAGAGAAGGGGAGGCCCCACCCCAGAGCTGTGGGAGGGGGAGTCTCCGGATTCAGAACAAGGCTGGCCCTGCTGGAGCCTGGAGCTGTCCCCATAGCAACCCCAGCAGCTTGCCTGAGCAAACAAAATGGCTGATGTGGCCTCCGGCTTGGAGGGGCTGGATCTGGGGGCCCTGAGCCCAGAGCAGCAGGCGCAGCTCATGGAGTTCAAGGTGTGTGTCGGGGGGGAGGGGGCAGGGCTCCTGATCTGGAGGGGGAATGCTCCTCCCCCATAAAAATAGGGGGTGGGGAGCTGGGGCACCCCCTTAAAACAAGGGGGCTGCATCCAAGAGAAACATCTTCCCCCCCGAGGAATGGGGAATGCCACCCTAAAACAGGAAGGGGCAAAGAAAGGTTCCCCTCTCCCCCAAAAGGAGGGCTTCTCCCTCCAAAAATGTTCAGTCCAAGAGGCATTCTTCCTCCTCTGCTCCTCCCCACCCCCAAACTTAGGGGGCAGGCCTCAGGACTCTTAACAGGTTGGTATGGGGTAGTTCTACAACCCTATGTCCCCCCCACTCTCCCCTGACTAAGGGGGGGGCGATGCTGATGGTCCTGCGGAAGGAGTGGATTTGTTACCTGAACATTTTGTTCACAACAGCCCATAAAACAGCTTTATCCTATTCAGGCTCTTGGCAAGACGTGGGTGGCATGATGAGAGGGACATGAGGAGGGGGACACAGAGTCCTGATTTCACCCCCCTGAATTGTCACGAGAGATAATTTTCACCTTGCTCTAGATCAAATAAGAATGGACGGACTGAGTCAGACGAGTCGTGCATGGCCAGCACACGATATTTCAAAGGGAAATAAACTGAACAGGGAAATTACCAAATTACCCATCCCTTGATGTCCAGCCTTAACAGCTCTGTGTCCTAATAAGCATTTTGGGCCACAAATGCAGATGTTCAACACCAAAATGTTTTATGAATGTGTGTTGGGTTTGCTGAATTGTTTTAGTAAAAAAAACCAAAAACATCCCAAAATCCCCACCAAAACCCCACACCCGTTAAAAATGTCCAAAAATAATCCACATTTGGATTTGATTTTTTAAATTCAATACAACTTTGTTTCAAAGTTTCCTTTGTTTATCAATATAATTAGTCAGAAGCATTTTGAAAAGCTCAAAAATCAAACCAAAATGTTTCATTGAGGAAAGAAACTTTTCATTGAATACAAAGTATTTTTTCCCCTGTGATCTGCCAAAAGTTTTGAGAACCTCATTTTCAATTTGACCCAAAATAAATGGTTGTTTTGGAATTGCTAGCCAAGTGAAAAACCCATTATCTGCACAGCTCTAGTTATGTTGCACTGGAATAGTCTCAATGATGGATCATAGATTCCCAGATTTAGAGCTATGAGCCAGAGGGCTGGCAATCCAATTTACTGACGAACAACCAGAAAACCCTATTGAAGTGCTTTTGATCCTATCCAACCAGCGCACCTTTCTCCTTTGCACATAAACTGTTGCTGCTACGTTTTGCCATCTGCAGAGTCAACACATTTAGGATTTCAAAAGACGTTTGATCAGTCCTTAGTGTGCTTCAGTCATTCCTCCAATTTAGGGAGAATAGTCTCATCAAGGTGATAATTACTCATTCAGCTTCCCCGGAGCCTGATTTAGATTAAACCTTAGATCTAGAACGATGTCAGTGAATAAAATCTAATACATTTATCAAAGCATAGGCTGCAAAATCAGGAAAGATAGGTGGAATAGCAGAATTGGGAATAAAACCTCTCTCAGCCTCTTTGTCACCCTCAGAATTGGTTTGTTTAACCTGCAAGAAATGCCGAGCAGAGATTGTTTCTAGTGCTAGGTGCTGCACATACAAAAGGACACCGATCTTAGCTAGGAACTCTACACGCAAAAATAAGAGGCAGATATTAACCACAGGTTGAACATCTCTAATCCAGCACCCTCGGGACCTGACCGGTGCTGAATCAGAGAATTTGCCAGACCATGGGAGGTCAATATTGTTTAGCAGTGTCATGGCTCCTTCCTCACCCTGGCATGATAAATGCAGAAGTGGGGGCCAGCAAGGGTACTCCAAAGCCTTATCTACCAGGCTTTGGTATAAAACTTCCCCCAAAATCTTAAAAACCTAGATCTTGGGAATAAAACTTCCGCTGCCACCACCCAAATATTGATAAAGAAATCAGGGGAAAGATCATTTGGGAAATCTCACCCCTATTATAAAAATCAGGACACACAAGTAATAAAAATCAGGACACACAAGTAACCAATGCCAGGTTAATAAAAAGAAAAGAGAAGACTTTTATTATTACAACAATATTCCTGTTGCAGGCATAATGACTAGATGGGAAGGTAACAAAGTATACTCATGGAGAAACTCCATGGGCCTAGAACTTAGTTACAAAGAAAAGCCAAAACATCTTTTAAGCAGTGCCAGATCTCATACCCAACCCTTAAAACAATAAAGCCTAACGAAACTACCTAAACTTTACCCTACTTACAGAAAAGGAAGAATGGTGTCTTGGAGAGAGAGAGACATGCTTTTCCCTCTCTGTAGCTGCAGAGAACACACACAAAGCGACAAAAGGAGAAAGGAAAAAACCCAAATTCCTTTGTCCCAGTTTGAAAGTCCCACCTACATTCCTACTGGTCACTCCACCTGGCTAGGTGTAGTTAACCCCTTAAACCCCAGGCTGCTGGCTAACCCTCATAATCATGACAAGCAGCATTACCCACACTTTCACTGCTTACTGGGCTCTTAGAAGACATTTAGGGGGTAAATTAGAGCTAAACAACAGCACAGAACATTGAGAACCAGGACTGGTGGCTGTAAAACTTTATAGGATCATGGGAAACTCGGCCACATCCGTGATAAGTGGACATCTGGCTAACTAAAATCATGCTGAACCAGGAATGTTGCCGAACTAGAGAGGTTCAACCTGTAGAAAATAATTGTTACGAAGCATGGCAAGTACTCTAAAGGCTATGGTGGTTTATTGGTAGGTGGAATTCACTTTTATCTCAGACCACTAGAGGAAAACCTTTTCATGCAAAACCTCCACAAAAAAGCAGTGATCCTTGTTCGATCTGACAAGAGATTGCCAAAGGGGAACACACTGAGAAACCTGTCAGTTTGTTCAGTCCTTGCAAGGATGAGAGATTTCTCACCAGATGCCAGGATTATTTATGAACCAGGACCTTCTTCGTGTCCTTGGTAAAATGCTGTCCTTAAACACGACCTATAAGCCCAGCAGTAGCACACCATTTTCTAGGAGTTTTTGGGACGGCAACAGGCTGGGTTCCTGATTTCCACTGACCCAAAGCAGGAGTCAGTAGAGTTACACTGGTGTAAGGCTGAGGGTAGAATCAGGCCCAGGCTAGAGGTTAGAGCTGGATCAAAAGCCGTGTAAATTTGAACTAAGTCACTTTGGATTTACTCTTTTGTAACCAATATCCCAATTCTCCATTCAATCTACTTCCACTGCAGAGCAGAGTCTTGGACCTGACTCTTGGTGTCAGGACTCCTGGGTTCTTTATTCCTGGCTCTACCACTGGGGCCTAGTGGAAGAGGCAACCTTTCTGAGCCTCAGTTTCTCCATCTATGCAGTGGACATAAATAATATTGATTTACATGATTATCCCTCACAGGGGGAATTGTGAGGATTACCTAGCATCTGGAGAGCACTTTGGAGATGCAGAAGGTTACATAAATGGCATGTATTACTGCTGCTTCAGCAAAGCACTGATGAAATGGGGTTACTGCCAGTTCAGAGCGGCGGCCCTTAAACTTACCTTTTCGGTTATGTCTCTGCTGCAGATTAACACGCGCATTGCCAATGAAAAGTACCTGAGGTCTCACAAAGAAGTTGAGTTGCTGTTATCGGGATTTCTCAGGTAATTTCATCTTCCCAATACCACAGACACTTGGTTCTAATCGGAGCCTTAAAAATTCACCTCCAACATCTAACATGCAGCTATTGCCTCAGTTACCTCACCGTGCCTCAGTTTCACCATCTGAGGAGATTGTCTTCCCCAGTGTGATTGAGCTCCCTGGCCAAGTCAAAAGTCCTTCCCTCCCAGGATAAAGTTTGCACTTTCCCCCTACTCACAGGTCCTTCTGCCCTCCCTTGGCTCCGGGCCTTGCTTTGGTCACAGAGGTGTTTGCAGTCTCTGTACCCTGGAGGAGTCTCTCCCATCTCCGTGCTGCAGCTCCCTCTTGCTCAGAGGAAGAACACAGTCCATATGGCCCTTTGCCATCCCAGAGCATAGCACCCTCACTCCCTCCCAGCCCAGGACACGCTACACCACCAAGGGCCCCACGTTCCCCCTCTGCTGCAGGATTTAGCCCCAAGCCTGCTCAAGCAGTCTGCCCTTAACTCAGCAGTCTGTCCACTGAGAACCAGCCCAGCCCTGGAGGGCTCCCCACTCCTGGCTGCGGCTCACTTTCGATCTCACTCTCTTTATATGCTGTTTCCCTGGGGCCTGAGCTCCCTTTAAAGGGCCTGCTCGCTGAGTGCCAGCCCCTGATGTGATCAATTAGCCAGAGAGATGATCTAATGAGCCTCTCTCCTTGCTTCCCATCAGGGTAGTGTGCAGGTAGCAGGTACCCCCCAGGCATCTATTCTGACCCCCCACTGCATGCAGCTGACCTGGCAGGATTTTAGCCAGGAGAATCAGAACCACAGGTAGAAACTGTTAAAAGCTCTGAACTCTTCCGTTTCCAGCAGGAATTGGCAAGAGCTAGCACAGGCCCCCTTCTCCCAGACTGGAGAGATTTCTACCGGCATGCAAGAGAAATCTAAGAGAGGAAGAAGCCGATTAACCAGAAGCTTGGCCTTCGGGTTGCCAGATAGTTTCATTAAAAAATGATGGGGGAAAAAAATTGGTTGAGAAAAAAAAGGGCGGGGGGGGGGGGGAGGGAACAAAGTTGTTGAGCAAAAAAAAAACCAGCACCAAAAAAAATAAATCATGGTGCCTTTAAATCCCATACTCCCCGCCCCCACAAAATGCAGTAGGGGAAGAATGTCCCAAGAGGCCTTCCGTCCAAGAAAAACAGAAAATACAAGCCATTTCACATGTCCGGTATTTTCTGGTTTTTTTTACCGGACAGAAGCCACAAATACCGGACAGTCCAGGCCAATCCAGGACACTTGGCAACCCTACTTGGCCTTAGTGCTGTGGTTGGCAACCTGTGGCCCATCGGTGTCCTACGTGTAGCCCTGGAACTTTTGTTTACCATTGATCATGCGCAGGCTTGCAGATTTCACTGGTTTTCTCCCATTAGGTTTTTTCCTACCCGTATTACTAAAGTGATACACCAGTAAAGCAAGAGCCCATGAAGGGAGGTGTGGGCTGATTGTACACACCACTGAGGCTATGTCTACACTGTGAGTGTTTTGCGGAAGAGGCAATGCAAATGGAGTGCTTATTTTCATATCTTGCACTCTCATTTGCATATCTTCTTCTGATCCTTTTTGCGGACGAGATTTTTGCGATAAGCCCTGTGTAGACGGGGCCATTTGTCAGAAAAACTCCTTTTTGCGCAAGATCCCTTATTCCTCAAAAAATGAGGTTCACAGGCTCTTGCGTAAAAGGGTTTTTTTCCGACAAATGGTCCCGTCTACACAGGGCTTTTTTTTGGCATAAACCTCTTCTGCAAAAAGGATTGGAAGATATGCAAATGAGAGCACACAATATGCAAATGAGTGCTCATTTGCATTCCCTTTTCCGCAAAACACCCGCAGCATAGATGTAGCCTGACTGAGAGACATACGCTTCCTCTGCAGCCAATCACAGAGCTGCTATAGTTCCATCGGTGCCCCCGATGCAAAACTACCCTGTTCTGGGACTGGGACAACATATCTTGGTTACAACAAATTGCAGCCCATTTGAGAGAATGGATGGCCACTCATATGGCCCACTCATTAGCTTAGGTTGACCATCGCTGTCTTAGTGTGTGTGTATATGCAGGTATGCTGGAACAATTTATACAGCAGAAGTGCTGAGAGACACTGACCCAAACAATGAACCCTGTAAATAATAGTACCCACTTCAAGCCAGAGGTTTGCACCCCCAGAATCTCTAGTTCCAGAATCTAGGTGCATATGTGGAGAAGAGTTTGCAGGAGGAACTATCACTATGAAGGAAAAGGAAGACTGAGAATTACACTGGTAGACTGAGGGGCCACCAGATGGAGCCAATACACCCAGTCTTAGGAGTTCTTTTTCTGAGCTGGTGGACAACGTTCAGTCTCTGAAGAAATGCTGGGTTGTTAGCTTTAAAATGTGTAATTCTTCAGGGAGCTCTTGCAAGCCGCTGGGATATTTGCTTTCCATCTTAATACACTTTTTGGGACAGAGTTCACAGAATACTAGAACTGGAAGGGACTTTGAGAGGTCATCCGATCCAGTCCCTTGCACACACAGCAGGACCAAACACCACCTAAGTCATCCCTGACAGGTGTTTATCTAACGGCTCTTAAAAATCTCCCATGATGTAGATTCCACAACCTCCCTAGGCAATTTATTCCCGTGTTTAACCACCCTGACAGGAAGCTTTTCCTAATGTCTAACCTGAACCTCCCTTGCTGCAATTTAAGCCCATAGCTTCTTGTCCAATCAGAGGTTAGGGAGAAAAAAATTCCTCCTTGCTATACCTTTTTAGGTACTTGAAAGCTGCTATCATGTCCCCTCTCAGTCTTCTCCTTTCCAAACTAAACCCAATTCTTTCAGACTCCTTTCCCACTAAAATCATGGGGCAGCTCCTCACACCAGCTGGCTTAAACTTGCACAGCTCCACTGACCTCAGCAAAGCGATGTTGATTTACCCAGAGGTATTAGAAATACCGTGTGCCTGATCGTCTACTCACATAATCTACTGTGAATCAGAAGTAACTCCATTGATGCCAAAAGCGTGAGGCCACAACTGACCCTTTCCTTGGAAGCAAACCCAGCCAAATAGCCGGAGCATAGGTGAATGCAGGCCCCAATCCATCACGCCAATATCTAACTGCTTTCACTTTCAGGCTATAACATGCTTGGGGCATTACTGTAGGACAGCATTTCACTGTGAAGAATTTTTGTGGTTTATTTCAGGTGGAATGTATCTTTTCGTCCCAATTTGTTACTAATTATCTTATTGATTACCAATGCAAGGCTGTGTAGTTTAGCAAGGATGCTTTAATTGTGATAAGTATCCCTTAGCTTTGTGCCAGTCTAAAGTTGTTGTTGGGTTTTATAAATATCAAATTTCCAAAGTTGAAGGCAAACATAAATTAAATGTTTCTCCTTAGTAACTAATTGGCTTATTGATTCCCAATATAAAAGTGCAATTTACCAATTCGTCTTCTGCATCTCCAGACAGGGCTAACATAATAAACCACCACAAGTGTAACCAGTAAAACTCCATTTAAAGTCTATTTCTTCCCCCTTTCTTCTCTCCACAGAGAAGTTATGCTGAGAAGACCAGAGAATATCCATGAGTTTGCAGCAGGTAAGACCATTATGTTAATCCTGTTAGACATGAAAAGTAAGAGCTGTTGTATTATTATTATTATTATTTCATTATATTCACAAGTATTGAGGTGACTGATTCTAACTTACCTTAGTGTAAATTCAGAGTACAGGCAGTCCCCGGGTTACATGGATCCGACTTACATCGGATCCCTACTTACAAACGGGGAGAGGCAACCCCGCACTAGCTGCTTCCCCCCAGCAGACCGGGGAGATGCGAAGCTAGCGCCCCCCCGAGCAGACCAGGGAGACGCGGAGCGGCTTTTCTCAGCAGACACCTCATCTTGAGAATAAAGGACTGAGGGAAGTGAGGTGTGGGAGAATAAAACTGAGCTCTGGAGAAATGTTTGGCTAGAGTTTCCCCTACAATATGTACCAGTTCCGACTTACATACAAATTCAACTTAAGAACAAACCTACAGTCCCTATCTTGTACGTAACCCGGGGACTGCCTGTAATCCCACTGAAGCCAGAGTTGAATTGCAAGGGAGGAGGGGAAGAAGGAAGGGAGGGGGGGACTATTTCAAGCTCCACTCACAAAATAAGCTCCACTTACATAAGTTGCCAAAGCAAGCCCCAGCAGGCCACTTGTCTGGTTTGGAACCACACCGCCCTCTTTTGGGATGGTTTGTCCCCCATCCGGCACTGGGCCCAAACAGGATATGGTTTTGGCCAGGGGACACCATTTTTAAGGGAGCGCTGCTCCACCCTGTCCGGCAGGACCTCAAAGGCATGCCAGATCACGGGGGTGAAGTCATACCAGTGGGGGGCAGGCGGATGCCCTCTCAGGAAGTACTTGAATGCCCAGTGTTCCAGGAGCATGTGATTTGCCACCGTACGTCTGCAGACTCAGGCAGACCCCACTATGGCGGTTACACTCCACTCGCATCTCTGCCCCATGACAGCTCGAGATGGAGGGTCTGGATTTTGGTGAGATTTTGGAGCACTAAACAAAGTGGCTTAAGAACCGTGCTGTGGATAGGCAGGCACTGGCTGCCTCTGAGCCCCGTGCTACCCCAGTGGAGTTTCTTTGGACTGACATGCTGCAGGGACTGAGAGCCACAAGCGGCTCTTTGACATTTAACAGCTCGCCTGTGCAGGGGGAGGGGGAGCAGCTTGCTGCTGGAAGGCTGGGCTAGCAGATCCTGAGCCATACCGGGGACAGAGCAGGGAGATTGCCCTGTGAAAGTGGGGAGGCCACATTACAGAGCGTGTGGAAAAAGCTCCTGCACAGAAGACCTGGCTGCCAAGGGGCTGCCGCTGTTGCTGTGGGTGTACAGATGCCAAGGGATAGTGCAACTGGCACCGTGGCTGAGCTTTCCTGCAGCCACTAAGGAAGTTGGCAAAAGCCCCTGGTGATGTCTTATCCGTGTGACTCAGCCAGGACTGCCCCGTAATGAATGATAATGAGCAACGAGCAGGTAAACATGCCATTTGTACTGGCATTTGCATTTAGTCACTGTGGCCTGAAGGCTCGAACACGCCCTGGGCCTTGCCAGACCTGTGTCCTATTCCCACCTGCTGCTGGCCAGCTGGGAGCCTTTGGGCAAGACACTTCCTCTCCCTGAGCCTCAGTTTCCACATTTCACCGATGGGGATAATGATGGTGCCCTCCTTTGTGAAGCGCTTTGAGATCTACAGCTGGAGAAGAGCTAGGACCCATGATGGTTGATTTAGTGGGGTTAGCCCACAGATCTGTTTTGTCATTGGCTGCATGCACTACCACGGCCTTTGTGTTACGGGGTCAGAGTCGCTGATGGATTTCAATGGGTGTCAGGCACCTTTGTGCAGCTCGGCTATTAACTCCATTTCCTGGTGTTTGGAGGCTCGACTCTAGGTGCATTGCCGGTCAACCTGAAACTAAGGATATTAACTATCAGGTATTTGGGTAACGTGTAACCACAGGACATTTTAGCGATTACACGTTTACATATAGGGGTGGGGCAGATGGGAGTGAGCTCTGGCCAGCCCCTACCACCCGCTGCATCTGATAAAGAGGCAGCAGCACAGAGGGTAGGTGGCTCCGCGGGAGCCGATATGCATAGGGAGCCAGCTTGAAAACGGCTTCCTGCGTGTACCGGCTCCCACATCCTCCCACCTGCTGCCTTTGTGGGAGGCAGCAAGTTGGGGGGTGGGGGGGAGTCAGCATGTATGGAAAGCTGGCTTTTAAGATGGCTCCCTGCATGTGCCGACTCCCACCTCCCTCCCTTTGCTGCCTCTGATACAGAGGGAGCAAGGACAGGGAGTGCATGTGGTCGATATGATTAACCGAAAAGCCCAGCTTACCGATTAATCCTGTAATCGACTACACACTGACATCCCTACCTGAAACTGCACTAATAACATTTTGGGCAGCACATGTAGATCCATCTATCTAGCAGGGCCATGTGTGGAAGATGACGCTGTGCCTTATCTGTCTATCACCATGCCGTCCCAGCTATTGTCTGTCCAGACACGTATCATGCTTATCTATCTATCGGGGCACCTGGTATCAGAGGCAGGGGAAGGCTTTGCCTTCCCAAACTGCCAGCCTGGCCCTGCCCACACTCCACTCCAGAACGCCTACTGTAGGCATACTGCAGGCGGAGTGTTACTGCCCCCAGCGCCTGCCTTCCCCGGTGCTCTGGGGTCAGGGAACCTGGGGTCAGGCACTACCTGTCCTTCCCATGGTGCTGGGCAGGAGGTAGGGGCTGTGTGCCACCCCACTTCTCTGTGGTCGGGCGGCGGGGGGAGGTGGGAAGAAGGGGTGAGACTGGGAGAGGGCTTACCTCTTGCAGCCCTACCTTGACTCACTACCTATGCTATTTATCACCATTGCTCGTAGCTACTGAATGAAATGAAAGACGCCTAGTTTAGACCAATTTTTTTCCTTGCAGTCACAGGGAAGGATCATTTCTTTTCCCCTGTCTCTGTCATTTCAGAACATTTTACGGATCCGGAGCTTCCAATGAAGATACAGAAAAAACTAGCAGAAAAAGCAAACCAGATAAATTGAGGGACACATCCCATTCCCCTTACTTGCTGAAGCAGGATAGAAATTTAGGAGAGTTTCTGTTTGCCCGTTTTGTGATTCTTAGTTTTATCCTGCAGAGATTGTCTGGGAGATGGTTATTTGTATTTTGAAGGCTTTGCAATATGGCTAATAAATCTCAGTTTTAGAGTGTCCTCTGGAGGCAGAAAGAGAGATTGCACCAGCGTCTGTTTCTGGTGGTGTTTCATGCTTCACAGCTGTATGTTCTGACGGCTTCATTAAAACAGATCTGCTGGGTCAACCCTGTTCTACTCATGGATGATTTCCTTTCCCTGCTTGGACTTTTCTGCTTGGCAAAGAAAAGGTACAAAGACAGGAATCAGCTCTAACAGCAGGAAGGTTTCTGTTTCTGAGGGCAGATTATTTTTTTCCTAGTGGAAGAGGTTGTAGTAATGGAAATTAGGTACCGGCTAGTTTCCCACAAGCGTCTCCATCGGTCACTTTGACACCTGCCTTTTGTCCTCCACCTAAACCTGGGCGGGAGCTGTGGGGCTGGCCCTTATTTCTGTAGTTGGCTAAAGCCGACCTCCCGAACCAAGCAGCCATGGGCAGAGGGCCCGCCAAACGCTGCAGTTCAGCCCTGGTTTTCTAGACACATTTTTCCACCAGTAACAGTATTTGTAGCAAAAACAAAAGGAAAAACTATGCAGCACTTTAAAGACTAACAAGATGGTTTAATAGGTGATGAGCTTTTGTGGGCCATTTTAGCCATAGGGCTTTCTTGCGCAAGAAGCCCCTGCCACACGTCCACACTGCCCTCTTGTGCAAGAGGGCTTACACTTGTTAGAAAAGAGCGTAGCTCTTGTGCAAGAAGCCCAGTCTTCCAATGCCGTACTGTACATCTTCTTGCGCAAGAGTGGGCGGGCAGTGTGGACGCTCTGCAGGTTCTTGCGCAAGAACCTGCCAGTGTAGACATAGCCTAGGTGTAGCACCCTGCCAGGGGCAGGGAGAACAGCTTTTCCTTTAAGCCTGGGAGTTACAGATCTCCACAGACTTCTGTTCCCCAAGTGACCAAGAGATTGATCCTGAAGAGCAGTGAAACTAACCTCAGTGATTTAACCAGGGCCCATGAGCCTGTAAATTCACTATTCTTCATTCTCTCTCATCTACACTTGAAACTTAATTTGGATTAAGCTAGGGTGTAATGTAAAAGCACAATAGTTATTCCAGATTATTGGCAATAAAAAATTATTAGGGGTTTGGAACGGGACCCATACGAAGAGAGATTAAAAAGGACTTGGATTTTTCAGCTTGGAAAGAGGAGACTGAGGGGGGAAATGATAGAGGTCTATATAATCATGACTAGTGTGGACAAAGTGAATAAGGAAGAGTTATTTTCTTGTTCCCACAATATAAGAACTAGCGGTCACCAAATGAAATTAATAGGTAGCAGGTTTAAAACAAACTAAAGGAAATTTTTCTTCACACCACGCACAGTCAACCTGTGGAACTCCTTGCCAGAGGATGTTGTGGAGTCCAGGATTTTAACAGGGTTCAAAAAAGAACTAGCTAAATTCATGGAGGTTAGGTCCATAAATGGCTATTAGCCAGGATGAGTAGGAATGGGATCACATGAGGATTACCTGTTGTGTTCACTCTCTCTGGAGCATTTGGCATTGGCCAACATCGGCAGATAGGATACTAGGCTAGGTGGCCCTTTGGTCTGACCCAGTCTGGTTGTTCTTCTGATTAGCTATTCTGGAGTATGCTTAGACAAACCTGTAGGTACTTATATAGTCCCTGTTACCAAACTAACGGAAAACCGTTGTATAAATCACAGGACTAATCCTGATCTCCCGCTGCTAACCCCAGTGATTTCATTAGAGTTACGCCCTCGGGAGGGCTGGATTCTGCACAGCTCTCTGGCTGGGATCCAGCAGAGATGTTAAGCACACCCTTGGACTTTAAGCACAGCTGTAGCCCCATTGAAGTCAAGTGGAATGACCCACGAGCTTCTAGTTAAGAAGCTGGTCATGCGCTTCTCGGATTTCTCCTTTGCACTGGTGTAAAATGAGAATTAGGCCCATGTTATTTTTTTCAGATGGGTCCCCTGGGGAGGGAGGAGCTGTATCTTGCCAACGCGTTGGCCAACTGACCTCCATTTTGCACTAGTCACGCCAGCCCCGCCCCCCCATGTCACATGCCCGTTTTCGAGGCAATCGGCCTAGGTCTGTGGTTTTTGCAGCATGTAAATAATCTGCCGCATACAGAAAGTTTGCTGCAGCCTCACAGGTGGAGTCGGGCCTCCTGTTTCCAAGCGCCTAGTGCAAAGCTGCCCCATAACACCTCCCTCATTCTGGGAGTCACTTTGACCTAACCCGGATGCCGACTTGTAATAACTGATGGTGCCCCTCCCACCAAGGAAGAGTACTCTGGTGCATATTCAGGCCAACCCCTGCTAAAATCCCATGGGAAAAATAACTTAAATGACTTTCTTCCAGCCTTTCTCAGCTGCTCCCATTAGCCTGGGCACTATGTGCGGTCCCCTGTCCCGTGCCAGTGTTTCCTGTGCTTTTAGGACACCAGAAGATAGATCTGGCCTCAGAAAAGGAAACCATGAAATGATTTTTCTTGTCATTACAATTCGCAGAACTAGGTGGCTACGTCTAGACTGGCAAGATTTTCCGCAAATGCTTTTAACGGAAAAGTTTTCCGTTAAAAGCATTTGCGGAAAAGAGCATCTAGATTGGCACGGACGCTTTTCCGCAAAAGCACTTTTTGCAGAAAAGCGTCCGTGCCAATCTAGACGCACTTTTCTGCAAAAAAGCCCCGATCACCATTTTCGCGATCGGGGCTTTTTTGCGCAAAACAAATCTGAGCTGTCTACACTGGCCCTTTTGCGCAAAAGGACTTTTGCCCGAACAGGAGCAGAATAGTATTTCCGCAAGAAGCACTGATTTCAGACAGTAGGAAGTCAGTGTTCTTGCGGAAATTCAAGCAGCCAGTGTAGACAGCTGGCAAGTTTTCCGCAAAAACAGCTGCTTTTGCGGAAAAACTTGCCAGTCTAGACACCGTCAGTGTGTTCGGGGGAGGTGCGGGGTGTGAAACCTGGCCTGGAGTGATCTCAAAGCCACGACAAACAATGTTACACGCCCAGGTTTTAAAGAGCCTGGATGAGATATCAGGGTACAGCTGGTCTGCAGAGGCATTTCGGGATACCAGAGGTATCCTGAAAAAACTCCGCCGCGTCCAAATAATGCGTTTGTTCTTCTGCTTTTTTTGCGGAAGAGCAAACACTCTTTCAGAAGCCCCTGTATTCCTCATTCCACGAGGAAGAAGGGGGCTTTCAAAAGAGGGTTTTTTTTCCTGAAATTTGGCCAAGTCTAAACGGGCCAAATTTCAGAAAAGCCTTTTTTGACAAAAGTATCAGAAAAAGATACGCAAAATATTTCCAATAGATCCTCGCAGCCTAGACATACCCTCAGAAAGATGAAATGGACACATGGGAAACGACTCTTTCAATAGTGCCTGTGATGGGGTGCAGGCTCAAGAGACTCCTTAGAGGTGCTTTCCAGGGTGCTGACAAAGCCACTGACACTCACCTCCTTGCTCTCTGGTGCTCACCACCCTGTCCTGCTGGGCCAGCTCACCTGGTGTCCTCCAGCCAAGGCCCAGAGCTGAGATCAACCCCTTCCCTCCCCCCTGCAAGAGTAATACAGACACTGAAACTTCAGACCCAAGGAAAATGCAGTTTTCGGCCCAGCTTCCAGGAAAACCACTCCCCAATGGGCTCTGCACAGGCACGTGATCTGGGCCTCAGGCAGAAAAGCCGGCTAGCCACCAAGACAATGTTGTAGATTATGAAATTGAAGGAAGACGATAAAAGCAGAGAAAGCAGTGGGTTGGGAATCAGGAAACCTGGGGTCCTTTCCTACTGCCAAATAATCCTTGGATGTTGGCTAAGGCAAGTCTGCATCTGATGCCTCAGTTTCCCCTCTCAACCACTGGCTACGTCTAGACTGGCATGATTTTCAGCAAATGCTTTTAACGGAAAAGTTTTCCGTTAAAAGCATTTGCGGAAAAGAGCGTCTAGATTGGCACGGACGCTTTTCTGCAAAAGCACTTTTTGCGGAAAAGCATCCGTGCCAATCTAGACGCGCTTTTCTGCAAAAAAGCCCCAATTGCCATTTTCGCGATTGGGGCTTTTTTGTGCAAAACAAATCTGAGCTGTTTACACTGGCCCTTTTGCGCAAAAGGGACTTTTGCCCGAACGGGAGCAGCATAGTATTTCCGCAAGAAGCACTGATTTCTTACATGAGATCGTCAGTGTTCTTGCGGAAATTCAAGCGGCCAGTGTAGACAGCTGGCAAGTTTTTCCACAAAAGCAGATGATTTTGTGGAAAAACTTGCCAGTCTAGATGCAGCCACTGTGTTTAGGCTGTGACCTCCTGGGGGCAGTGACCAGAAGACAAGCGGCGCCTGGCACAATAGATGGAGCAACAGCCCTGGTGCTAATGAAGCAGGGGTGACACCCTGCTTGGCAGGCAAAGGATTAATGGCTTCTCATCTCTGGATGCTTTTGCAAAGCCCTGAGTTCTAACAAGGAAGGTGAGTGGCAGCTCGGCTCCCCTGAATGGGTCTCTCCTCTTCGCAGCCAAAGGGGGAACAGGTCCAAAACAGCCCTCTCAGAACCTGGTTGCCTCCCCCTTGGCACAACAGACAGAGCCAGAGCAGCCTCACCCAGCTGGGGAGAAGCACCCGGTACTAGCCTGTCCAAGAGGCTTAAATGTAAAGAAGTTCAGGGTCAGAAGGCTGCATCCCTCAATGAACAAAATCCAGACGAGCAGGCTGTGGGGCTGAGTGGCCAAGAAGCAGATTGAGGAGCTGGTTGCTGTGTTAGGGACACTTGTTTGCTAGAGGAACTAGGCTGAGACCCAACAAAACTCATCTCAGAGGCCAAGTCCTCTCACAGCATGAACTGTGCAGCAGGGATGTGTCTGGTCTCAGGGAAGACACTCCCCCCAACCTGTGCCTAGGATTTGACACACACAAACAAGTCACTAATAGACACACAACACAGAAACCATCATATGGAGACCACACACACACACTTGCATTTTTGTAATCACTTTGACTTCAGCTTTGCCATCGCTGGCTAACTTTCCTGCTGCCTCCATGGTATAACCCTCTGAAAGAGGCGCAGATCAATGCTCGGTGTTAGCCAGTGCTCACCTGCTATGGTATCTTAGGAGGGCATCTCTAAGGCAGGCAGAGCAGAAGAATGCAAATGCTGGCTGTCTCTAGCTACATAGCATTCATTGTACCCTCATTTCAGTTAACTTCCCCCGGATTTCTGCCCCCACACCCTCAAGTCCTCATATAGGAATCCCAAGTTCTCTCCCTAAAGACAATTCCTAAACCCCCATATCTAACAGATCCCTAATTATTAGCTCCACCTCCCCAGCTACACAGATCTTTCAAAGGATCCTTATTCAAAGCAGATCCTGAAGAGGTTTCCATGAATCCTCCCAGGGTCCTCCTTGGTCTGCCAGACTGAAAGCAGCTGCCCCAGCTTTGCCAGAGAACAGGGACTAGCAGCTGGGGTTTCGGCAACTCAAACTCTCAGGGCATCCAGTGATTACCTGCCTGCAGCCATAGCAGAGATGGCACATTTGGCAAATCCCAGCAGACCCCAGCTTGCACTTGGTGGTCAGAGGGGTCTTTACCAATGCCGGGCATGCCCTTAGCTGCAGAAGGAGTTGTCTACACTGCCCCTTCTTGCGCAAGAAAACCCCCGATTATTTTCAGGAATAACAGCATTATGCAAGAGGGTTTTACTTGCACAAGAAGGGGCAGTGTAGACAGTTCCTTCTGCAAAAATGGCAGCTCATTAGGTATGCAAATGAGGCTCGACAATATTCCACCCTTAAGCCTCATTTGCATATTTCTGGTGCAAGAAGCCACAAGTGTAGACATAGCCAGAGAGTTTCCACATCATTTTGCACAGGTAACAAGCAGAGGTGGGAAAGCCCTGCTGGCCTGAGAGATGTTTGGGCACAGAAGGCTCCGCCTCCAGCTAAACCTATGGGCCTGCCCCCCAAGAAAGGGTTGGCAGGACTGAGTCCCTGGTTGTCCTGCTTCTCTCACCGTAGCAGCTGCATTTAAGTCCTACTCCGCTGCCTTGAGAGCAGCCCAAGACAGGCAGCCCAGTGCTTCTTTGGCTCTTAGCCCCGTTCACCCCTGGAGAAGCTGCAGGAGGCAGAGGGGAAGGGTGCCGTGTGTGGGTGGCATCACTCCCCGTTCTGGTAGGATGGCTGTGGAGTTCTGATCTCCAGCCCAAGTGAGAGCCTTGTGCCTGCAATAAGGTAATTTCCTGTAGGGGACTCTCCACCTTCCATTTCCTCCCCTCCCCCTACCGCCGACTGGGATCAGCACAATCAGGCCCGGCATCAGGCTGGATACCTGGGAACAGAGCATTTGGTGCTTTTCTATTGACCAGGTAAGTCACCGGTGGCTGCTTCTCCCAGCACTCCCCATAGAGCTTCTGGCCTCCAGCTGTCCCAATGCCGAGGCATGGTCTGAACAAACCCCCAACAGCAGCAAGAAAGAGCTGATTCGCATGGACAGTAGCTTGGACTCAAGATCCTGGAGTCTTTTATTAGTAGCCACAAGTGTTTAGGCGTCCTGCTTTAACTGAGAGCAACGTACAGCAGCAGGGACAGCGGGGAGCCGGTGGGTTCCTGATCCTGGGCAGAGAGTCCCGGCTGGGAGAGATGGAGAGTTCCTGTGTGTTTGCAACGAGACCCGCCCACAAACCCCGACAGTGTTTACAGGAAGCCAGGTCACCCCAGCTGCCTTCTCATCTGGCGGGGGGAAGAGTCCCACGCAGGAGGCTGCAGCAGGGGGATTTCAACAGTCCGGCCTTCCAGGGAGAACTCCCCAGAACGGCTTGGTGGGGCCTTTACTCCTTGGATGCTGCCTGTGCCGCCTGCTGGGCCAGCCAGTATTTGTAGCGCTTGGTCTTCGGCCTCATGAAGTTCACCACAGACATGGGCACCCTGACGGTGTCCAAGCCGTTCACCTGCAACACACAAGCCCAGGATGGAGATGTGGGTTAGGGCCTCACACAAGGATTCTTTCCCCCTGCTTCCAGTGAACCGGCGCAAAGGGCCAGGCTCCTAAGCTGGCAGAAAGTGGCTGGGTCCCCTGCGGCTCCCTCCACAGCAGGTTGTTTCTGTTGGTCAGACGTTAAGGGTTTCATGGGCAGGAAACACTCGCTAGGCCGGAGATCAGAGTGCACCCAGGGCAGGTCCAGACACAGGCACACGAATGCATCAGAGAGGGGAAAAGATTTCAAGTTCCTTCACAGTGTAGCTGAATGGGTGAGTTCACCTTTAAAACCCTTCGTGCTTGTTACAGCTGATTGGACAGGCTGTGCCTCTCTCTCACTCTCGCCCCTCCTCACTCCGACACGGGTCTGCCTGCACTGTTGGTACCAGGGCCTTCACGGCTGCAGCTCCCCCTCTGAAATCTCCTGTCTCCCTCCAGTTCCATTTCAAATCTCTGCCTGCAACATCAGCTCCTTTCTCCCTCTCAGCGTTTGGACATGCTGCTCTCAGGTTTTTGGGGTTAGTGTGTCCAGAAGATACTGGTACCTTCCAGGCCTGTCACTCACAGAGATGCAGTAACCAATTTGGAAACATAGCACGCTGCTCACGTGCATTGGGGATTCCATATAGCAAATTAAACAGGAAGCTACACACATTCGCACAGCTGTAACGGACACCAATTGGACATTCATCCTGCAAGTTTCAGAGCTGGCTTCTCCTCCCCCAAGTAGGCAGGAAGGACAAAAGATGAATAGAAATATAGCAGGCGAAATTCTTTTCTGCCTTGGACATGTTTTACAAAACGCCTCCAGGGTGGGTAGGAAAGAGAGACCTTTAAAACCTGGCTCTTTTCTACTGTGGGGGTGCCAGCACGTCTAACAAGAGTAGGGGTTTGTCTGTGGCTAGGCCAAAGTTCTCCTGCCCTTCCTTGCCTTTCCGTCTACCCATCTGATAGCCCTGAGGGGGCTACGTTCCCGTGGGTATCCAGTTCATAAAGCACTCTGGAATGTGAGGAGGTGCAGATGCGGGGGTGCAGCAATAACTTCATGCTGAGGATCTCAAAGCAGGCTCAGTCAGCAACAAAGCTGCCCAATTCCCCCCTCCCTGCAAGATGCAAACAAATATTTTCTCCGTGTTACACAGAGGATAAATGAGGTCCAGAGCAGGGAGGCAGAGACGGGGAAAGTGGAGCCATTTCTAGCTAAGGGACCTTCAAAAGAAAGCAGCTCCCCCCTTCCCAACAAAATGGGCACTTACCGTCACCTCACACCAATATTCGCCCCACCTCGTGATGGGCTCGTCGGGCAGCTTCAGTGCTTGTGGCGTCACAGAGACTTTAAGCTGAAAGAATCAGTACCACGACTTAACCCCAGGATGCTTATTCCAACCCAAAGCCAGCAGCTGCCTCCCCATTCTAATCACACACAGTAGCTTGAGGTTCAACACTTAAAACTAGAGAAAACAAGGTGGTCTCTCCTGTAAGGGCAGCAAGACTGGAGCCAGCAAGTCCTTTTCTGGGGCATTGTCCCATTAAGAACAGGTGTTTGGAAGTGGCTCACCAGACTAGTTAACTAAGGTTAAGCAGGATGGGAGATGGGACCTCTTCAGCATGGCCAGAGCAGCCCCCAGCTCTCATGGCTGCTGGCCCTGTGCAGGATTACTGGCTCCTGTTCTGGCCCGCAGCACAGTCCTAGCAGGGGGGACTGCTCCCAGGCACCGGTTAACCATTACTCGGTCAGTATCCCTACACCAGACGCAGCTGGGAGCCAGATGACATGACTGCCTGCTAGAGCTCGTAAAAGACACAGGTAGGGGAAGCTCGGAAAGAAAAGGGCTGGACAAGGAGTATCTGCTGCGACAGATGCCCAAGTGTTTGTGAGCTGGGAGGCCAGGAGATGGCAGAGATCTGCAGTAAGTAGACAGGTTCCAGCAAATGCTCTCTAGCTTAACACTACGATTTGCTGGGCCTTGTAAATTCTAACCCCAGCCAAGAGCTCTCTAGGAAGAACGCTGAGGCCTTGGCCTCCTGCTAGATTTCTGGCTTCCCCTGATTAGCCCTGACTGATAAGTTCCTGAGGCTCCACACTGAGCCAGCTTTGCTGTCTGGGATTGACTCTCAGCATCCCAGTAACAAACGAAATGAGCCCCCACCCCCCGACCCTGAGTCCACATACGAGCCCCAGTCACAGCCCGACCACACCAACGTTTTTCAGGAAGTGACGGGCGACGATCTCGTTATTCAGCTCCCACTTCACGTTGTTCTTCATCCCCACCTCCAGATGGCAGTTCCTCAGGAACTCGAGGGTCTAAGAAGGGGTGGAGGATGACAGATGGGGAGCATGAGTGCAAGGAATGGCCAGGTCTGTTAAATTTCTAGCGGACAAGTGTCTGCATCACAAAGCCACGTTGGTAACAGAACCCATGATGGCATGGCTCATGGAGAACGAACTCCCTTGTTCAGACCTGCAGAAGGTCTCAGAAAGTCAGGGCCAAGTCACACTGGCAGGACCGTGTGGGGGGAGTTGGCTCAGTTTCACCCATGCTGCAAACATTCACCAAATGAACAGTTCTACATTGTCCAGTGTCATGAACGGCTTGCTTTGTTTCAAGAGCTAGCCCAGGGTAAAGATGTTTCAGAGTCACCAATGTGGGACAAGTCTTGCCAAGATCATGTTAAGAGACAGGTACCACTGGCTGACTGAGCTTTCATTGTAACTCCAATTCAAAGCTACCCCATCTGCCCTTTAGAAGGGATGATCGGGTCAATCATTTACATAACGCCATAGGTATGGAATCACAGTTTCGATAAAGACAAGTTCTTTGCCCCTACAGACTCACAGTCTCCATCTTTGTCCTTGTTTTTTATTGGGGGAAAAAAGCTACCTGAACAAACATACTCATATAAAAATGCACCATCCCTAACCACAGCAGGGTCCTATTAATTTTAGTTTTGCTGGCTGGGACTCTCCAGTTCCCAAGACCCCCACATTTCACTGGAATCGCACGGCTGTTTTACAGACATTCGCGTCTCCCCACCCCCACGACAACCTTTCTACTCACCTTTTCACCACTCTGAGTCTGAAGTCTCTCCAGCTTCCCTTCATTACGTAGCTATGAGGAATAAGATTGGTGGGGAAAGCCCAGTTAACAATGTGTCCCAGTTCATCTCAGCACTGTCCAAGATTTGGGGGTTACTTATGGAGCTCTCAATTCAAAAAGCTTTAGTGCCAACTATGTCCCCATTCTGGGAATTTTGGGATAGGAACTCTCTGATGTGCTGTAGTGAGTCACAACACATTAATTTGTATTTCACTACCCAGCAAGTCCAGCAATTGTCAAAGCCCCAGTCCTCACCTCACTTGGCAATAAAGTTTTAATAGCAAGGCTTTTTTTTTTTTTGGCTTTGGTATAATAGGTTTACCCATGTATTCAGAGTTACATCATTCAAACTAGACAGCATTTGTCAAAGCAGGTGAAGATGGATTTTGGCAATGCAGAATCCTTGACTATTATGTGAATTTCAGTAATGCCTAGGAGCCCCAAATCAGCTGCCCGTTATCCTAGGGACATGTATTTCTAAAACAGTTGAATTTGTTAAATTTCCTGTTACTTTGCAGTTAGTGTGTATCCTGGTCATTAGTAATGTTATATGAACTGAAAGGTATTTTTCATACCACTCGTTTAATGTGGGATACTAGAGACAATTAGGTTTAGTGCCACTGTCTTTACAGCGTTTTCCCAAATATATCTCTACCACAGCTGCTCAAATCTTACTAGCTAACAAAACAATCAGTAATGCATGAGAGTGCACACACAATTTGCTATAAAGAAGTTAAGTGAACCCACTTAAAAACAAAAGAACTCTCCAGGTTTAGTCTCCTAATTTAATCCTATGTTAGATTTACAAATAAACCCCCCCCCCCCCCAGAAAACCCCAAATGAGCAGCAGTTTCACTCTGAAGTTGCAGAGCCTAGACATTTTGTGGAAAACAATAAACCTGCAGGACCTGGCATATTTCGTCCAATGAAATCACCAGTTAAATATTCAAACCAACTTCTAGTTTCTGGAAGGTTGTGTGCTGTTTGCACTGAATCCAGGGAGAAACTCAAATAGCTCAGGGCAGAATTCTGCACATCAGGATAGCAGAGAGCACGATGTGGGATGGAAAGGTCATTCCTTCCTCAAACTCACCTTCATTTCCTCCTCAAACATTTTTTTGTTCTCTGGCGAGGCGTAAACAGCAAGTCCCTCAGAAAGAAGCTTGTTGCGACCCACAGATTTCTTCACAGAGACAATATCACCCCGGCTTCCCAAATCTGTGAATAAGACACACAGGGCAGTGTGATTTGGCTAGCAAACACAGCGCATAAGGCATTAGAGAGCTTTTAGAGTTACACAGCACATTCCTCCCACGAAGGAAGCCAGAGCACTTCGAACACAGGAAAAGGAAATGGCATTTCACAGAGATTTTGGAAAACGGGGCCTAAAAAGCCGAAATGTCTTGACTGAATCAGGCAAGATGTTTGTGCGTTGTGTGTACTATCAGCTGCTTCACTGCACCTCACTTCATATCCAAAATGCATGAGCATATATGTGTGAACCTAAGTCCAATGTATGTGTAATTACGATGAAGGAAAAGCTGTGACAAAAATATTTAAAAATAACTGGATTTAAAAAACTGAAGGACACAAGTGGAGCGATTGCTCTTATGCAGTGGTTAAACCAGAGAACTGGGACTCAGGACTCCTGGGTTTGGCCCTGAGGGGAGGCTTTAGCAGCAACACATTAATATTTATTTCCATATCACCTTGATAACTTCAAAACCACAGTGATTTCTCAGCTCTGCCTCTGTATCTCTAGCAATAAAATGGGGAAAAGAACATGGGAGTCTGGTTCACTTCTCTGCTCTACCCATTAGATAGCACTGGTCTCATAATGCAGGGGCGGGGAACCTCCGGCCCAGGGGCCAACTGCAGCCCCCAGCTTGCCTAGATCTGATCCTCAAGGCTCAGGACTCCCCCCCCTCCCCCCAGCATTGGGGAACCCGCACTGGCATTCCAGCCCCCCCACCGCAAGGCTGGAGCACACAAAATCAACTAGCCTGCCCCCTCCCACGGACTCAGGTGTGCAAAGACAACGTGGGGAATGCCTTTCTCCTTCTCAGTTGGGGACCAGACTACGCGGGCTGGGTTTTGTTTCTTTGCTTCTCACTTGTGTGCAGCCTGACTGATTTTTCTGTGGGTCAGCAGCCTCCCGACCCAAAAAAGGTTCCCCACCTGTCATAACGGATTGGTGAAACTCAGGAGAAAACTCAAGACTCCCGTGACAGTACCCAGCACAACCTTGTCTCGTTAGTACAGAAAGCAAATGCCCCCACTATGTGGAAAGGAGGCCGAAGCTGCAATGGAAACCTACAGTCCACAGACTGAGTGAGAATCAGCTCCAGCTTCTCCTTGGGCTGGTGTTTGGTGTCTTCCACCAGCCTGTAGATGCGGTGCCTCCTTGGGTGCAGGCGAGGTGAACGCCCTTCTTTGCTCAGCGGGACCTGCCACCAGCGCTCCACCACCACGGTGCCCTGCAGAGAGAGACGGATCAGCTCGGGGGTGGGAGATATCCGGAGGAGGGGGGGGTATGGCCGGGGGCACCTGGTCACCCTCCAGATACCACCAGTGAGTAAGACCATGGGGTGACCTGCAGACACACATCAGCCCCCCCCCCCCCCCGCAGCAAGATCAGCCCAGAGCAGCCTCCTGACACCCGCCAGCCAGGGCTTGATTCCCCCACCCCCTCTGGAAAGAGAGATGAGCCTGGATGTGACCCCCTCCTCACATTCCTCCAGAACCCCCCTCACCCCCACCGGCCCCGGGGTCTGACCCCCCCCCCCTCACCCCCACCGGCCCCGGGGTCTGACCCCCCCCCCCTCACCCCCACCGGCCCCGGGGTCTGATCCCCCCCCTCACCCCCACCGGCCCCGGGGTCTGACCCCCACCGGCCCCGGGGTCTGACCCCCCCCCACATCCCCCCCGGCCCCGGGTCTGACCCCCCCCTCACCAGGCGGAGCGAGAGGCCCAGCGCCCGGCTCGGCGCCCCCAGCCGCTCCCCGAGCCCCCGCAGCAGGAGGC
Organism: Pelodiscus sinensis; assembly: GCF_052426305.1. Lineage (NCBI taxonomy): Eukaryota > Metazoa > Chordata > Testudines > Trionychidae > Pelodiscus > Pelodiscus sinensis. The sequence goes on from NC_143073.1 coordinate 6,426,023, forward strand.
CGCAGCCCCGGGCCGCTCCCAGCCGCAGCATCGCGCGCCCGACGCAAGGACCCGAGCGGGGCTGCCCGCGCCGCGCCTGACGCGCGCCTGCCCCCCCCCCACTTCCGCCTCAGGGCCCCTCCCCCTTCCGCCCCAGGGACCCTCCCCCCTCTGAGCCCCTCCCCCTTCCGCCTCACGGACCCGCCCCCCTCCGAGCCCCTCCCCCTTCCGCCTCAGGGACCCGCCCCCGAGCCCCTCCCCCTTCCGCCTCAGGGACCCGCCCCCGAGCCCCTCCCCCTTCCGCCTCAGGGACCCGCCCCCCTCCGAGCCCCTCCCCCCTTCCGCCTCAGGGACCCGCCCCCCTCCGAGCCCCTCCCCCACCTGCCTCCTGCGGTCCCCTCCCCCCCCCCCCCCCCCCCCGCCGCCTGTGTCGGGCCCCCGGCTCTGCCTCTGCGTCTCCAGCGGGAACGGGGGGGGGGGAGCTCGTGGGAGTCGGGGGCGTGGTGGGGCTCCCCACTAGGTGGCACTGCCCCCCTCGCTCCCCACCCCCCCGCCAATGAGCCCCCCCCCCGCCACGCTTTCTTGCCCCCGCCCAAAGCATCTAGGAGGTTCCAAACCTGGGGGGGGGCTGTTCTGCAGATGCGTGTCCACGCCTGGATATGGGAGGCTCAGCTCGAAGAAGGGGGCGTCTGAACTGGCCAGGGGATTCAGTTCCTTGGGGGGCCCTCGTGTTCTACCACTGCAGGTCTAGGGGACAGTGAAAACCGTGTTCGCCCCCCCGAGCAACATCCCCCGAAAGACAAAGGTTAAAAGCTGTCGTAAATACGCCCCTGTGTGCAACCATCAGCATTCTGTCCAACTGTGTATCCAAAACACAGACACTGGCTTGCATACGCCCCGCTTCCGCGTCTTTCCGGAGCACACCCAGTCCAATGCTCTTGAGATCAGCCCTGCTCATCAGAACTGTGTCCTGGACTGTTCACAGGCATGGCCGCCCGCAGCGCTCCATGGCCAGGCTTTGTCAGGAGCTGTAGGAAGGGGCGGCCTACCCTGCGTCCCGCCGCTCCCATGAACCAGGAACACTCAACATGAACAGGACAATGTAGCACTTTAAAGACTAACAAGATGGTTTATTAGATGATGAGCTTTCGTGGGCCAGACCATCTGAGGAAGTGGGTCTGGCCCACGAATGCTCATCATCTAATAAACCATCTTGTTAGTCTTTAAAGTGCTACTTTGTCCTGCATTTTGCTTCAGCTACCCGAGACTAACACGGCTACATTTCTATCACTATTCAACATGAACCGACTCTCGCGGCCTGCCAGCGGATCACCCTGACGGTGAATTATAACGCCACTGGACTCAGTGGGCCAGTCACAAAGTGTCACTGGCCAGATGTGGTCCACAGGCCAGTTTGGGGACCCCTGCTCTGAAGCATTGGGGACAGCTGTGGCCGGAGATAGGAAGTGCTCTGAGGGAGGCCTCTCGTGTAGGTGCTTGGCTGGTGCGTCTTGCTCACATGCTCAGGGCCTAGCTGATCGCTAGAGGTGGGGCCAGGAAGGAATTTACCCCCCAGCTCAGAGTGGCAGGGACTCTTGGGGGATGGAGGTGGCTATTTGCCTTTCTCCATAGCAAAGGAGTATCACTGGGTGGGATTAGCTGGGTGTTTCTCACAGTTTTTGTGCCATGCAGGTGCCCAGGGCCCGGATGGCACAGCCCAGCCTGGACTCCTGTGCACTGCGATACTTTGGTCTCAGTCTGGGTGTGGGGTTTAGCGAGTGGGGCTGGGGACTTGTGCGAGCCAGGCAGTCAGACTGGATGAGCCGGTGGCATTGTCTGGCCTCTCTCACTCTGAGCCGCTGACTCTCCACCCTGAGGGAACATGCCCTGTTGGCACAGTGCAGCAGAGAGAAAAGGACCTGCTCCAGAGGCTGGGGTACAGAGGGACCCCCAGGCCTGCCAATGGGGGGGGGCAAAAGGGGCAACTGCCCTGGGGCCCAGTGATTCAAATGGGCCCAGGGCTCCTAGTCTGCCGCTGCTGCCCTCAGGGCCCTTTAAATTGTTGTGGGAGTGTCGCACTCTGCGCGACTCTGAGGGTTGGATGGGGAGCCCAGCACCATGCTCCAGGCGCTGGCTGGCCCCCAGCCTTGGCCCCTTCCAGGAGCATGGAGCCGGGACTCAGGGCTGTCAGCTCCCCACAGTGGGTGCTAGGCATTTAGACAGGCCTCCCAGTCATTATAATTGCCAGTGTTCGTGGGGGGCGGGACTTAAGGCCTGGGGGCCAGATCCAGCCCTCAAGGCTCAGGGCCCCTTCCAGCATTGGAGAGCCCCGGTTGGAGGCTGGAGCACACAACATCTACCAGGCTGGGCTCCCCTAGCTCTCGTGTGTGAAGGGAATGGGGGAGAGGGGAGTATCTGTGCTTTGGGGTTTTTTTGGGGGGGGGGTTACTTCTCACTTGTGTGCGGCCCTCAGCTGATTTTTCTGTGGGTCAGCAGCCCCCTGATCCAAAGGGTTCCTCCCCCATGGATCTTGCAGTTTGGGGGATGAAGGAGCCACCTGATGGCTGCCAGGGACGGAGTGACCCCCTCCCCTCAACTACAGCTCCCTCCCCTATGGATCAGGGGATGACATGGCCCAGCCACACAACATCCTGCACTTGTGCCCAGGAGGGTGAAGGGCATAACCTAGGTGTGGTCCAGGGGGCGTGGCCTGGCTGGGCGTGTCACAATGATGCCCTCCCAGCAGGGTAATGTCACAATGGATGTGTCACACAGCACCTGGCTACTTGAGCAGGGCGCAGGGGTTCAGGGGCTCACTATGCCGCGGGTAGGCATTGCCTGAAGAAACGTCGCTGCTCCGGGACCACACCTATCTGTTTTCCCTTTCTTATACTGAGAGAGGGAAGAAACGGAACTACTTATATCCCATCTGTTCCCCCTTTGCATATTACTACTACTGCTATCGATACCGTCTCATCTACAGGCGGAGGATGGTGCCTTTCCAAGGGAGGTGAGTGGCTTAATCTTTGATAAAATTAAAAAGTAACAGGGAACCGTCACTTCTGGCCAAGTGTTTACTGAATTGTACGCTCCGTGGGGCAGGGACTGTCATTTGTTCCGTTTTTATACAATGCCTGGCCCAACGGGGTGCTGGTGCACAACCATGCCATAAATCACCCATTGGCTGTGTCTAGACTGGCCAGTTTTTCCGGAAAATCAGCCGCTTTTCCGGAAAAACTTGCCAGCTGTCTACACTGGCCGCTTGAATTTCCGCAAAAGCACTCCTACTGTAAGAAATCAGTGCTTTTTGCGGAAATACTATTCTGCTCCCGTTCGGGCAAAAGTCCCTTTTGCGCAAAAGGGCCAGTGTAGACAGCTGAGATTTGTTTTCCGCAAAAAAGCCCCGATCACGAAAATGGCGATTGGGGCTTTTTTGCGCAAAAGTGCATCTAGATTGGCCATGGGTGCTTTTCCGCAAAAAGTGCTTTTGCGGAAAAGCATCCATGCCAATCTAGACGCGCTTTTCCGAAAATGCTTTTAACGGAAAACTTTTCCGTTAAAAGCATTTCCGGAAAATCATGCCAGTCTATACGTAGCCAATTGTGTTTTCAAAAGCAATGGGTGAATTTAGGAGCTCAACTTGAGAGATCTTAGAAAGGCTTGGTTTTTGGGGGAACGGAGGGGGCTCAACATCTTCTGAAATCAGCCCCCCAACTATCTCTGTAGGTAGTTGAAGTATGTGTGTGTGGAGAGGAGGGGAATCTGAAACAACCCTTCTACCCATTATTTAGATTTTACCATTATTGGGGGTGTTTTGCATTTGTTAACAAAGCGTGCTGCTCCAGCCAGCTGTTTAGGTACTTCTGTAACCCACATTACTGCAGCATCAAGCACTTCCCGGGCTGCCAATTGGAAAACAGGCATGGAGCTGCTCCATGACTTGCCCGTGGTCAGAAAAGGAAGGCTGTGGCAGAGCAAGGAACTGAGTCTAGACTAATGCCCTAACCGGGCGCCAGAATTAGTTCCCAGCAGAAAGGTGACACACCAGTCTGTCTGTCCACCAGTTAACCTGCCCCCTTGCATCCACCCTTCCCCGACAGAGCCTCGGGAAAGACCGGCCCCTTTGGGAGGTGTCTTTCAGGCCAAGTCAGGCTGGAAACCACTGACAGCATTTAGCCTCAAAGGACCTTCTCCAGCTGCCCGGACTGGATTCCTTGGGGTGTCCAGCTCTCCAAAGCAATCAGCCAAACCTCCTTTAAAACAGCCAAAGTCGAATGCCCCTAATGTTGTGGGTGGGAGCATCCGCCTTTGCTGTGGCTAATTATAAAGGACCGTTAGGCACAAGAAGGGGATCAAGAGCGGAGGAATTGACAATGGATAGTCCCTAGTAGCAGCTGTTTGTTAAGAGCTCGGATGAAATCTTGGCCTCATTGAAGTCAAGGCTAAAACTCTCACTGACTTGCCGCTAGGCCAGGATTTCATTCTGCCCCCTCCCCCCCCCCCCCCCCGTCCTTCTCTTTCTTGTTCTCTCGTCCTCAAAGTATCACCATGACCGAGCGCGAGAGCCTGACACTCAGACCTCGCTACTGCCTCCAATGTTCCTGAGTCCTTGGGAGGCGGCTCGCCCGGCCAAGGAGCTAACCAGGGAGAGCTGAAAGAGTTGTACAAGGTAGGAAGCCATGGGCCGCCTGGCTGAGTCCTGCGTGCATCAAGGGGATTGTTCCCATAGTGGTTGAACCTAAGAGGGTTGGGCTGGCCAGTCGGTGCCTAGAGAAGAGGGTGATGGGCCCAGAGGAACTGGGTGGGCAGGAATCATTAACGTTTGCCCTTTGAACGAGAAACCGTTTCAGATTCTTTGGGGGGAATAGTGCAGGGAGGAATTTGCCTTGCCTGACACTGGCCGCTTCCTGTCTTGAAATCCTTTTCAGTTAGATCCTAGTCTAAGCTCCCCAACATCTGGAGCACATGGGCCGGAGCCATGGGCAGGGGGGCAAGCTGGGAGTTCCCAATTGGTAGGATCTGGATGTAGATTAGATCCCCATGGCGGACTCCAGCACCAACAGGAGTTAGTTTCCAGCTAGCTCGGCTGGTAACAAGCAGGGCCGGCCCACATTTTGGCACCTGAGGCGGGGAGCTCACATGACGCTCCCATATGCACCAGCAGCCAACAATTTTCTACACTCTGGGTTCTAGTGCTCCCTCTCCCCCCTGTCAGGCTGCCTCAGTTAGCCTCATGGTAACGGGGCTTCTTTGCAGGCTGGGAACCTGACCGTGTTTGCCGGCGACCTTCTGCTCCCTGGTCTCCCTGTCCAGCTGGACTTCCATTTCCAACTCGGGCCCCACGGCTCCGTTCACTGGCACGGACTCCTAACCGACAGCAAGCTTTTCCTGGACACGCCCCGCGGTGCCCTGGATCAAAATAACCGTGAAAGGTAAGGAGCCCGGCCTGGCTTGCCACTTCCTGTGGCTGGGAGAAAGCAGCCCCCGTCAACATCCCCCTTCTACTTTGACCCTGCTTCTCCAGGACAGTTGCAATCTAGGATAACTCCAGTTTCATTTGCAAACACACTGAAGAGCCTGGAGCCATTCATTGTTGTAGAGATGGACAAGAGCAATCAAGTCTCCGGCCCTTGGGTAGCACAGGGTTAGCCTCTCCGGCGCAGGCTGCCGGCCTGTTCTTTATTCCATCCACCTGCCATTTTGTGTTGGGACGTTGGTTACAGTTATCCCTTGAGGCTATGTCTACACTTACGGCTCCTTGTGCCAGAAATATGCAAATGAGGCTAAGGGTGGCATATCGCTGCGCCTCATTTGCATGCCTAATGAGCCACCATTTTTGCAGAAGAGGCTCTTGCGCCAGAAGCCGCCAGTGTAGACATAACCCTCTTGCGCAATGCCGCTACGCTGATTATTTTCAGGAATAATGGCATTGCGCAGGAGGGGTTTTCTTGCACAAGAAGGGGCAATGTCGACAGCTCCTTCTGGCGCCAGAGCCTCTTTTGCAAAAATAGTGGCTCATTAGGTATGCAAATGAGGCTCGGTGATATTCCACGCTTAGCCTTATTTGCTTACGTCTGACGCAAGAAACCACGAGTGTAGACATAGCTTGACTGTCTTCCTACAGCTGTAAATCACCTTCCACCCGTGGCAGGTGGTGGCACGCAGGAAAAAGTCAGCAGCTCCCCCGGCATGGTGGCCAAGGTCATGGGTAATAACTGCCAACTCCGCTCCCATTGTGTGCTCACCGGGGCTGCATCTTCAAATTGCCTGCAGTCAGGGCAAAGGCCGGCTGAGGGACCCAGCGCGATTTACTCAGCTCTTTTTAGCAGTTAACAATTGTGCCTGCTTCTAAATGAGCCCTCTTGAAAGGAATCCAACCCCTTGGTCCTTTTCGGTCTTTGGAAGAGCCTGAATCTCGGCTCAGGTTTGTCTCTTTCCAGCTGACCAACCTGGGTTTTTATACAGCTGCTGCCCAAGGGTTTGAACTCTCAAGTGGCAGCGTAGCACAGAACCAAACCTGCAGGAACCAAAGCCACATCGAAGGGTTAGATTGCTCACAGGTGCCAACCCCCCAATCCCTCCGGATTTTAACTGGAGCTGAGCACGTAGCTCCTTGGAGACTTCCCTTCCTCCCCCCACCATGGAGCTATTTCTCAGCTTGTTCAAGCCCAGGCGTGTGTGTCTTTGCAGCCTGACGGCGACGCTGGACTACGTGGAGGAAAAGACGGCCGTGAACCTCGTGTTTGTCAACTTCCAGCCGACTCGCAGCGATCGTGGTAAGGGGCTGGTGGGTGGGAGGCGAACACAGATACGACTACACTCGCAGCGTCTTGGGCCAGAAATATGCAAATGAGGCTAAGCGTGGAATGTCGTTGAGCCTCATTTGCAAGCCTAATGAGCCACCATTTTTGTAGAAGAGGCTCTTCCGCCAGAAGGAGCGGTCTACCCTGCCCCTTCTTGCGCAAGAAAAACCCTCTTGCACAGTGCTGTTACACTAATTACTTTTTAGGAAGAACGGCATGGTGCAAGAGGGTTCTTCTTGCGCAAGATGGGGCAGGGTAGACAGCTCCTTCTGCAAAAGAAGCCTCTTCTGCAAAAATGGCGGCTCATTAGGTATGCAAATAAGGCTCAGCAATAGTCCACAGTTAGCCTCATTTGCATATTTCTGGTTCAAGAAGCCGCAAGCCTAGACATAGCCAGAGGCTGTCTCTACATTGGCATGATCTTGCACAAATACTATTTAACGCAAGAGTTCTTGCATGAAAGTATTTGCTCAAGAGAGCGTCTACACTGGCATGTGCCTTTGCGCAAGAGATGTGCTTTTGCGCAAGAGCGTCCGTGCCAGTGTAGACGCTCTCTTGCGCAAGAAAGCTCTGATGGCCATTTTAACCATCGGGCTTTCTTGCGCAAGAAATTCATGTTGCCTGTCTACACTGGCCTCTTGCGCTTATTCCTGAGTGGGAGCATCATAGTTCATGTGCAAGAAGCTTATCTGGGAATAGCTATTACTTATCCTGGGTGTGGAATGCACAGAGACCAGCTATCAAAGGAGGACTATTGTTCTCCCCACTTTTCTGGAAGGAAAGCGCCCCTCCCCTGGGAAGCTGCATTTTAAAACAAGGTACCTGATTCTGCAGTACTGTTAGGCAAGGGAAGGGAGAATTCTAAGCCCTCGCTAGAGTATTTTGTAGCGAAGAGACGCTATTTGACTTGCAATTCAAAGAGCAAGGCCCCCCGTCGGACTTCAGCCACGCAGCCAGGACTTTTCAATGGAAGCAGGCTGCACGACTTTGTGAGTTAGAATGACTTCACGCAGCTCCCAGTCCTTTCCCCTCTCACCCCTCCATCACGTCAGGGTCTAGTAACACTAGAGGAACAGTGATAGACACGTAGCTGTGTTAGTCTGGTCTAGTTGAAACAAGCGGCAGGACTATGCAGCACTTTAAAAGACTAACAAGATGGTTTATTAGGCGATGAGCTTTCGTGAGCCAGACCCACTTCCTCAGATCAATTTTCATAGGTCTGGCCCACGAAAGCGCATCACCTAATAATCCATCCTGTTAGTCTTTGATGGGCTGCAGAGTCCTGGCACTTGTTTCCACTAGAGGAACAGGAACACTGAGGTGAAGGGGCAGTGAGAACAGCTGTTTTTCATAAGCACCCCCTCCCCTTTCTGTCCCACAGGAGACTTGTTGCGAGCATTCAGCTACTTGGGCTTTGAGGTTGTCAGACCCGATCATCCCTTGCTGCCACCGTGGGAGGATGTTATCTTCATGGTTTACCAGATGGAGCGCGACTGCTGTCCAGAGCTGGCATGAGAGTCCCTGAAGCTGGGCACACTGCCCAGATGGGATGGGATGGGATGGGATGGGAGGGGGGGGGAGAAGGCAGGGAGGTGTGGTTCCTCCTTGACTTGGGCCTGGAGCTGGCAGGATCAGACCGAGGCTTTGAGTTGCGGTGGGTAATTGAGCCTGTCCCCATGGAGCAGCATTAAATGGGTGTGAAAGCACAGGTGTGGCTGTGGCTTGGGGGATCCGGGGGTGGGGGGGAGGGGAGGGGGGAGAGAGAAGGGCTTTACCTTACAATAGCACCAGGGGGAAGGAGGAAAGAATCTTGCAGCTTCTGACTCACACGTGAGATCAGCAGGTGTCTGTACAGCTGCACAGGGCCCAGATCAACCGGCCTGCTACAGGCCTCCAGCCTGACTCGGCAGGGCCCGGTCCTGGGTGGAACGGAGCTCTGCATTCCGGGCTTGGCCCTGTGGCCTGGACTGAGGCTCAGCATGGGAGCTCCCAGAACCAGGAAGGGGGCGCCGCTCCACCCCCCTGCCTCAGGGCCTTTCACACCTGCAAAATTTACTGACCAGGCTCCTGTGCCCCCCCCCCCCCTTTAAAGCCCTGGCCGGGGTGACATGGGCACTGACACTTTGTCCCTGGGGTGGGGAACCTTTTTCTGGCCACCGCTCCTCAGGAAAAAAAGTGAGTCCGGGGCCCCACACAGCCCCACAGCAGGGAGACTCCAGGCTCCGGCAAGGGGCCAGAAAGGAGGGGTTCAGGATACAGGACAGGGCTCCAGGCTGGAGCAGAGGGGGCTCTGGGGATAAGGGGTGCAGAGTGTGCAGGGCCTGGGAGGGGGTTAGGGTGTGGACAGGGGCTCAGAGCTGGCCACAATTCCTTGCAGCTCCAGTCCAGTGTATCGGGGCTTCTAGCCAGTCCTTGCCTCGGCCGGATGAATTTAGCAGGGGGCAGATCCAGCCTGGGAGCAGGAAGATTCCCCCACCCTGGTTTGTAGCATGGTCTGCCTAAGGCTCCCGCCATAGAGGGAAGAGAGGCCCTGCACTGGATACTATTTCTCTGGCACACAATAAGTCCCTCCCAGCCAGCATCCCCCAGGGGCCTTAGTAAGGTGGGGAGTTGACCCCTGGTGTCCTACAACCCAGCTTTAAGCCCTCCCTCTTCCCCTGCCCCCCCCCCCCACACTCCACCCTCCCCCACCAGGGACTTGGCAGAATAGGACTGGAAAAACTTTCAACAGAATTTTATTAAAGAAACCACTGGCCAAGGGGCCCAGCTCTCTCCAAGCCTGTCTCCTCTGCCCCTGCTCACCCCCAAACATGGGGCTGGGGTAAAAACACACCCAGCTGAAAGGCTGCAACTCCCCCCTTCCCCCCCAGGAAATGTTGCTGGGATTTCCAAAGCCACTTTAGATAGAGGCATAAAGCTTTGGCCAGTTCCCGTGGACAGGAGCATCTCCTCATCCGGCACGGTACCCACTCCGCAGGCGGCAGGCTACATATGCTTTGCTCGGACTGCTCCATGCGACAAGGAGACAGAAATTTGCAAAAGGCCCCAGTGCCGACCTAACAATTCCGGTCACCTCCCAGGGGAAGAGCAATAGGCCCCCACCGAGTGCCCTAGAAACCACTTCAAAACTACAGCTCTGCAGCCGTCAGGAGGCAGATCCGGGACTCAGCCAAAAAGACGACAGGTCAGCTCCTAGAGCATCATCAAAATGAAAACGCGGCTCCAACATTCCCGGCCTAAGAGGATTCTCTTCTCTGTAAACGTAACTTGGTACTTTAGTAAAGCAAGTGCTGGCAGGACCCGGCCCCATGAGCATCCCACAACCCCTCTGCCAAAGGACAAGTTCAAGGCAAGATTTTCTCAGGTGAGCTACGCTAGCTGGGCCGCAGCGTAACAGCTGCATGCAGGACCAAGCTTTGGACCATCAAGCGCGTGCCCCTGTGCTTCGTGAGAGTCCCGGGCCCACCGCATGGCAGCCGGGGGTTTACTCGCACGGAGCAAAGAACAGCAGGCGAGTGAGTGGCTGCAGCAGGCAGGCTGGTGCGTCACAGCACAAGCCAGCTCCTTCGCCCAGTGCTGCATCCACCCGCAAGCCTTACCCAAACGAGCTCGGGTGGGGACGGACAGAACGCGCCAGCTGCGTGAGGCCAACCCAGGTGCCGAATTCCAGCCCAAGGCAGCACAAGGTACCCTCCCGCCCCGTTTCTACAGCTGAAAAAGCTTGTGTCTCCAGCGTCTCCCTTGCAGGGGGAAGGATGGCAGAGCCGGGCCTTTGGCGCAGGCGCCTTGCAGTGAGATTCAAACCAAACCCAGCCTGGAGTCCTGGCAGAGCAACGCGGCCGAACGGCCGGCAGGAACTCCCAGGGCCAGGAGGGGCTCGGCTCTTCAGGAGGAAGCGGGGACCAGACCCTGCTCAGGAACACCAGCATTGCTAGAGCAGCCCAAGAGAAGTCAGTGCGGCGACTCTGGATTTTCACCAGGGCACCACCAGAGAAATGCCCGTCCAGAACACGGGCGGTTCGTGGCAGAATCTAGCACCCTCCAGAGTCGCCAGGAGGGCAGGCCCAGCACAGCCTGCATCAGGTCCCCGCTGCCGGGCAGCTGCCACACCAGCAGCCCCACACCCCTGCCCCAAACACCTCCCCCGCCCCAGAGGATGCAAACCCATCGTTTCCAGACCCACAGCTCAGGTGGGTCCCACTGCCACGGTAAAACGGCACCGCCGGGGCCCAGCATCAATAGCAGAGGTCTTGCCTTCCGCTTTCCCACAGTATTTTAGTCCCCCGCTCCCGCGGGGATCCTCACAGTCGTCTCGATCCAGGCGCCAGTCTCCTAGGGAGGGAAGGGGAGGCAAGAAAGCAGAGGCCCTAAGTGCCACACTTAAGGACACAGGGAGCGGCTGCTACTTGCGTAAAACAGCAGCCCAGCATTGGCTGGTTACAGCCCCGGCCTGTAATTAGCGCCACGCCTTAACCTGCCCCCAGGGGTGCTAGTGAGCAGCTCCCTCCCACTCCGGGGCCGGTGACGGGGCCATGCAGACGAGGCCTCCCCCCATGTACTCCAACAGAGGGCATTCAACAGGCCCTTCCTCTGGCCTGAAAGCAGGATCCCAGGGACAGCCGGGGGCTCAACACCCCCCCCGTATGTCTGCACTGTACACACCTCCCTCGGTGACTCCTCCGGCTCGCTGTGGCCCCGGGGAGGGGCTGGGCAGGAGTCAGAGCGAATCGTCTTCCCCCAGAAGAACGTCCTCGCCGCTCCCAGACCCCGACGCGGCTTCTGCACAGAAGAGAAGAGGCAGGGGTTGGAAGAGGCACCAGCCTGCCCCCAAGAGCCATGTCACCGTGCAGCCAGGTGGCCCCCTTCTCCAGAGACAGGGCAAGCGGCAGGGAGACGACCCACTCGGTCCCGGGTGGAGTCCAGCTGCTCCGGGACGCAAGGAAGATCCAGCTCTCCTCCCTTGTGCCCCTCGTGCACGGAGAAACAAGACCAGTGCCGCAGCAGGCCCCCCGCGAAGAGTCCCCGAGCATCCGTTTCACGCCCTCTTCGCCGGCTCCACAGAGCGGGTGATTCGCGCTGCCACGACCCAGCGGGCAGGTCTGGATCTCACTGACAGCAGGCTGCAGCCGGAGGGCCCAGCCACCTCCACGGAAGGGCGAGAGCGGGCCTGAGCCGGGAGGTGCAGGGACGCCCACCGCAGTGCTGGGTACCTGCTCCGCGCGGAACGGTAACAGTGCTGAGGACAGAGGCCTGGCCGGGGGGGGCAGATGGTGCCGGCTGGGAGTGGTCCCTAGTGGTGAACTGCGCAAGCCAGCCAATGACAAGGCAGCAACTGGGACAAACAGCCACACCCTGTGAGAATCTCTGCCCCCCGGCAGCTGGGGGGGAGGGCAGCGCACGGGACACCCCTGCATCTCAGGGGGCCTGAGCAGCAGCAATCTACACTCCTCGTGCTTCTGATCCCACAGACCACAGTGCAGTGCCCAGGCTGCCCATCCAGGGTGCCCTCTGTACCTCTCTTACAGGCCCTCAGCCCCGCCTCCTCCTCCTCCTCGCTGCTGGAGGAGCTGATGAGGATGAGGCTCTGGAGGGACCCGCTGGCAGAGCCCGAGCCGCTGAAGAAGACGGAGGAGCTGGACCAGTCTTCTGAAGTGGAGAGGTAATAGAAGCAGCCCCGGAGGGAGTAGCAGCTGCTGTCCCCAGAGGGCAGGGCGGCAGGGGAGCTGCCGTTGCTTGTGAGGGAGATGAGAGAGGCCTCTCCCGAGGCGGCTGCGGGAAGCGAGCGATCGACAGGACTGGACGTCCACTTGGCACCTGCCGCAGCCGGCAGAGACCCCACAGCCTCAGACGCCCCCTCACTGAGGCAGCCCCTTGGGCCTGTCTGCGTCTCCTCACCAGCTGGCAAAGCGAGGGCCTCCGAGTCCCCCGGAAGGCAGGCGGGAGCTGAGGCTCTGAGGGAGCAGGGTGGGGGCGCGAAGGTCTTCTGGGAGGGCGGTTCGGTGGGCTCAGTGTCGCTTCGGAGCTGCTCAATGGAGTCATCTACCAAGCCAAAGGCGCATGTTACATGGGGGGCAGGGCCGCGTGCTCGCCTTGGCGTCTTTTCACGTGGACACAAGTGCCCGGAAAGTCATACTCCCTCCTGCGCCCTCCTCCCCTGCCCCTCTCTGCTCTGTCCCTGCTACTGCCCGAGGGGGCGGAGGGCCAGCTGAGGTATGTGCATCTGCACCCCTCTAGCAGCACCCCTGCAGGGGGCTCCCCCACTGGCTCAACGGGAACTACTAAGGGAAAATCTCCTGAGCACACCTACATGGCATGGACATGAGCCATCACTCGAAGAAGAACTAGTGTTCCCTGTATTAGGGCAATGCCAGAAGCTACAGCTGAGATCAGGGTCCTACCGGGCCAACTGCAGCACAGACATGAACGAGACAGTCGCTGCTCTGTCGACAGAGGAGGGAGGGGGAAGGGAAACTTGGGGACAGAAGTCGCTTGCCCAAAGCCACAGAGCAGGTCAGTAGCAGCACCAGGACCAGAACCTATAGCCTTCCGTCTTATGCCACGCCCTCCCCACTAGAGAACACTGCCTGGGAGGCTGACTGACCGGATTCTAGTTCCTACACACTTGGCACTGTGTTCTCTTAGGGCTACACACTGCAGAGGAATTAGTGAACCTCCCTCCTGTCTGCACCCCCAGCCAAAGAAGTATAGTTTAAAAAGAGCGAGGTGAAGAGAGTCCAATTCATAGAATCCTGGAAGGGACCTCGAGAGGTCAAGTCCAGTCCCTGCCCTCACAGCAGGACCAAGCACTAGCTAGACCCTTCCTGATAGATGTTGGTCTACCCTGCTCTTGAGTATCTCCAGCGATGGAGATTCCACACACCCCCCCCCCAACAGGCAATGTATTCCAGTGTTTAACCACCCTGACAGTTAGGAAGTTTTTCCTCATGTCCAGCCTAAACCTCCCTTGCTGCAGTTTAAGCCCCTTGCTTCTTGTCCTATCCTCAGAGCCCAAGGAGAACAATTTCCCCCCCTTCCTCCCTGTGACACCCTTTTAGATACCTAAAAACTGCTCTCATGTCCCCCCTCAGTCTTCTCTTTTTCAAACTAAACAAGCTCAATTCCTTCAGGCTTCCCTCATAGCTCATGGTCTCTAGACCTTTCATCATTCTTGTTGCTCTTCTCTGGACCTTCTCCAATTTCTCTACATTTTTCTTGAAATGTGGTGCCCAGAACAAAACTCCAACCGAGGCCTAATCAGCGCAGAGTAGAGCGGAAGAACGACGTCTCGTGTCTTTCTTACGATATTCCTGTTAACGCCTCCCAGAATCATGTTGGCTTTTTTTAACAACAGCGTCACACTGTTGACTCATATTTAGTTTATGGTCCACTAGGACCCCTACGTCCCCTTCAGCAGGGCTCCTTCCTAGACAGCCACTTCCCATGTATGAAACTGATGGGTCCTTCCTAAGTGGACCACTTTGCATTTGTCCTTATTAAGCTTCATCCTGTTTACCTCAGACCCTTTTTCTAGTTTGCCCAGATCATTTTGAATTATGACCCTATGTTCCAAAGCACTTGCAACCCCTCCCAGCTTGGTATCATCTGCAAACTTAATACGCGTCCTCTCTATGTTCAATCATTTTTTATTCACGACCCACGGAGTCGGGAAAATTTCCCCTCCCAGGAAGACATGTTGCCCACCGCTGCTCTATGCCATCATTAAATTCATGCTGAATTTTGTGAAAACCCTTGACACAAAACTTGTGACAGGCCTGAACCGGCTGATTCTGTTTTTCCTTAGAGTAGAGGGTCAACTTTTTTGCCCCATTCATGTGGACAGAGGTGGAGAATCATTTCTCCTACAAAAGAAGAAAAGCTCTTGGCGTCTCTGGGGGCATCGGGAGAGGTGGCACACGGAGAGGAACCAAAGATCAGGGATGTGAATGTATAACCATGTAAGCCAAGGCTTATTGGTTAACGTTCACGGTTACACGCAAGTTTCCGCCCTGCTCCTGGGGAGTTGGCTGCCCCCACACTGCTGCCTCTAATACAGTGCGGGATGGCAGCGTGGTACCTGGGAGCAGCGTGCACCGGCTCCTAGGGAGCTGGCTAGGGTGTGCGTAACCACTGAGTTTTTCAGTGGTTACAGGTGTACATAAATTACCTGCATTTTAACATCCCTATCAGGAAATTTAGCTACTGATGGGATGTGGAAGGTGCCCAGACACTGCAGTGACAGGAAGCAAGATACAACCCTAAGGCAGACAGAATCTGTCAGAGCAGCCGCCCCCAGGAAGGGCTGGTTGCTTCAGGTGATCACAACTGCGTACCTGAAAGGCTGACACAGGTCTCGGATAGGAGGCTCTCGAGGGAGGTCTCTGCAGCGTTCCCCTGAGCCACAGAGAGGGGCAGTTCCAGCATCTTCTGGGATGCTGCAGCCGTGGTCTGCTGCCCCATCTGGGGGGCGCCATCCCCCGCAGCACCAGCCTCCTCCTGCCGACACCACACAGCGTGACCCAGCCGGACCAGCTCCTCCCCTATGTCAAGGCTCTGAAGGGAAACAGGAAGGCACTGGAGAGTTGCAGGCAGACTCTGGCCCAGAGGGACTCTAAGGGGGTGCAGTTCAGGGAGGGGGGGGCAGGAGCCAGAGAGGAAGCAGCACTGGTGATCTGGGGAGCGATACCGATGGGGGAGAGACACAGGAGTTCGGATCTTGATCCCAACGATACGTAGCAACAGGCCACACGGGGGTAGCGGAGGCAGCCCTGCTGCATGCTGCTATACAGACCCCTGGTCAGCAAACGCTGACTTCGTAAGGGGAGAACGCAGCCTGCCAGGCAGCCTGGCCTCCAGCGCTCACCTGTCCGCCGCTGGTGTCATAAAGCCAGATGCGTGGCCAGGTACAGACGCCGGACTGGACGTAACTGGAAATCTTTGCCAGCAGGGGCTTCCACTCGGCACAACGGGTGAGGCGATCAAACTCGTCCAGGGCGGCCTCTTCCCACTGCCCTCCTGCGGCGGCGGGGGGGGGGGGGGGGGGGGAGAAGAGTAGCAGAGGCTTTAGGAGGGGCTGGGTCTGATTCCCAGGGACACAGAGAGAGAGAGAGAGAGATCGACCCCAGGGAGCCAAGTGCAGGTGGGTCTGGAAATGGGAGGTTTCAGCATCAGCCAGCCACCTGACAGCCATGGAGAGCCGCTGCTCTCTGCATACTGCCTGAGCCCTGTTGGGCTACCCTGCCGGCAGGCCTGGCTGGCCACTTCACCGGGACATGTCCCAACAGAGCACGCGTCGACCACGGTTTTGCAACTCACCCGCGGGAGCGATCCCAGCAAGGCTGCACTCAATCGCTTGGAAGGGCAGGCTCAGGAAATCGCTCCTGGCGGAAAAGAAGCGGCGGAACCACCATGAACAGTGATACAACCGTAGCGCCCCCCGCTGGCGAAATCGATCGGGTCTGCCCTGCTAAATCGTGTCTCTGAGGTGCAGCAGGGATCTTCACACCCTAGCGTGGGATCCCTTTGCCCATCCTCACCCTTCACATCCAAGGATCTCCCAACTGCCAATAGCTGTTAACTCGGGCATCCAACCCCTTTGAGACAGGAGCGCGCAGCGTTTTATAAAAACCAAGGTGCAAATCGGGGGAGGCCTCCTAGCCTAAGTCCCACAGCAAATCAGTGGCAAGAATGCAACCCAGGAGTCCTGCTCCATCCCCTGCCTTCACCTACACACTCCTTTTCACCACCCTCCCCGCTGCACGTACCGCAACGCTCGCAGCGCCTCCAGCGGGGCTTCCCCGTTGTCCCCAAAGTCGACGAAATAAAGATCCAAGTTGCCGTTCTCCAGAGTCCCCAGGACTCGGGCCCGGTACCAGGCGCTGTGACCAGTGTACGGGGCAGCCACGATGTCGCCTACTCGGACGTTCGGGAATTCAGGCTGGTGAGACAAAAGGAGGAGGACATAAGAACAGCCAGACTGGGTCAGACCAAAGGTCCATCCAGCCCAGTATCCTGTCTGCCGACAGCGGGCAATGCCAGGTGCCCCAGAGGGAGTGAACCGAACAGGGAATGATCAAGCGATCTCTCTCCTGCCATCCATCTCCACCCTCTGACAAACAGGCTAGGGACACCATTCCTTACCCATCCTGGCTAATAGCCATTAACGGACTCAACCTCCATGAATTTATCTAGTGCTCTTTTAAACCCTGTTATAGTCCTAGCCTGCACAACCTCCTTAGGCAAGGAGTTCCACAGGTTGACTGTGCGCAGCATGAAGAAGAACTTCCTTTTATTTGTTTTAAACCTGCTGCCCATTAATTTCATGTGGTGGCCCCTAGTTCTTATATTACGGGAACAAGTAAATGACTTTTCCTTATTCACTTTCTCCACACGACTCATGATTTTATAGACCTCTCTCATATCCCCCTGTAGTCTCCTCTTGTCCAAACTGAAAAGTCCTAGTCTCTTTAATCTCTCTTCCTATGGAACCCGTTCCAAACCCGATATTTTTGTTGCCCTTTTCTGAACCTTTTCCAATGCCAATATATCTTTTTTGAGACGAGGAGACCACATCTGTACGCGGTATTCAAGATGTGGGCGTGCCATGGATTTATAAGGGCAATAAGATATTCTCTGTCTTATTCTCTATCCCTTTTTTAATGATTCCTAACATCCTGTGTGCTTTGTTGACTGCCGCTGCAGGCTGCGTGGATGTTTTCAGTAGGAGTAGGGAGTCACATGCACAGGATCTCGGGACTAGCATGGGCCGAGGGAGGAGGATTAACTCCTCTTTGAGGAGCAGGCATGGGGATGAGACCCCACTCTGCTCAGCTGTGCCAGGCTGACCCAGCTGTCACGCCCCACGGCAAAGGCTCACCGAGCAGCTGCTGCTCTCGTAGTACTGGGACATCTCGCAGGTCAGCTTGTCGAGCTGCAGGCTGCGGGACCCGACGATCTGAACCCAGAAGTGGCTGGGGTTCTCCGAGGCCGAGACGTAAACCTCCAGGTGTTCGTCCGCGTGGAAGCTGAAGTCAGGGCTGGGGACTAAGAGACACACGCAGCCTCGGGCAAGAGGGGACGGGGAGGTCCAGGGCGACATAGAAATCCTGGCATGGGATGCTGATCTAGCTAGACCAGTGCTCCCCAACTTTTTGGGGCTGTCAGGTGCCCGGGGTGGGGGCTGCGCATGCGCTGGGCGCAAGAATGGCTCGGGCTGGCCCTGGTCACTAGGTGGGTGCCATGGCGCCCACGGGCACCACGTCGGGGACCACTGAGCTAGACGGATGGGGGCAGAGGGGAATGACATTTCACAAGCTGAGAGCTCTGAGGAAGGAGCCTCCCAGGTGGATCGGCGTGCAGGGTGCTGGAGTGGCGTGGTACTGCCGTGCCTTAGAGGACACAGCGGGAGCAGCCAGCTCGGCTGCCTCCCATTCCAGCAGCTCAGTGCAAGCCCGGCTGTGCCCAGCACTCCCACGAGGAAGGCTCACGGTGCCCCAAGTGGCATGCGGGCCCGGTGGCTAGCACAGCTGCTGTGACAACTCAGGGCCTCGATGCCAGGGAAAGGGCGACCCCAGGTACCCACAGGCTGCTGCTGCGTCACACGCGGCCCCAGGAAGCCCCCGTCCTTTGCTCTTTACAGCGTCTCCTCTCCAGGAGAGACTCTTTGCAAACACCCAGCCTCCTACCCAACAGAGAGGGAAACCGAGACACGGAGCAGGAAGGGCGCTGCTCGAAGACCAGCAAGTCCTTTGCAAAGCTAGGAAGAGCGCCCAGGAGTCCTAGCTCTCACCCGCCAGCCTACGCCCAGGCAGGGCAAGGGCAGCAACCCCATTGGCTGCAATCACACCCCCTGCATTTGAGCCAGTCCTGGAGAAAAGACAGCCCACTCACCTTCGAACATGGGCACTGATTGGCTGGCCTCCATCACCAGCTCCTCCGGGGAGCTGCTCTCCGCTCGGAGCTCCTGCGGTTCATCTAAGGCTTCGTTAGCCAGCTGCCCATCTCCATCCCCTGCCCCTTGCTGAGGGCTCGCCAGCTGGCTGCGGGCCTCGCCACAGGGACGTGGCAGCACCTCCTGCTGACCAGGATCCTCTCTTCTCACGCCCAAGGGCTGCTTGCGCAGGCACCGGGTGGCCGCCGCCTGGGCCAGTTTCTTTCGAAACACGTCATCCTCCGAAAGCTTTTCCAGGATCAGTTGCTTTGGGAGAGGAAGGGAGAGAAGGGTGCTTGGGGTAGAGCCACCAGCCTGTGCGGAAGGAGAACCTGACACAGGGTAACCCTGAGATTCTGACAGCATGGGAACCTCTTGCCTCAGTTTCCCCATCATTCGCCCCCAACTTAGGTCCTCTCCTCCTTCCTACAGGTCTCCTCTGCACATGCCTTCCTGCAGTTCGGCAGCATTCTCCTGCATTAACCTGTCCTCCGAGCCCATCCCTGGCAGCCCTCAGCTCTCCGCTCTCCTTCAGGCTGTTCCTCTCTCTCTCTCTCAGTCTCCCCCCTTTTATGGGGCTACGTTGCCTTCTCTCAAGCCAGACCACGAAGCAGCAGTCACCTGAGACCCACCTTGGCCGCATTCACCTCCTTGCGGGTCCCGGAGAGGCTGATGAGGCGGGTCAGACACAGGGCGTTGTCGGTCTCCCTGTCACACTCCACTTTGGCTCCCGAGCTGCGGCAGATGGCTCGCACGGTCTCCCCGCCCCTGCCTGAGGAGCAGAGAGAACGAGGCTATTTGCCAGGCGGCAGCAAGAGAGGAACGACAGAGCACGCAGCCGGAGACAGCGCTTGGAGGGGAACCTGCCCGCCCCAGGTCAGTCTCACGACCAGAACACAAGCGCCGCCAGAAATGTCAGTTTCGGCTGCTCTGCTCCAAGCAGATGTGTTCCGCCAAGGAGGAATGGCTGCGGGAGCCCAGAGGCTGCAGTGATGGGCATCGCCCTAAGAGCGTAGGCAGATCCAGCTGCTCTTTGGCAAGGTGTGGTTGCTGCTCAGGATATGTGAGCTCTACAATCAAAGCCCCACAGCAGTAAGTCTCAGCGCCCAGGTCCAATGGCTCAGGCTTGTGCTCTAGAGCCGAACGCGGACGTGCCGAGGTCCCGGCTGGAGACTAGGCCCTGAAGTCCTCCGACTCCAGTCGGCACCAATGTCTACACTGCTGGTTTTAGCTCTGCAGCGTGAGCCTGAGTTGGCCAACCAAGGCTCTGAGATTCGCAGCCGGGGCAGGGGGGGGGGGTTCATTGCCGCATCGAGGTACAGCAAGTCAATCACCAGCGCTCCAGCATGGGGCTTGGGGCACAGGGCCACCCTGCAGGGGTGATGAGCCTCTTGCGCTCGGTGAAAGGGCAAAGAGCGAAGCCAAGTTCTGACTGAGGAAATCACAGCTGGGCTTCCTGTCCCCAACACCAAACTCACGAATCATTTTACAGTCGTTAATGTATTTATCCTCACAGCCCTTCCCTGACTCTTACTGCCACTCTCCAGCTGGGGGAAACTGAGGCACAGAGACGCAGGGACTGACACCAAGTCACACAGGAAGCAGTGAAGAAGGGACTTGAACCCAGATCTCCCACCGCCCAAGCCAGTTTCCAACTGGTCACAGACAGGACCCTGCCCCGCCTGTCCTCGCAGCGTCTCCGCTGAACAGCTGTAGCGTTCTACACCCGGGACATCAGTCCGGGGGCTAGTGATTCACTCGAGCTTCATCAACAGAAGCTTCCACACAGCAGCAGGGCCAGAAGTGAAAAATAAAGGCACTTAGATTTGAGAGAGAGCCGCCTGATAAGACTGCAGCAGCTCTCGCCGCCCTAGACTCCAGTGAGCACACAAAGGGGGTAACCACTGAATTCCAGCCCTGGAAGCAGACTTACTGGCATGTCTCAATATTTCTCCTCAGCTTCGGAAGGGGAAGCAGCAAGGGCTCTGGCCAACCAACTGAAGCAACGTTTAGCAGTTGCCTGAGTCTCTGGAGCGGCGTGAAAGAACAGAGCTCAGGTCACTCCTGCCTAGATCCCTAGCGGTTCTTCTGGTGGCTAACGGGAGGTGGGGAGGGAGCAGGAAAGTTTCTAGCCGGTTACCGATAATCCTGCCGATGGCCCTCCGCGGCACCAAGAACTGCTCTGCCACGGGGGCGTTGTCCACCAGGAGCTGGTGGATGGCAGCTTTCGCTCTGCACACCTGGACAGGGAAGCCACTGATCAGCAGCACCCGCTCCTCACCGGAGTCCCCCGTGTCCACATCAATGCGGGCGCCAGTCTCCTTCCTCAGCTGCGGAGACACAGGACACGGAAGTCTAGCCGGGCGCTCGGGCGGAGGGCACAGTTCAGCCAACTGAGCTCAGACCTCCTGGAACGGGCCACGTGCCCGTCGGCGTCCCTCTGAGCCGGTTATTGGGGGTGGATCTTCAGAAGCCAAGGGCCGGGCATTAAGACCCAATGGCACATTTATAGCAGTGTTGCCGTCCTCTGGCATCGGTGCCCAAGTCTCCCCCTCCCCGGGTGGCTGGGCCAGTTGCCTACCTGGCTGCAGCAGCTTATTCAGAAGGTTTGCAACCATCTTTGGGATTCTTAGAAGCTGAGCGAGTGGGGTGGGGCCCAGGATACACTGATGCCAAGGGCCAGGCACTGTCCAATGGGAGGGGATGGTCACTAGAGGGTTCTGCCTGGGCGGGGGGCGGGGCACAAGGAACTGGTCTGACATCCTGCCATTGAGCTCACATGACGCCTAGGCAAGTGCCGGTCCCTGAGATCAGGCCCTGCTTGTCGCATCCTAGCACCTGGGACGGGGTGGACAAAATACAGCCCAGATCTGGCCTGCCAAGCCTCTGGATCCATCCCACTGGGACCCTCGGGCAGCCCCCCTGCCTGCTGCAGCCCCAGGCTGCTCAAAGTAACCAGCCACAGGGGCCACGTACCTCCAAGTGCCGCATGCCCCTTGGGGGGGATGGGAGGGAGGAGACTTTTGCGCTGCTTCCATCCCAGCAGGAGCACAAAGTCCCCTCCCCCATGGTAGCACAGAGAGGCACATGGCCCGACCAGCTGGCTGCTTTGAGCAGCCTGGGGATGCGGCAGGCAGAGAGCCTGCCTGAGGGTCCTGCTGGCCGGGAGCAACCAAGGTAAGCGCTGCCCGGCCAGAGTCCGCATCTGGCACCCCATCCCCTACCACACGCCAACTCCCTGCCCCAGGCCACCACCTAAACCCTGTACCCTCCTCCACAGGTTACAACTTCCTCCCAGACCCTGCACCCCCTCTACCAGGTCAGAATCCTCTCCAGCACCCACACCCCCTCCCCAACTCTGCACCCCTGCCCCAAGTCACAACCCCCTCCTTCGCCCATACTCCCGCTCAGGCCCCACACCTTCTCCTGCCCCCCAACCTCCCACCCCGAGTTCTCTTCGGCACCCAACCTCAATACCAGACCCTGCACTCCCTCTATAGAAAAGTGCAGCTCTTGGCCACTTACCAAAAATCTTGAAGTGGGGCCCCCCCCCCCCCCCGTCCTAGGAACACACAGTGACACTTGCCTGTTTGATTTTGGTACCCTGCCGTCCGATTATCAATTTCACAGCCTCCTGGGGGATCTTCATCTCGATTTCAACGTCATCCTCGCCGACGAACGTCAGCCGCTCCTCTGAGCACAACCAACCGTAAACAGGTTAAACAGGCTAATGCATTCACCCCCCCAACCCTCTTCCCCGTAGCCTGATGGGGGCCAATCCCACTAGTTTAGCAGCTCCAGGCCAGGAGAAGAGGCGGAATCAGCAAAAGTCCAGAGCAGTGAGACCTTTAACCTGTCAGTGCTGAGTCTGTTTGCATTTCCTCAAACCCAGGGCATGGTCTGGGAAGAAATTAGCAGGAAGGTCGAAGGGTTTTAGCTTCTTGCAGGGATGGTATCACAGACAGCGCAGGGGAAAATCAAAACAGACACAGCTGCTCAGAAAAAGACCCCCTGTCCCCATGGATCACCCCTGGTTATGCTGCCAGCTCTTCTCTTCAGCAGGGGAGAAGTTTATTTCTGAGCATTTGGCAAGACTGGGGATGGGGCGGGAAGGAAGCCAAGTAATGAATAATTCAAGCCTAAATGCAACACACAAGCTGCTAGCAACAACGGAGTCACGATCACCCGAAGGCCATCACCACGAGGGGATGCACATACCTCGGCTTTCTCTGTACCTGCGGTACAAGATGTACAGGACAGTTGCACTGGCTGGGACCCCAAGGGCCAGAGCGATTTTCTGCAGGGTTGTCAGGTTGTTCCAGTAACCCTGGTCTGCTGACATCTTTCCCAGAGAGACGGCGCCCTAAGCGGGAGAGGGCAGAATCTTCTTAGACACAACAGCAGCCCCTCTTCCTGGGATCACAATGATTGGCATGACTGGCAGCCCTAGCTGGCACACTCTCCACTAGCCCTGGGCACCTCCAGATCAGGGCAAAACACAACTGGCACGTGCTCTGCTGTGCCAGGACTCGTTCAAGCTGCTCACAGATAGCTGCAGGCTCTCAGCCTTCTGCAGGATTGCCCTGCATCACCAATCTGACCTGTCAAGGCACTGGAGCCACATATTTCAAGCTGTGCTCTTCCAATCTAGGCAGCAGCAAGCGGCTTGTTACGGGAAGAGGCAGGCGGGCTGGGGGAAGCTGCCAGCTTGGAAACTTCAACAAGAATAAATGATCTGTCCCCATAGTTCAAATGGATCCAATCGCTTTCCGCTCTCCTCCTTGCAAACACCTCGCACCCAACTCCTCCCTCCTCCTCTGCATTTCATGAGGTTAAGACACAAGGGCCTTCTCCTTCGCAGCTACCTCTGCTCTGGAACAGCCTGCCAGCATCCCCTTGCGCCCTTGCCCATACCTCCTAACTCACCTGCTGCCGCCATTGCTTAACTCAGTCACACATATGGGGACCCTGAACAAATTAAGGATCTGCTTGCGCATCGGTGCCCTTAGTTGTCAGGGGCTTTGTGGGTGCTCAGATACACCAAGGGTCACACAGCTCCTGGCTCTACTTCAGGACAAAATATTGTGTCAGCCCTAGGGATGTTAGTATGTAGTTGATTACATGATTAATCGATAAGCCTGAGCTTATTGGTTAATCATATTGGCTACACACAACCCCTCCCCCTTTGCTGCTTCTGTATCAGAGGAAGCAAGGAGGGGGAGCATGGGGAGCTCGTGGGGAGCTTTTACGCTGGCTCTCCGCACGTGCAGCTTTGCAGAGCTGCCTGCCCCCTCTTTCTGCCTCCCACAGAAGGGGCAGCAAGGGGGCAGGCAGGGAAGAGCCAGTGCTGGGGGGGGGAGCTGGCTTTTAAGTTGGCTACCATTTCTCTCCCACCACTGCACTGTTGACTCATAGGGTGTCTAGACTACAGGGTTTTGTCGACAAAAGTGGACTTTTGTTGCCTGCGTCCACACTGCCTTTGAGTTATGTCGACGTATGTAAACCTCATTCTACGAGGAATAACGCCTTTTATCGACAGAGTTCTGTCGACAGAAGGCATTATTGCATCTACACTGTCCTTTGCGTCCACACTGTTATGTCGACAAAGCGGCTTGCTTTGTCGACAGAACTGGCTGTAGTCTAGACGCTCTTTGTCGACAGAAGCTTTGTCGACAAAACCCTGTAGTCTAGCCATACCCTGATAGAGGGGTGGGCAGCAGAGCAGGGTGTGAGGGGGTAGGCAGGAGCCTGCACACACAGGAAGTGGCTTTCAAGCCGGCTCCCACAGAGCTGCCTAATGATCCCGTCTTAAAAGCTGGCTCCCCCCATGCACTGGCTCCCGCCTGCCCCCCGTGCGTAAACATGCAACCGCTAGACGTTCCAGCAGTTACAAGTTTACACAAGTAAATGATAGGGATGTTACCTAGCCAGCACCAGTGGAAAACTCACTACAACAAACAATAATACTCAGCATTTTATAGCACTGTTCCCCCAAGGGATCTCAAACCTCCTGCCAAAGCAGAGTAACTTCGCAAACACAGACAAAAGTGCTACACAGTCCTGTTTTTTGTTTCAGCTACACTAGACTAACACGGCTACATTTCTATCACAGACAGCCAGATATTCAGTGTTGCATATCACATGCGGTAGCACCCAATGACTGCAGGGGCTTTGCAGTCATCCTTTGCCCCAGGTCCATACAGGTGGAGGAGAGTGCAGCACTGTCAGAGCTAAACATATTTTCAGTAGGTGGTACCAGATCTCTCACACGGAGGGGGGGTGTGTGTGAAAGTATATGGGGACAGATTCTAGACAGCGACACGAGAGATTTCCTTTGGGAACATGCCACCTGGGGAGGCTGGGACTGCCCCTTTGCTTTCTACACCCAAAGCCACCATTCAGTGATCTGCGCTCTTGTGACGTGCAGTGCATCAGAAAGCCAAACAGGTACATAGGTAAGGCACAACATTTCTGTACAACTGTTAGCAAAAAGGATCCTAATGCCACCAGCTGATATCTGTGGTAACAAAGTTTTCAATTTGTGTTACAGCTGAGCCACAGCGTCACTTACACTCTGGAACAAACTATAATGGAGCAGAGGGATTGATGTTTACACTCCCGTTACCAAAGATCATATGTTTCTTGCAAAGCAGGGTGGTAGTAAGAGCTACACCGAAGGAGGTAAGCCAGAGCCTGGAGGCACCATTGCACAGTGGACTGCTGGTTTCTTACCCCAGCTCTGCCACTGATTTCCTATTAAGCCTTGGGCAAGTCATTTCACCTCTTTGCCACCATTTCCCCTCACACTGTGCATCTGCCTTTCCAGTTAAGACTAAAGTTCCCCTGGGCAGGGGCTGTCTGTCTGTGCAGCACCTAGTACCATGGGGCCATGATCTCTTTTGGGAGGTCAAGGCACTATGATCATAAATAATAAACAGTATCATCTCAGGCTTGACTTGAATTTTATTACAAAGGGTTCAATGAGACCATAGTAAAAAAAAAAAAAAAAAATCACCAAAGCACAGTTGTGAGAAAACTGGCAATTTCCTGGGGAAGACGAGAGCTTCTGGACCAGAAAGACAGGGTGGCGGGGTGCCCCAGAGGGCAGGAAAGCCGGCTCTGTGGAACGGAGCACACCGGGTGGCAGTCCCAAAGAGACTTCTGTGATTGAACCCATCTCAACCTTCTGCATGCCAATGTACTTCCAGACTGCCGCACAGCCTGGCTTCCCCAAACACAGCCTCTCTCCTTCATAATACAGTTCCCTAAATAGCACCACTATACTACCCCTCACATCTCATTTACTCCCAAGCAAGCACCCTGGGACCCAGTCGCTCCGGTGGCCTCTCCTCCAGATCACCATCTCTTCTCACCCCCATGCAAGCCCCCCCCCAGATCCTACCCCCCCCAAATGTTCCAGGACACAGGTTCTCCCCCCATTCCAGATCTCACCCCTTTCACACCTCAGTTTCCCCACTCTGGGCCAGCCCATTAGTCCTGCACCTCTCCCAGGCCGTGTCAACGCCCCCGCCCCAATACTCTTGGTCCTTGCACCCCGTGCCAGCCAGCCCCCTGCATCCCCTGGGTCCTTGCACCCACCTCCTACTCTGCATCCCTGCACCTCCATCCCCTTGGTCTTTGCACCCTCCCATCCCGCCCCATGCCAGCCCTCCACCCAGCCCCCTGCATCCTTGCACCCCTGGGTCCCTGCACCTCCCAACCCCCTGGTCCTTGCACCCTCCCATCCCGCCCCATGCCAGCCCTCCACCCAGCCCCCTGCATCCTTGCACCCCTGGGTCCCTGCACCTCCCAACCCCCTGGTCCTTGCACCCTCCCATCCCGCCCCATGCCAGCCCTCCACCCAGCCCCCTGCATCCTTGCACCCCCCAACCCGCTGGTCCTTGCACCCCCCATCCCGTCCCATGCCAGCCCTCCACCCAGCCCCCTGCATCCTTGCACCCCTGGGTCCTTGCACCCCCCATCCCCTGGGTCCTTGCACCCCCCAGCCCCTGGGTCCCTGCACCCCCCAGCCCGTGCCAGACCGCCCCCCAATACCCTTGACTCCCACCCCAGCTCCCCCTCCCTTGGCTCCTGCACCCCCTTGGCCCTTGCACCCTCCCACGCCAACTCCTTAGTCCTTGCCCCGCCCTCACCTCTCACACCCGCTCCGCCTCCGCCAGCGGCGTCGCTCGCCTCCCTCCAGCCCGGCCGGAGCAGCAGCAGCTCGCACACGCGCGCGCGCCCAGCACAGCAAGCCCCGCGCCCCGCCCAATCACAGCGCCGCGCCTCCCTTCTGAACCAATCGCTAGCTCGGGCGCCCTGGAGAGCCCCGCCCCTGCTGCTCCCCCACGGCCAATCAGCGACCCCTTCTGCTAACCAATGGGAGCCGAGGCTGATGGGATAAGCTACCAATCAGAGAGAGGTATTGGGAGAGCGAGCTCCACCCTCCCCGCCTTGAACTGAGGGCGGGGGTAGTTCAGAGAGGCTCCAAGATGCACTGGGGGGGGGGCAGCACTGAGAGGCCCCATGATGCATTGGGGGGGGAGGCAGCACTGAGAGGCCCCATGATGCATTGGGGGGGGAGGCAGCACTGAGAGGCCCCATGATGCATTAGGGTGGGGGGGGGGGAGGCAGCACTGAGAGGCCCCATGATGCATTAGGGTGGAGGGGGAGGCAGCACTGAGAGGCCCCATGATGCATTAGGGTGGGGGGGGGGGAGGCAGCACTGAAAGGCCCCATGATGCATTAGGGTGGGGGGGGGAGGGAGTGCTGAGAGGCCCCATGATGCATTGGGGGGCACTTCAATACTCCTGTCATGGTGGCAGGGGTGAGGTAGATGCCTCAACACTTTGGCAGCCACTGTGATGTCATAAAAGCCACTGTGATGTCATGACATGCCCAGACAAACTGTGACAGGGGCAATTACCAAACTGCCTCTCTCAATTGTCAGCCCTTCCCTATCTCCCTTCCCGTTTGCCCATATCCCCTCTAGAGTCACCTGCCCCTTGATTTCTTTCTCTTTCATATAGCCCTGCTAAACCTCCTCCTGCAACCCCAAATTAGAAGCATCTGCATCATCCCCCCAGAGGCCTGGTGCATCAGTGGAGCACCCCAGTCTCAGCCCTCCCAAGCTAGCTCCAGCAGGAGGCCCGGGACTCTCACCCAGCAGTGCAACTCACTGTTGAGCTCACTAGTTTAATCTTTACTCGTCATTCTCCTTTGCCTTCCCCTCTCACTGCTGCTTCACCAACAAACATCTCTATGGAGCTGAGGAAATCCCACGTCATAAATGCTAATCTCATGTCAGGCAAATGCAGAGGAAAGCCCTTGTATTTTTCCATGTAAAACCCGTGACAACTCAGGGTTTTCTAATGGAGGGAGAAGCATATAAATAGGTTTATCACGATGTTGGCTTTGTCTACATGGAGGGGGGATTTCCTGCATCCCTAGAATGGGATTACTATTCTGCTACAGCTATTCTGATAAAATTTAGCTCTAAGCAGTGCTGTTACAGCTTTGTAGGTCCCAGAGTATTATCTCACCTACCTTGTTTCTCTAAAATTTAGCTAGTCCATTATAACTCTCCCCCTCCCCCGCCCCCATGTGGACACTCTAAAGTCTTTTATTTGGAGAGCTTTTAGTGATACCAGATTAGCTATTTCCTATGGCTATGCCGGTCAATTTCCCTGTGTCGACAAATCTCAAATTGCAAAATCTCCATTGCACATAGTTCTACCTTCCTGCCACTTAGTGCTCAAGTAGCTTGATCTGTTGAGTTTCACTAAGACAAGGGGTAACTTGGCCTCAGTTTACTTGAAGTACCAACAAGAGGAACAAGCAATCGGTAATCGGCCCTTCAACTCTGCAGAGAAAGGTATAATGTAATCCAACAGCTGTGAAGCTAGGCAAATTCAGACCAGAAATCAGGCATACATTTTGAATGCTGAGGACAATTAACCATGGGACCAGCTTTCTTATGGTTGTAGGGGATTCTCCATCCCTGGCAATGTTAAATCAAGATGGTATGTTTTTTCTAAAAATTCTAGTTCAAACATACTAATTCATTGAAGTCCTATGGCCGGTGCTATACGGGAGGGGGGGAACCAGACTAGATGATCACAGTAGTCTCTTCTGCCTTTGTAATCTATGGACAAGTTGAACCTCTCTAGTCCAGTACCCTCGGGACCTGACCGGTGCCGAACCAGAGAATTTGCCTGGACACACCACGAGGTCTAAGAGAATGAGCCTGCTATAAAGGTAACATTCCAAGTCTCTGGCCCATGTTAGGGATCTTCAAATAACCCGAGGGGACGTGGCTGAAAGCAAGATGCAAGAGAGAAGGAAGATGGCAACTGACATTTCCACAGCACCCATCATGGCAAAACACTTTCAAGATTATCACTAGCTCACCTACTGCTGAAATGTAGCCACCGCTGCTGTTAAACATGGCAGCTATTTAACAGCCCTCAACAGCATCTGGTGGAACTGCAGGGGGAGTTGATGCAGGAAGACTTTAACTATCCATGTATGAGCTTTGTTAGGACACTGGGGTTACTCCCCTTACTCTTGCTAACAATGCCATGGGATGGTCAATGGCCATAGGAGGACATGGCCTCAGTTGAAGTTTGTTGTCTCCCTACTCTATGATGACTGCAGTCAAGTCAGAGTCAAGAACTTGACTTAGACAAATTCCTGAAACATACAGGGTTCCTGGAAGGTTACCCACCCAGGTACCAATCACCCCTAATCCTAAATAATGCCAAAGGAGGGCAGCATGGCTGAAAGCATCTTTCTGGGGCAGTAGCATCTTTTTCAGTCAGTGACGATGGGCTACTCTACACCAATGTTCTACCTATGTACAGAATAAATTTTGTTGTGTGCATCAAGACAAGTGCAGATGTGCACCACCCATAGAAACACAAAACCTAGTTATGGACACTGTGGGCGCCCTGCTAATCAGCTGGAGGGGGGCTCTTAAATCATTCCTGGATGGCCACCAAATGCTCAGTTTACAGGGAACACTGCTGTATACCACTGGATCATGTCATGAGAGAGAGAGAGAAATTCAATCATCTCATACTTACAGATTCAGCCGTCTGGCGATTGCACATATTTAATTATTCCATTCCCCAGGACGTTACATTTTCCTTCGACTTAGAAGAGAGTGGAACATCAGCTTTTTTTTTTTTTTTTTTTTTAATAAGGACTCACATGTTACAAAGGGGAGGAACACACAGACATATTCAGATTACTACACAGCAAAGCAGGGTCCTGCAAGAGTGGGAGTATATGCCATGGGAGGGAGCAAGGCAACATTTATTGCTCTGTTTCTTTCAGAAAGAAAGGACAGAGTATTGTTTTCTAAGAGGCAGTTAAAGACAGCTTCTTGTTGTTCTTTGCGTTTCTCTAGCGATGGACGGTATGTACGATCAGATGGGAAAGGGGAAAAATAAACTTGTGTTTCTCCAGTGTACAGTGCCCCAATTTGGTGCAAACATGGGACTACCAGCATGGCCAGTACTAAACACTGAAAAATGAGCACAGGCTCATGAGACTGGGTTTTTTAAACCTTTTTTTTTTAAATGACAGCTGAGATCCCGATATGCAGGAACTTTAAGTAAAATGCCAGCCATGACAAGACTTAGCAACACCGGGACTTCCTGTGATCACGCTCCAAGAATCTCATTCTGGTTTCCTCTCCTAAAATTAACATAACTCTCTTCTGCTGCAGGGCCTTCCTCATCTCACTGGAGGACATAGTGGGCTAATAAGGGAAACAGTCATCAGCACAGAGCCAAAAAGCAGAGTCGGGCTGGGTGTCATTCAGCAGCATGGAGCCCAGCTGTTGGTTTAATAGTCAAGGTCTTTATTTTTTGCAAATGTTAGGTTCTCTTCTTTCTGTCCTCCCTAGTGGGGCGGTATCCAAAACCTTGGCCTCATTTGACTTCCAAACAGTGGTATATGTAATTAAAATATATTGTCAGGGCTCTAGCAGTAGATGGGGAAATCAAGGCACAGAGCAGTGGTAGCATGTATCCAGGTCTCACAGCCATTCAGAGGCAGAATATGGATTGCTGCTGTGTTAACCACTATACAACACTGCCTCCTATATAACTACACCAATTAAAGCAAAGAGGGCACCCTTTGCTGTGTTGCCTCTTCCATAATCCTGCAACCTTTCTGAGACCCCTCTTCCCTGCTGACCTTAATGTTAAGTGCTACCAGTCTGCTTTGTATGCATCTAGTCAATTACTTTTCTTGCAGTCATGGCTGTTCTCCTTGCACTTGGTACATTCCATTTAATGGCCATGCACCAAAATCTGGCTGGATACAGCTGCAGAAATCTCTCTGCTTCCTGTCTAGGATGAGCAGGGATTGCAAAACCCACACATTGGGATTTCACTGGCAACTTGGGCACTGCCTTTAAGAGGTGCCAGCCCAAGGCATGGGTGGGGAGAAGAGCAGATGAGTAAAAGTAGGGATGGGTAAAAAATAAAACCACTAATGATCTATAAAAAGATCTGCATCCCTCTTTGAGTTCCCCATACCGGGACATTATTCTGCTCACACACCCCACCTGCAGCAGCTGCCAGGCCTTACAATTTACCACCCACACATCCCTCACTCCTACGCTTACTTCTCTTCCCTTGCAGTGAAATCCTTCCCAGCCAATCTAAGGGCAGATCTAGAACTGCAGGTGAGGTCAGCTGGGGACAACTCCACATGCTCCGAAACGGAATTCTGTGACTCCCAATACACTGCCCCATGTTCCCATTGCTTCCATATGCAGCATTTCCATTGTGCTTTTCAAACAATATCTCATGAATAGTCACAACACTTCTGTCAGGTATGGAAGAGTTTTAGCCCCATGTCACGAATGCGGAAACTGAGGCACAGTGTCTCACTGTGAGTTGGTGACAGAGCTAGGGTTGGAATCCAGTAGGGCCTGGGCCCTAGCCTTATGCTCAGTATACAATACCTCTTTAATAACACCAAATACATATCCAGAGCTGATAAATACAAGCAAAAGGAGCTACTCTAAAGTCCTACATGTTTGGTTGTGTTTTTAAACTAAGTGGTCCCTTAGTTACATTCAAACAGTGGGTGGCTACAGCCAGTTTAGGGACTAGAAGATTTTTTCCCCCGCATCCCTTCCCCCCCCCCAAAAGAAAATTGTCATATGTATTTTATATAAAGATAAAAAATATTTTGCTGAAGATGAGGCGACGGAAGCAGCTGGATTCTGGCAGATGTGGAGTACCCAGATGCAGACAGCTGTTTTGGCACATAGCAGAGCCACTAGCCTGCTGAAAGGGAGACTTTGGTTTCTGGCTGAGAATCACCAGAATTTTATCCCACTGAAAGTCGTAGACAGCGGGATGAAAACAAACATAAAGAAGCGCTTCTTCATGTAACATGCAATCAACCAGCGGAACTCACTGCCAGAGGATATTGTGAAGGCCAAAAGTATAACTGGGTTCAAAAAAGAATGAGATAAGTTCTTGGCAGATAGGTCCATCAATGGCGATTAGCGAAGGTGGTCTGGGACACAACCATATATATTCAAGGTGTCTCTAAACACAACCAGCCAGGAGCTGAGATTGGGTGACAAGGGACAGATCATATGATAAATTGCCCTGCTCTGTTTGCTCTCTGAAGCATCTGGCCCTGCCTGCTGTGGGAAGACAGGATACTGGGCTAGGCGGACCGTTGGTTTGACCCAGTTTGGCCATTCTTATGTTCTTTGTTTTTTTAGGCTTGCTTGCAAATTCAGCCGATGCAGTTTAACATCCAGGGAACTGGCTTGGTCTGTATCTTCAGGACTTGGAAGGTGGAAAAAGGGGTCATGCTTAACTCTTTCCGTACCATGGAACACAAACCAGAGCCCTGGTTTGGCTGGGAAAGAGCAGTGGTGCAAGATTGGCACCCATCTTTCCTGGTCTCTGGGCCAGATTTTGATCTCCATTACAGCAGGGTCAGATTGGAGTCAAAGCTTCCCCAAGCCCCTGGCTCATTGGGCTGACACAGCTAAGGCACATTGCTTTCAGAGCCAGTGGTACACAAGGAACTTGAGGGAGCGGGGTCCATTTCACAGCTGGGGGAAATGGAGAAAACATTCCAACAGGGGATCATGCAAGACTCATCCATCCCCCCCCCCCCCCCAGCCTTCAGGCTGGTAAGACAGCATCTTCCCCACTCAGCTACCGCTCCTCTTCATGTGCACGCTTTCCGGAGTGACACAGGTAGGACCACTCAGCTGCTAACATATCTTCCCTCCTTTTTCCTTTTCTGCCTGAAACCCCTTCTAGCCCGTCACCATCTCTCCCTTTTTCAGCATTGTTGCTTGGATTTGAGCCAGTCTTACCGAATCAAGCCTTAGATCCCTCCCACAGGCACCAGTCTCTGGTGCAGCGACCTCTGGGTGGCTCCGATTGAAACCTTCTAGTGTCTTGGATGGTGGCTAAGTTCTGACCATCATAGGTTGGAGGGGATCCACCGCTGGAAGTTCCAAGTCAATGCATTTACCCTAGTGCGGGTGTCTGGATGATTTCTCTCTTCCTTTGAAAACCCAGGATGGCCAAGCTGGTCATCGGGGTAACCGTGCACTACATGATGCAGAGAGAACAGCCTGCCTCATGACTCTGAATGGGATGTGAAGGATCAGACTTGGGGCTTCAGCTGGAGAGTTTCCCTTTCTACAACTTGAATGCTAAAAGTATTTAGTTCCGAGCAGCTGGAGTGGGAAGAGATCGACTCACACCTGTGGCGGAGTGTGCCTTAAAGAAGCCTTAGAAAGCCACATGACTGCAAGCAGCAAAATCCCAACACTCAGCAGCGTTGGAACAAACACCCACTCTGGATCAGTGTCCACCGAGCAAACTGGGATCAGCTTGGCAGCAGGTCCTAGGGCTGAACAAATTCACTGGGCAGCAAAATAAACAGTCCATTTCTCCTCCTTGCCTCTCTTCCAACTCCCCCCTCTCCCTGGCTCTTCCTGTGGCTTATATTTTGGGAAAGAAGCTTCTTGGTAATTATTGTTGGTGGTCAAAACCTCCACCGCAACGGCTGTGTTTGCTGCGGTAGGAGGCGTCGGCTGGAATTTTGTTCCTAGAGCGCCGCCTGTTTTGTTTGGGGCTCAAAGGGGGAATCCTCAGGTAGGAGGGTAACTAGAAGAAAAACAAAAGAGAGGTCGTTGGCAGTGTAATGAGATCTCCGTATGGATGGCAGGGTCTAGAGCAACAAGATGGTGATGGCAAGGAGGAGAACACCCGTGGCCACTGTCAAGGAGAGCCGTGGGAGGCAGGCCACGTTCAGCGTGAGTTCATAGGCAGTGATCTCCTCTCGATAGCCATCCTCGGTGGCTGTGCATTTGAACAGCCCCCGGTCCATGGGGGTGTTCTCCCCAAAGCGTAGCGTGCAGGAGTGCCCGTCCATGGCACAGGGGTACTGCTTGGTGCCGTCCTTGACCCAGGTGTAGATGGCGTGGTGGGAGCGCAGAGGGCACGGGAGGTAGATGTAGCTGGTCGGGTCCACGCTCACCTTTTTCAGAGCTTCCTGCGCTACTTGTTCTTGGAACCGGGGGATCGGGGTTAGAGGAGCGCGGGCGGAAAGGAAAAGGTGTAAGGGGAAGAGGAGACACAACAGGGGGAATAATGAGAGAGCTAGTGTTTGGAGGCCCCAAATCCCAGCCAAACGCAGCCCCGGCCTCTGTGCACATGGACACACGGGGCCTGGCAGAGAGGCGAAAAAACCCCATTTTCATGGCCGGTGGGTGAAGCGGGCTGGGGCCTCTAGACCCATCGCCAGTCCCACCCCTTCTGCTGAGGCCCTGCCCTCCATAGGAGCCAAGCCACGCCCCCAGGAGGGAGTGAACAGCCCTAGCCTCCCCGGCCCCGGAGGAGGGCAGCAATACTCCGCCCTCAGTACACCTACTGTAGGCGTTCTGGGGGCGGGGCCAGGCTGGCGGGTTTGGGAGGCGGAGCCTTCCCCCACTTAGCGTGCCCACTGCCCATGCTGAAATCGCACAGCCACTCTCTGCACCGGCACTCCAGCCAAAGATCTCCAAGTGCTCTGCACACATGCACGGGCTGGTGCCTCCCAGCTCTGCACCACAGGGGTTTAATGGGCGGCTGGCAGAAGGAGAAGCCAATGTGCGGGTGGAATGAGGCTGCTCAGGATCCCTACAGGGGCAGGGCTGGCAGGTTTGCCCAGGGGAGTCCTAATTGCCCTCTTCGGGGCATGAGGGCGGAATTGGCAGCACCACTCAGCACACTGGATGCAGGCTGATCTCGGCTGACAATCTGGCTCGGAGGCTCACAGCAGGAGCTGCTGGGAACTCTGGAAAATGCAGCTCTTATTTAGGAGCCTGTGGATGTGTCTACACTGCAGTCACAGGGTGGGAGTCCCGATCGCGAGCTAGCTTCAGTCTACCCGGCTTGGCTCTAGGAGCAGGGACGCCGCAGCTGGACGCACAAGCTGGACAAACCTGCCTGGAACCGTGGGTAATGACTCCCAGCGCCTGCCCTGCAGTGGAGTGCAGGCTGTGTTGGCATCATTGCTTTGATCCCAGAGGTAGCTACATTAAAGCTGGGTACCGCTCAAGTTGCCGCCACACCCCAGGATTGCCGTCGAGACCTGCCCGATGGGGACCTGAATTCTTGGGGAAAAGCTAATCCCAGGGGGAATGATTTGCATGTGCACATGTGGGTCAAGGCCATTCTGAAAATTCCACACCGCCCCCTTACTCCAAGGCTGGGAAGAGAAACCAGGAGGCCTGGCTCCCAGGCCCTGCTGTTCCATTCTAGCACTGCACACTGCGTTACCGGGGTGTTTAAACCACGAGCACAGATGCTCTCTTCCCTATGGCTAACACAGCCTGGGGTTTACGGCACGGTCTCGACCAAACTACTTTCCTGCAGTATCATGGTCTCAGCCTTGGAAGGTGGAAACGTAGAGGACGGGAAGGCAGTTTGCTAGCAATAGGGTCCTCATGCCAGGGCTGCAGCTCAGAATAGTTTTCCAGACAGGGTTTTGCTAGACCGAAGGCCCTAGAGTTCGGGGGTCACGTCCCTCCATTGCCCCAGCACTGAGCCTGTCTGGTAGTGAAAGCGGGCATGCTACATCTGGGGGACACGGGCACTTTAAAGGCCTGCGCTGCGGGGAGAGTAGGAAAAATCCCACCACTGGAGCAGCACAGGTGGTGGGAGGCTGGAGGCAGACTAACCGAGCATAGACAAGGCCTTGCAATTAGGGTGGCCAGATGGTTTAACAAAAAATACCAAACATCTCCCCCCCCAAAAAAAAATACAAAGAGAAAAAATTCTGTTGAGAGAAAAAAGGGGGAGACTAAAGTTGTTGAGCAAAAAAAAAAAGTGCACTGCACCTTTAAATGGCCCTCACTCCCCTGCCCCCGCCACACGTGGCAGGGGAAAATTGTCCCCGCTAAGCTTCTGTCTGAGGGAAACAGGAAATACCGGACATTTCACGTGTCCAGTATTTTCTGGGTTTTTTTAACCAGATGGGGGATCCAGATAAGGGACAGTCCAGGCGAAAACCGGACACCTGGCAACCCCACTTGCAATCCTGAGAGAGGCAGCTTGGTTTTTTTCAGCACCCGCAGGGCAGCGGCGAGACTCCCGTGGGCAGATGGGCCTTCTCTCGTCTGCTTTCCAGAAGGGGCTCCACGGCCGAGGCAGCCGCCTCCGTGAGCAATCCGAGAGCCACGAGGCGAAGGCACCTACCTGCTGCACCTTCACACACGTCCTCAGCCCCTGGGTCCAGGCTCTGCAGGAAGCTGCTTGAAGGAAAGCCAGAGAGAGAAGGAAGCGTTCAGGAGGGACACGTGACTACCACATCCTCCGCCATAGGCTTGGGAAGGGATGGTCATCTAAAAGCCTCTCTCTCCCCCTACGCCCAGGCTGGCGGCTGGAAGCTCTCTCTGGTGCACCGAAAGCTCGCGGCACAGCGATCGGGAGCTAGCGCTACACACAAGAGCGCCAGGTGACCCGTGGGAGTCTAGCGGTGTCTGTCCGCGGCCAGGGCCAGACTGAGCCATTCCGGCGCCCCGGGCAGACAGGTTAATTGCGCCCCGGGTTGCAAGAGGGCGCATGCGCGGCCCCACCCTCACCCGGCACGTGGGGGAGGGTGCGCGGAGCTGGTGGCGGCAGGACGCACGTGCCCGGCCTGGCCCAACCCAGTTACTGCCGCTGGCATGCAGCCTGGGGCTGCCCGGGGAGGGCTGAGCCTGGCCACGCAGGGCCCAGAAGCCGCGGGGGGAAGGGTGCTGGTGGTCGGTGCTGCGGGGGTTAACGCAGCCCCCGTCCCGGGCGGCCACTGCAGGGTGGCCGCTGGGAGCTGCTGCAGCCCACAATCCGGGAGCCGGGCATGTGGCGCCTGAGGACAGCTATAAGGGGCGCCGCACGCCCTTTACAGCTGCTATCAGGTGCCCCCATAGGTTGGTGCCCTGGGCAGCTGCCCAGCAAGCCCCCCCCCTTAATCTGGCCCTGTCCACGGCGTGGAAAAAGAAATCACAGGCCTTGGTGTCAGAGCCGTGCCAACCGGCCCCTGCAGCGTGGATGCAGCTATGCAGGAGGAAGGATGCGTCCGTCAGCACAGCTCCCGTCACTCCGGGAGGTGGTGCAGCCGTGCTGGGAGCAGTGATCCTGTTGGTGTGCTCTAGCACTACCTGAGGCTCTGCTTTCCCCCATACCCCAGCTCTGCCCTGGGGTACGGCACCATCCTCGGACTCCGGTTTGTGACGGGAGAGAACCGAGCACGGGGCAAGGTTTCGAAAAGAGCCTCTTCCCCTAGGATTGCTGCCAGAGCTGAGACCACCAGAAGCCCCCTCACTATAAACCAGAGGCCTTTCTCCAAGCAGGGTCCTCCACTTGGGAACTTGCTCTTCTCCTCTCGCCCCGCCCCCTGCTGCATGTTCCACCAGGGCCCGGGTTTGTAACCCTCCCAGCTCTTGGCCGTGCTCCCCTTTCGTCCTTTGTCAAGGCTGCTGGGGTAGGCGCGGGCTCTGGTGGGTCTGTTTATGGGCAGCTTTGGCCTCTGTGCCGTAGTAGGGGAGGTGCCCTAAAGCTGCATTCCAAAAGTGTGAACGCAAAGAAATTAAATGGAAGGGCAAACTGAGGCACGGGAGGGGAGGGGAAAGTGATTTGGTCAGGGTTATATAGGGAGGCAGTGGCATAACTGGGAATAGAACCCAGATGTCCTACCGCCCAGCCCCGGGGTCTCACCAGTAGACCTCTCTCCCTCACATGGCTGGGAATAGACCCCTGGCATCTCAAGACCCCCCTAGGTGACAGCTGCTCTAACTAATAGACCATGCTGCCTCCATGTTACCGGGTGTACATTTACAGCTACCAACTCCTTGCCTTTTCTCCCTCTCTTCCCTGTCTCCCAACTTGTCCCAGACCAGAACGGGAGGCGGATTGGGAGCGAAGCGTCCTACTACCCAGCTGGGACACACCTGGCCGTGTCGTTTGCCTCTTGGGAGACGGCTGAGCATTTTTTGCTGTCTGGATCCCATCCGCAGTAGGGGTCCTTGGCGAGGACACACTTCCAGCAGGTCTCCCTGTATTGCCCGCAGTCTGCCAGTGGCAGGCGCGTCACCTCGAACTCAGTGGCTGCATAGAGATGCCCCTGCCAAGGAGGGGCTGGGTTAGTCGAGGGTTTGAACTAACATGCAAGAAAGTAGGACGGGTGCGATGCAAGATGGGGTTGGCCTGGCAAAATTCCCGTTGAAATCTCTAGTGGCGGCAGGATCGGGCCCATAATGGACTTCACAAGCAAAAGCACTTGACGGGACGTGTCTGTGTTGGAAACAGGGGTTACGATCACGGCAGGCACACGGAGACGCTGGCCGAAAGCAAACCCTCTTGTGGGGGGGCTGCAGCGGAGCACGGCCGTCCTGCTTCCAACCCAGAGCGGTGACACACGACGAGCCAGGGAGACCCAAAGCAGGCGGCTCCCTGAAACAGAAAGGCCCAACCCCACCCACCCCACCCCCCTCAAGGCTGCCTCTCCGCAGCTGCTGGACCCAGACCGGGGGCTCTCCTGCGGAGCCCCCTCGCCCCCCTGCAAGCTGGACCAGGAAAATCCCATCACGACTTTCAACAGGCCCCAGCGCTACATCCAGAGAGGGGGGAGGGTGCTTACTGTGGAGGCATCCAGGGCCAGCCCAGAGACGGGCGCGTCTCTCCGGAAAGGGCTCAGCTCCGCGATGATGACCGTCTGCCCTCTGCTCTGCAGGACTTTGTGGATCTTGCCTTTATCTGCAGCAGCCAGAGACACGGGGAGGTCAGAGAAAGGCGCCCGACCCCGCTCGGAGGCAATGGGAGCTCGGCCAGGGTTTCATCTGCATCTGGACAGGGATGGTCCAAGCAGGGAGAGGACACGCTGCCCTTGCTGGGCCTTCCCCCATGCCCCAGTTCTGCCCTGGGCGGGGGGGGGGGGGATGCACCGGAGGGAAACACCATCCTCCCGGTTTGTGACATGGACCCCCGGGTCTCCTGTCACAAGGGCCAGCGAGCCGCCCTCAGACAGAACGGCACAAGCCATCCCCAGCCGGCGCTGGAGTCGAACTGGCAACCTGGAGGCAAATCTGCTGCATCCTGGCCTACACTTGGCCTCACAAGGCAAGCGCCCAGCACTGCAGAGTAAAAGAGACTCTCCTGGGGGAGGAGGCAGCCCGGCCGCTGTCTGCTCAGCAGTGACCAGGCCCCACCGGTCACGTGGCTGGCGAGGGGGCAGGTGCTGCACACGCCTCGCCCTGCGATCCTCAGCTGCCTGACTTCTTGGGAGCGTGGGGACTAGTGCCTAGCGCAGGCAGCTGGGAACCAGCGCTCCTGGGGTCTGTCCCTGGCTCTGGGAGGAGAGTGAGGCCTAGTGGTTAGAGCAGGAAGGCTGGGCATTCCTGGGTGCTGTTCTTGCCTATCCCGTGTGGTCTTGGCCGCTCTGCATCCCTACAAATCTAAGTGCCCAGGAGGGGCTGAGTCCCAGAGAGAACATCCCTGGCTCCCTGCACACCTACCCGTTCCAAGGTAGAGGACAGTGCGAGAAGCGTTGCTGGCATCCCAGACCCTGTCGGCCACCACCCGGGTGTAGGTGTCATTAGTCTGCAGCACATACAGGGGGCGTTGCCCCTCTGGGTAGATGACGGCTTCAAGCTCTGGGTAATCTTTGATGATGGCAAGGACAGCTCTGGAGGGGGCACTGGGGGAATTGTAGGGGACACACTATGGAGAGAACAGAAGAGGAAGGGGGTAATAAAAAGGAAGGCAAAGTTCTGCACAGACAGACCCTGCCCCCCACAAGCTGCTGCCTAGATGTCTATGAGGATCCTCCTAACTCATTGATGGGAAGAGGGTTTAATGCCCAGAGAGTGTAAAAGAGACGTAGGCACCTAATTCCTACTAAACATCAATGGGCATTAGGTGCTGAAATACCTCTGAGGCTCTGGATCTATGTCCCACTCTTGGGCTGTGTCTAAACTACATGGCTCCATCGATGGAACCATGTAGATGAGGGTCGTAGGCAAAGGGAAATGAAGCCGCGATTTAAATAATCGTGGCTTCATTTAAATTTACATGGCTGCCGCACTGAGCCAACAAACAGCTGATCAGCTGTTTGTCCGCTCAGCGCGCTAGTCTGGACGCTCCCGCGCCGACCTGAAAGCCTTTTATCGACCTCCCTGTTATGCCTCGTAGGATGAGGTTTACCGGGGAGGTTGATAAAGGGCTTTCATGTTGGCAGGGGAGCGTCCAGACTAGCGCGCTGAGCCAACAAACAGCTGATCCGCTGTTTGTCGGCTCAGCGCGGCAGCCATGTAAATTTAAATGAAGCCGCGATTATTTAAATCGCGGCTTCATTTCCCTTTGCCAAACAAACAAATCTACATGGCTCCGCCGACGGAGCCATGTCGTTTAGACGTATCCTTGGAGCTGAGCAAAATGTTTCAGACACGTCTGTCTCACCGCACAAAAAGGCGGAACCAGATCAATTGAAATGGTCTGTGAATTCATGTCGGTTTCCGCAAATTGTGTTAGCTGAACAAAACCCTTTAAAAAAAAAGTCAAAAATGTTCTGATGCAAATCCAGTTTGTTTTGAAAGGCTTCACCTGTCTTTTAAAAACAGGGGGAACCAGGAAGCAAGAGCCCCAAATCCAAATGAAAATGTTTTGATTTGCCAATTTTTTAAAAAATTTATTCTTGGGTTGGTCCAAATGATTCATCCTGTGGTTTTCTGGACTTGACAGGGAACCGAAAAATGTCATGTGCCCAGCTCTTGTGTCTATGAGATTGCAATAGTCTGCTACGGTCCATTCATCCTCTCTAGACATTTCTTTATTTATGGGGACCTGCTCCCCACAACCTAGTTATCTGTTCCTTAAGGCACCACATGGGACTCAGGGAGACCAGGGGCCATCCCTTGCTCTGCCACTGATCTGCTGGGTGACCTTGGGCACATCCCTTTCCCTTCCCAATTGTTCTTCCAGAATGCTACCCTGGAGCGATTTACCCTCTCCCTGCCACAAGTTCAGCTCAGGGACAGGTATCCAACAAACAGCTGGTTGTGCCCCAAAATGTGACATCTCTGAGGCATCTGGTGCTTGGAGGGGAAATAGCCTCCCCACCAGCCGGCGTGGAGAACTCTTGGTGCCTAACCTTCTAGGGGGCTGTGGAGCATGCTTCTTGGAGTGCAGTCAGCCCAGGGGAAACACCGCAAAACAAGGGAGGCTTCTGAGAAGAGAGGCCTGTGGAGAAGGTGCCAGCAAAGAATGGAGGAGAGACAGCAGCTGGGAGCCACTGTGGGCAGCAGGAGGAGATGGCTGGCTTTTCTTGGGAAGAATGGGGGGCTGTGGGTAGAGCTCTGGGTTACAACTGCATTTTCTTTGCTACCATTTAAAGAGAGGCAGCACGGCCTAGTGGGTAGAGCACAAGACTGCAGAGCCCTGGACAGTGGCGGAGCTGGGAAAGGAACTCAGGCTGCAAAAGCCCCCCTGCTCTATCCAATAGGCCACACTGCCAGTCATTAAATACTTGTTTATGGGGAAACTGAGGCACTTAATACTGGGCACAGGCCGGTGTGTGGGGAGTTCTGGGGCTGGGTGAGGAGTGGGGAGAAAGGCTGTGACGCTATGGGGTTTTGTATGGAAACATCTCCCCGCACCCCCCAAAAAAATACAAATCCCCCCACCGGAGTTCCCTTCAGCCTCCCGGAAGTTCTGCCCAGTACGGAGGTGTGATGGGTAACGTGCCCGTATCGGCCTCCTGCTGGGCTTCTTGCACCTTCCCCTGAAGCACCAAGGGGCAGAGACTCAGGTGATGTAAATTGCCATCTCAGCTGGCTCTTCCACCCTGCACTGGTCACCGGGGAGATGGTGGAGCAGGGTCTGACCCAGCCTAGTGGTAACTTCCTGGGGATGAGAGACACGAGCCTGCAGGTCCCCTTGCACCCTTTGGGCTGTGCTGAATACACAGGGGTGCTCAGGGCTCGGCCCGGGTCCCTGCCCACAACGCAGAGGAGCAAACCAACCTTGAAAATGACCCTGCAGCCGCTGGCTGTTCCCGGCCTTTTGCGGTCTCTGACTGCCCTGGGCAGCTCTCTGCTAACCCCCTGCCCCTCCGTTCACTGACAGCAACGGGGAGGGGGGGAGGGTCCCTTGAGGACTCCCGGGGAGCCGTTTTGGGTCCGCGCGGGCCTCACCGTGCCGGGTCTGTGCGCTGGCAGGCCGCTGCCGTAGCCCTTGAGTCTGGAGGTTCGGAAGGCGTGAGCCACCTTGTCCATGGAGTAGGCGCACACGGCGGTCGTGCCCCTGCAGGGGAGAAACGCTCCCATCAGGCTTCGGTGGCTGGCAAGGCCAGGCCAGTTCCCAGTGGTTCTGGGCACTTCGTGCTGGGCTCTGAGGCCCACCCAACAGAAATGACCGGCCGGCACTGTGGACCCGAGCTGGACTCAGACAGCTGAGTTAGCTCCCCTGCTTGGGGAGGGGCAGAGGGAAAGGGAGCTTGGACACCCCGTCACCATCTGTCACCGCCTTGCCCAGTGGGTGTCTGGCCTCTCTACACAGCTCTGGGCTGGGCCAGCTTCCTAGCCTACTGGGGGCAGGAGGCATGGTTCAGTAGCTTGCCTGCTAAACCCATGGTTGTGAGTTCAATTCCTGCAGAGGCCCTTTAGGAATTAGGGCAAAAATTTGTCAGGGATGGTGCTTGGTCCTGTTATGAAAACAGGGGACTGGACTCAATGACCTTTCAAGGTCCCTTCCAGTTCTAGGAGATAGGTAACCTCCATTTATTATTATTCATGGGCATTGTTTGCGGGGAAGGCGGGGTGTTGCTCTTCCAACCAACTGGAGCAGGCGTGGAATTTGCCACATTGGCCTGATTGGGGCTCTCCCCACCCCCCTCCACAAATACAGGAGCCAAACTTTGCCTGTGCTGTTCCCCTGGTGGCGGAGTGAGATTCTCCTGGCGAAGGGGCACCGTGGTTCCCATCTGTGCCAGGAGAACAGCAGGGTGGGCGAGAGCCACCTTGCCACCCATCAGAGCCCTGCCTCCTCCCCGTGCCGCCCCCCGGCATTGTTCGTTTTCAGGTATCTAAAAGGGTGTCATGAGGAGGGAGAAAACTTGTTCATCTTGGCCTCTGAGGATAGAACAAGAAGCAATGGGCTTAAACTGCAGCAAGGAAGCTTTAGGTTGGACATTAGGAAAAACTTCCTAACTGTCAGGGTGGGAATAAATTGCCCAGGGCAGTTGTGGAATCTCCATCACTGGAGATATTTAAGAGTCGGTTGGATAAAGGTCTATCAGGGATGGTCTAGACAGTACTGGGTCCTGCCATGAGGGCAGGGGACTGGACTCGATGACCTCTCAAGGTCCCTTCCAGTCCTAGTATTCTATGATTCTATGATTCCCCCATCACCCGCCATGGAGCAAGGAGTGGGGGGACTCTAGCCAGTGTCACCCCAGCCCTGCCCAGCGCCAGCAGCCGCCCCGGCTCACCAGGGGCTGGCGAAGATCCCATACAGCATCCCTCGGCCCTTCCGCCCCTCGCCCAGGACCACGGCGTCGCGCAGTTGGTTGAAGCGTTGTGGATGGGCGGGGCCACCGCACACCAGCCTCGCCTGGAGGAACGTGGTCCAGAAATCGACCAGGATGCTCTTCCCGCCTTCGTCCACCTGAGCGGGGCGGGAGAGGAAAAATCCCAGAGCTCATCCGGCCTAAAGCATGGAGGTTTCACTGCAACCCCTCCCATCCCGATCTACGTGGGGCCTGAAACCCCTGTGAGGCCCTGGCCCGTTCCAACTGCCGCTGGAGTTGTTATAACTACACATGGAGGGCTGATGTCGCTCAAACCAGCCTCTTTAGTAGCAGCCACCACAGCTCATGTGGCCAACACTG
Organism: Pelodiscus sinensis; assembly: GCF_052426305.1. Classification (NCBI taxonomy): domain Eukaryota; kingdom Metazoa; phylum Chordata; order Testudines; family Trionychidae; genus Pelodiscus; species Pelodiscus sinensis. The sequence goes on from NC_143073.1 coordinate 6,470,138, forward strand.
TGACATCACCTTTGCTTCAGGGTTAGGCGCAGAGGTGAAAGGAAGCAGGTGCGCCCTGATGCGCAGCTCCAGCAAAAGCTGGCTGAGCTGCGGCACAAGCCAGCAGGGAGCAATTGAAAGAGTTGGCTGAGACCCGGGTTGCAATTGGACAGTATCTGTAAAAAATGTCAAGTTACTTTCACCGCTGGCTAGGCGTAAAACCGGAAATCCTCCCGACATTTGCCCTTCATGGCCCGCGGGGTCTCCATACCTTACACACGCGGCCCAGCCGGGCTTTGATCGGCTCTTCATCCAGCCCCGCTGTCTTGTTGACTTCATTGTAGAAAAAATAGATTTCATCCAGGTTGGTCTCCTTTTCCGGCACCCAGGCAGCGCTGACGAATTCTGCATCTGCAGGAGAAAAGGGGATCAAGGTGGGGAAGGAGGTCAAACTGCACAAGGAAATTCTGCTGGAGCCACTGGAGGGCTCCACTGATTCCTTGGCCCTGTCAAGATACGGGCAGGGTGGAGTCATGCACATCGGCAACCCCAGGTCCCTCAAAACAATGATGCTGGCTTTAAAATAATGTGATTTTTAAAATAAAGAAATGTGGGGTTCTGATTGCTCCCAGTCGTTAGGAATCACATTTTCCAGCTTTCCTCTGCAACCCGGAGAACAAAATAATTATTATGGGTAAATGTAAGGCCAGCTGAGTTTCTCTTGCAATCACAGGACTCTCTGAACTTTAAGAAGGACATTGACTACTCTTACGCTTGCAAGACTGTTGCGAAAGTTGCCTCCACTAGACTGCATCTGTTTCCTAAAGTAATAGGGATCCTCCCGAGTTCACAAAGGGCTTTCCAAAGGAGGGGAGGGATCCTTATTCCCATTTTACTGATGGGGAAATTGAGGTACAGGGAGAGACCATCCAGCAGCAAAACCAGAACCTAGGTCTCCTGTTCCCCACTCAAGTGCCCCACCCGCTAGGATACATTTTAATATGGGAATCAGAGATTCAACGACTGGCAGAGAATCTGCATAATCTCTGCAGTGGGGGCAGGGGATTTCTCCCTCTCCCCCCGCTCCCCTCCCCCACTGCTGCAATGTGCCCATTCCCAGCTTTTTGCCATGCTTGCAAAATTGTCTCTGAAGCTTCTTACTATGACTTTGCCAACCCAGCTTGCTAGAGCTGAAGGGTCTGAAAACACCATGCTCTGTGGCCAACATGCGGAACTCCCTGCTGCAGGGGTTTAGCAAGGCAAGGCAAACGCTGCGGGGGCTGGACAGGTCTATCACCAATATATCACACTGCGCTTTCAGCTGAGACTGGGGTGACAACGTTTCCTGCTAAAGGGACCCAGCTGATCACTCCAGTGGGATGGAGTGGCACATGCAAGGTTTGATGCAGTGTCTCTCTGTAGCGAGATCTGCCTTCGTCTGCAGCATCAGGGCCCTACTGCTGCCGGAGGTGACAGAGCTTTGGGGAAAGCATCAGGCCCCCACCGGGCCGTGGTGCCCCTCCCTGGGGCTGGTCCCTAGGCAAAGCGCCCCTTACCGGTTAGCCATTTGTCTTCTGTCCTCAGCAGCTTCCTCGGGCCATAGCTCCTCTGGATGGTGCTTTTGTCCCGGGACAACGCCGAGTACAGGTTGCCCTCTGCAATATTAACCCAAGACAAAAATACGGTGGGTGTTCTCCATGGGGGGAATAGGTCAGATCCACTTTCAGAACAAAGAGACCCCCGCCCCCTATGCCATGGGCAACACAGAACAAAGCTGCTTTTTCATGGCCAGCCCCAAGTCACACAGGGCAGAGGAGGGCTCGAATCCACATCCTGCTTTCCAGCTGCCTGCGCTAATCACTAGCCCTCATTCCCATCTACAGCTGGGAACGGAGCCCAGAGATCCGGGTGCCCCAACCCCTGCTCCAACCATTAGTCTCCCTTGCCGGGACAACAATCCAGGAGCCCTGGCTTTCAGTTGCCTACTCTAACCACTAGCTCACATTCCCTCCTGGAGTGAACTCCTGGGTCCTGGCCCAACCCCTGGGTCCTGGCCCCCACCACCTCTCAGCAGAGTGTCAAAGGCCACCTGGGAATTTCTTTATTGGCACCAGTCCTGCCCCCCACCTGCCCTGCCCATTGGCCCTTCCCTAGGGCTGGACCCTTTGCACAGGTTCAGTGCTTTTCCAGCACTGCTCCTCTGGGACTCGGGATTCAAGCAGCCAGAGAACGCACCCAAGGCGCGGCCCGAGGGGACCCCAGGGGGCTCCCCCCCCCACTCTATCTGGGGCCTTGGCTGAGCGAGGCAGACCTCCTCACCCACAGCGATGGCTGCAGCTGGCTGCGATGGGGATCCTGGGGCGAGGTTCTCCCCGCTGATGGTGACGGCTTGGCCCCGCTGGTCCTGCTGCAGCTTCGTGGTGTTGCTCTGGGGGCGAAACCCAATCATTTCGATAGATCGTCTTACCCATGCTGAGCCCAGCTGAGCTCTCCTGGTCCCCAGCAGCCTGGCATGCCTCTGATTCTATTTTCCCTGGGAGGCAGCATCCAGCTTACACACAGGGGGGACACACCCATGGAGAGAAGCAGGGGACATGGCAGTCTGCTGCAAAGCCGGGAAGAGAACCCAGGAGTCCGGGCACCCACTCACCCCTGCGTCAACCCCTGCACTCCAGAGCTAGGAAGGGAGCCCGGGGTACTGGCTCCCTACCACCACTCCTCCAACACCTACCCCCCACTCCTCTTCCAGAGCTTGTGAATGGAACCCTTGACCATTCATTATCAGTGGGAAATAGGTCAATGGAGGGATGACAGGAGTTACTATAGAGAACTTTCTGGGTGTCTGGCTGGTGAGTCTTGCCCACATGCTCAGGGTTTAGCTGATCTCCATATTTGGGGTCGGGAAGGAATTTTCCTCCAGGGTAGATTGGCAGAGGCCCTGGAGGTTTTTCGCCTTCCTCTGTAGCATGGGGCACAGATCACAGCTGGAGGATTCTCTGCATCTTGGGATCTTCAAAGTATTTGAAGGCTTCAATATCTGAGATATAGGTGAGAGGATTATTCTAGGAGGGGGTGGGTGAGATTCTGTGGCCTGCATTGTGCAGGGGGTCAGACTAGATGATCATAATGGTCCCTTCTGACCTTAAAGTCTATAAGTCTATGAACCCAGGAGTCCTGACTCCCAGCCCCTGGTTTAACCCACTGGACTCACATTTCCTAACTACTCAAAAGAGATCTTGGAGTCACTGTGGACAGTTCTCTGAAAACATCCACTCAGTGGGCAGCGGCCGTCAAAAAAGCAAATAGAATGTTAGGAATCATTTTAAAAGGGATAGAAAATAAGACAGAGAATATCTTACTGCCTCTATATAAAACCATGGTACACCCACATCTGGAATACTGTATACAGATATGGTCGCCTCATCTCAAAATAAGATCTATCGGCATTGGAAAAGGTTCAGAAAAGGGCAACAAAAATGATGAGGGGTTTAGAACGGGTCCCACATGAAAAGAGATTAAAAAGATTGGGACCTTTCAGCTTAGAAAAGAGGAGACTGGGGGGGATGTGAGAGACTGGTGTGGAAAAAGTGAATAAGGAAAAGTTATTTACTTATTCCCACAATATAAGAACCAGGGGTCACCAAATGAAATTAATAGGCAGAAGGTTTAAAACAAACAAAAGGAAGGGTTTTTTTTTACGCAGCACACAGTCAACCTGTGGAACTCCTTGCCAGAGGATGTGGTGAAGGCTAGAACTTTAACAGGGTTCTAAAAAGAGCTAGATAGATTCATGGAGGTTAGGTCCATCAGTGGCTGTTAGCCAGGATGGGCAGGGATGGTGTTCCTAGCCTCTGTTTCTCTGGAAGTAGGTGACAGGGGAGGGAATCTCATGAGGATTCCCTGTTGTGTTCCCTCCCTTTGGGATATCTGGCATTGGCCAGTGTCGGCAGACAGGATACTGGGCTAAATGGACCTTTGTTCTGACCCAGTCTGGCAGTTCTTATGTTCCTTAAGAGATGCTGTGGGAGAATTTGACTGGTCACGGGGCCAAATTATAGACCCGGGATGGAAATGTCCCAGCCCAGTTCTGAGTGAGGTGCCTGGTGCCCCGTGTCCGTGGGCCACTCTCTACACATTCCCCCTGCCTCCCACGCTCACCAGGAACCAGCATTTGGGGGACCCAGCGTTGGTGCCACAGGCGATGAGGGAGCTGCCGTTCAGCCTCTGGATCACCTGGATGTAGTTGTCACACTCAGCCTGCGGAACAAGCAGCCCAAAGCACCACGGTTAGTGCTCATCACAGGTCCCCGGCATTAATGGCTAGCACAGAGCCGGCCCTCTGCATTACGCTGAGCAGGTAGACCTGCCACATCCTCTGTGTATGATCACACACACATGATAGAGCCCTGATGCGTGACAGAGCCCAGGGCACAGCAGGGATAAAACCCACGAGTCCTGATTCCCCATCCTCTGCTCCCACCACTAGACCCCACTTCCCTCCCAGAGCTGGGAACAGAACTCAGCAGGGCCAGGTTAAGACATAGCTTAGGGCCTCAGCTATGTCCAGTGTAAGAGGCCCGATAGCATTGCCAGAAATGTGTATTATTCCAACACAAAGGACAATGAAAATAGAAATAATAAAGTTTCCTATTTGCATCTACACCAGTACATAGGCAAGTATGGAACTAAAAACTAGAGGCTGAACACTAAAAACTAGCGTAGCACCCTTGGGACCTGACCAGTGGTGAAAAAGAGAATTTGCTGGACCACGGGTGGCCAATATTGTCTAGCAGCATTAGCAAGACCGCCACTGCTTGCCGGGCTCCGAGAAGACATGGAGGGCTAAATTAGAGCTAAAGAACAGCACAGAACCCTGAGAGCCAGGACTGGGGGCTGTCAACAAACTTTACGGGACCGTGGGAAACTTGGCCACACCCATGCTAAGGGGACATCCGGCTCACTCAAAGCCTGCCAGGCAATGGCTATTTCAGGACCAGAGAGAGCCAGACTAGAGAGGTTCAACCTGTAATAACTGAGGCCCTGAACTGCAGTTTACTGAGCTCATGCATAAATCCAGCACCGAAGGAGTCCTACCTCCCCATCCCCTTTTGCTCTACCTAGCAGACCCCGTTCCCCTGCAGGAGCTGGGAACGGAGCCCAGAGTCTTGCCTCCCCCTTGCTCTACCCACTAGATCACCTCCCCCCACGTGACGCCTGCAATGCTGTCTGTGCAGTGGTAGCCAGATGTTCCCAGGAAATGAAGACGCGGCAGCGGTGAAGGAAGCTCAAAGCAGCCTTGGAGCCAAGCCTGATGTGTGGTGAAGGGAGGAAGGAGGGGGGGTTCCTCCATGCTCAGCACTATTGGGGTGCCTCTATACCTCATTAGTCATCTCTGGGGGGGACTCAACATGCGTCTGGGGGTGTTTAGCTGCTCACGCCTCATCCCTCTCACCTGCACTGCCCCAGGCTTGCTCCTGCATGTCTTCTCCGCCTTCTCGTCGACCTGCAGGGGAACCTGGGAGGCAGACGGGAGCAAGGCTGATCAGACCCCGGTCACGGGGGGGGGGGGGGGGGGTGGGGGTGGGGAGAAGGTGCAGTGCAGTAATCCTCAAGGGGTTGTGCTTTTGATCAGCCACAGGAGGGGTCCCCCAGGCCTCTGATGCTGGCTGGACCCCATCTTCCCACAGACCTCACTGCCCAACCCTCCCTCCCTCCCACCTGCAGCGCCTATGCAAGGAGGGGGGGGATGTGGCAGTAACCCCCTGTTTATTGGGGCCTGTCTCACGGCGCCTCTTTGTGCACCCGGGGGGGGGTGATGCAAGCAGAGACAGCCCCTGGTCTCTCTGGCCCGTCTCGTGGCTACCAGGCCAGCCGGCAGGTGGCCCCGGAGCTCAGCAAGTGAAGTCCAAGGGGCTCCCCTTTTGAAGCCAGACCCAGGCTCAGCTGGGAGCTGCCTTCTCCAGACTGGGCTGAGGGCGGCTGATGCAAGGAGAGGAGGCCATGCCCATAGGTTGTGGTCCTTGCTGGCTGACCCTGAGCTGGTCTCCTCCAGAAGCTCCCATGCTGTTCGTCGGCTTGACAGCTCTGGGGCCTCCAGCTGAGTCTGGCTGACCATACACCATCATTGCACACGGGGGGAGGGGGAACGAGAGGTGCTAGGGACCCCCACACACCCTACCTCTCACCTGGGTCTGGTTGAACTCCGCCTCCTTAAACGTCAAGACACGCAGCACCCCCCTGCCTCCAACGTACAGCTGCTCAGATCCGGCGTCATAGAAGAGGACTGTGGACTTCTCCCCATTCTCGAAGCTCAGCACCGGGATGTCTGGGGTGGGGGGCAGGACGGGAAAGGTGAAGAGGAAGTTTGCTGAAGGCTGAAATCCAGACTCTACCCCAGCCTGGCCTGCCCACTGCAAATCCAGCTGGTTCCTTTCCTCTCTAAGGCAGACACATAGCAATCGGCCTGCCTGTTTACAGAAGGGGAAACTGAGGCACGCCATAGCTTGGGACCCACAGAGGGCTAGCTGCAGAGCTGGGATGAGAACCCAGAAATTCCCAATTCACAGCGCAGGTTTGCTCAACCACACAGCTTGTCCTGTGGCCGCCAGACCCGCCCTGGGGCAATTCACATGTCAGGGCCCATTCGGAGGCTTGGTTTCTCTTCCCAGATACAGGATCCCAAACTGGATGGCGGCTTCTTTGTAGAGTGGACACTAGGGACTGGACTGAGATGTGCCAAACCCATCCCGTGCCTGTCGAAGGGTTAAAGAGACGCCCTCTGCTCTTGCTCCAGGAGAAGAGGAATGACCTAGCTCCAGCCTGCCTAATCCATGTATTATAAACACAGCCCAGTGCGCACCCTGTCCGGGGTTAGCTTGAAAATCTCAGTCCCAGGCAGGCCGCAACTCTGCCCCAGCGGGACCAGTCTGAGCAGTGTTTGTCGATGACCGGTCCATGGACCGGATCCAGTTCTGAGATTTCCCTGACACTCTAGGAAGGCAGCAAGCCAGGCCCTGGTACCAAAAAGATTGAGAAACCCTCATGTGGAACACAGCACCCAACCTATTTGGTACACAAGCAGGTCCACGGGGTGCCAGTAGGGGGCGCTGATGCACAAGCGCATTGCTCTAGCTAATCCAAGTGCCTAAACACCTTGTCACACTGGGGTGGTGCTGGATGCAGTACAAGCCCATGTAGACAGCCGGTCCCTGCTCCGCTGCGACAGCACACCGCCATGGGCTGCTCCTTGCTGCTGTCAGTCAGGCCAATGCCCTGTTGCTCTTCAAGCTGGTACCTGGCCCCAGCCTGGGACTCGGTCTCTGTCAGACGTGCGGTGATCTGTCCTCTTAACTTCCCATGCAGCAGGGAGCACCATTACATTTTCATGGGTGCAGTGGTCTCCAGCGGGCGTGGCAGTAACTATGGGCATGATCGTGTCTCTGATCCTGGTAATAAGGCTGTGCAGGGGATATCACAAAACACCCACAAGAGGGCAGGGGACAACCTGGTGGCTGAACATCAGGGCTCAGAAGGTTAATCACCTGCGGCTCTGGCAACAGCAAAACTTCTCCTTCACCCTCAGCTGGGGCTGTGGGCATTGAGGGTCTGTCTAGACTGCATGCTTATTTCAGAACGAGCTAGTCTGGAAGAAATACTCCGAAAGAGCTTATTTCGAAATAGCACGTCCACACTACGGGGAAGCCTCGAAATTAGTCCGAAGCGACGCGCTACCTTGATTTAGAGCCCCAGGAAGCACTAGGGAGTAACGACTTTGATTGGCCCTGGGGAGGGGCGATTTCAAAATAGCGATTTTGGAAGAGGCGTTATTCCGCGTGGCAGGAGGTTTACAGATGGCCGAATAAGCCGTCCGTTGTGCCCGATTCATTTCGAAATAACAGAATTGCTGTGTAGACGCTGGCATGGTTATTCCGAAATAACGCTGCTGTGTAGACGCATCCGGAGAGCCTGCCCCTGCTGAGTCAGGGGAGCAGGACCTGCCCCCCCCCCCCCGCAGCCTCCCACCAGCCTGCCAGGTGGGGCCTCTTCTACTGGAAGGAAACTGGGGAAAATTGATTTTTAAGTCCCATCACTGTCAACTTCCCAGCAATTCCTTCCTGCTGTGAGATTACCTCTCTGTACAATAACGGAATCGTCGTCCGTCCCTCCCCCCCCCCCCCGCTCCCCTCCCCAGCCTATACCACTCGCGTGTCACCCCAAAGCAACAAGTCTTCCTCTCTCCTAATGGGGGGGACACGCAGGGGGGTGAACGACGGCCCACGGACCGTGTCCTGCCGCCGGAGGTTAGAACGCAGCCTTTGCTCTGGGTTACCCCGACCTAGGAGTGGGCTTGGAGGGGGGGGGGCGTCAGGGATGGTCCCTGCTGCAGTGCTCCAGCCGGGCAGCGGGGTGGGGGTGGGGGGCTGCCCCACTCGGGCGCTCCAGCCGGGCAGCGGGGGCGGGGTGCGGGGGGGTCGCCACCCAGCCCACCATACAATTTCCAACCCTCAGGCCACCACGTTTGCCCCCCCTCCAGTCCTCGCGCCTCTTTCCGAGCAAACATCCCCCCCCCCCCGGCATCCCTGGCTTTTGGCTGCCAGGCACAGGGGCGAGCCGGGGGGGCAGAGCGGGAGCAGCGCAGGTTCGGTGCCATGCGCCCCGAGTGGCAAGGGGGGGACCCCCGCCCCTCCCTCTGCTCCGGGAAGCCGCAGCGCCATCAGAAAACCGCAGCGCCGCTCAGACGTCCCCCCCCCCCCCGCAAGCCGCCAGCTAGTCCTAATGAGAGCGGGTCTGCGCTTTCGGGCGGGCCGGGCTGCTCTCCTGCGAGGGGCTCGTTGGTAGAGTCGGGGCTGGGGCGGACTGCGCCTGGGCGCGCTTATCTGCATTGCAGAGGGGGCAGGGGCGCGCCTACCCTGTTCCCTGGCCCCGCTTTCGCTCTTTCCTCAGCGCGGAGCGAACCCGGATCCTGCCCGGGCAGGGACTCCCGCGTCAAGCCCCCATCAGCCTGCAGCTGTGACACCTGCCGGACCCACCGCCCCGATTCCGCCTTGTCTGACACCGGCAGCCAAAAAAAAAAAGTTTCCTTCTTGTAACCTCTCGGATCCAATCCAAGCAGCGGAATAGACTATTCCCCCAACAGAACCGCCCCCCCCCAGAGCTGCTTTCTAACCCCCCCATCTCCCTCCCCACCCGTGAAACAATCCACCCTTCAGCCCCCATCTCGACCCACGCGAGGCCGGTAGGAAATTCACCCCAGGGGCATGCAGGGCACCGCTGTGCCACGAACCATCCCCAGGGGACCAGCAATAGGGCAGCCGCCGCGTCGGATCTGAGCTCACCTTGCAGGGTCAGCTTCAGCCGGGGGGTCTGCTGGGCTGAGCAGAGCACGGCCAGGAGCAGCCAAGGTAGCGCCCGCATGTGTCCGCTGGGGAGAATTTCCTTCCCTGCAGGCGGCTGCTGTCTAGCTCCGCTCCGGGCGCTGGCTCTGGCCGGCTCCTCTGCAGCCTCGCTTTTTATACCCGCTGCCCTGAGCCGTCGCAGAACTTCCTCCTCCCAAGCCAACAGCCCTCTCCGAGCGCCGCAAAATGGAGCGCCACGAAGCCGCTCCAGCAAGAAACTGGAGGGGTGGGGGGAATCACAGGGGTTGCCCGTCGATCAGTGGAGATGCGCGGGGATTTGCTAGGCTGAGCATCGAACCCGCAGGAGCAAGGCTTGGTGCTGGGAATAGAGGTGGCAGGCTCCGTATTTCGTCCTGGTTTCAGCCGTCAGAAAGACCACCCCGCCTGGTTAGGGCTCGCTTTCTCCCCCCCCTCTCTGCTTTCTAATTCTGTGCCTCTTGCTCCATATTTGTCCTCTGAAGAAGGAGGATGTGCCCACCAAAGCTCATGATATTATCTACCTATTTTGGGGTGTGTCTCTGACACGGGTTGGTCTACACAGCAACACAATTTCGAAAAAACGAGCATTGCTTGGAAATAAGTTAGGGTACATCTACACTTCACGGCTATTTCAGGATACCGAAAGAGCTACCCCACGTCTGCGGAAGCCGCCCCGTATTTTTGAAATATTTTTCGAAATAACGGGCACGCTATTTCACCATCCTGGTAAACCTCGTGGCACGAGGGATAAGGAATGGCTCAAAATAGGGTGCTATTTCAAAATTTGGCGCTGTGTAGACATGCCAAATTTCAAAATAGCCTATTTCGAAATAGATTCTTATTTCTAATTTAGGGTGCTATGTAGACACACCCTTAGTCATCATCTAATAAACCATCTTGTTAGTCTTTAAAGCGCTACATAGTCCTGCATTTTGCTTCAGCTACACCAGACTAACACGGCTACATTTCTATTTCTATAAATCAGGCATTTATTTTGAAATAATGTCAAAATACTGTCAAGCTGGCGGACTTCTTACTCCAACTCCCGTAACCCTCATTGAGGACTAAGAGAAGTTGGAGGAAGAGTGCTCTATTTTGAAATAAATGCTGTATAGACCCTCCCAATTTTGAAATAAGCTACGCAAAAGATGTAGCACAATTTGAGTGGCTTATTTTGAGTTAAGACCTGCTGGGTAGACACACCCTAAGGGTACATCTACACACTAGCACGCTCCTCAAAATAAGCGACATAAATTGTGTCGCTTATTTCGAAATAGCTTATTTTGAAATGTGGCGCTGTCTACACAGCACTACTTTTGAAATAAATCGCTATTCCGGTGTCTTCCTTAATCCTTGTGCAACGAGGAAGCCGGAATAAGAAGCCCGTTATTTCAAATGTATTTTGAAATAACGAGTGTGATGTTAAGATGCGCAGAATGCTATTGAGGGTTAACGGACATTAATCCCGAAATAGCGCCGCTGTGTAGACGTTCCCCCAGGGCTACAGGACCCGTGTTGTTTTTCAAGTTGCTTTAGCAGGTTCACTTGAGGCCAGATGGTCATTCCCCTGCGTATCTCTTCCGCCAGGCTCCAGGAGGGCCGCGGAGTCCGTGATGCTGTCTGGAGCTCGTGAACTCGGACACTGGCGCTAACCCGGACAGGGGGTGAGGCGTAAAACTGAGGAGGGTTTTTAGTTCCCCTAGTTAAAAGGCCTCTGCCAAAGGAACCGTTGCCATGGTGAGGGATCCTGTGCTCCACAGAAGGGGCCTGGTTCTTGGCTAGACTAGGGCCCCTCAAGTGGGCCATCCATGAGGCTGAAATTGGCCTCCAAGACTCTCCCCTGTGCAGGGCTCTCTTTGGAGCTGAGATTAGCTTCTGCAGTGGGGGCTTCAAGGCAAAGCCAATCTTAGCTGCACCCATGCGGTGCAGGGCTCTGTGCTCTCAAAGGGCACCTGGGCCCAAAACTGGGGTGGACGAGTTGCTATGGTGAACAAGCCCAACAGGCAGCCAAAGCGCATGTGTCTAGATCGGGGTCGGGGGAACTTTTTTGAGTCAGGGGCCATTGACCCACAGAAAAATCAGTCGGGGGCTGCACGCAAGTGAGAGGTGGAAAAAAAAGGCCCTTCGTGTGGACCCGAATGAGAAGGAGAAAGGCACTCCTCATATTCCCCTCACACACCAGAGCCTGGGGGCCCCAGCATAGTAGATTTTGGGTGCTCCAGCCCCACGGGGGGACAGCAGGGGGACTGGAGTACCAGCGCAGATTCCCCAATGTCAGAAGGGTGCCCTGAGCCTCATGGGCCAGATCCAGGCAAGCCTAAAGCTGCATCCCCTCCCCACCTCTGGTCTAGATCCAGAAATCTCAGGTTCAGCCCTGGCTGGTAATGCTCCACCCAGCAGTGTGGGGGGGGGGGGGGGTAACACTGGATTTGCCTTACCCCTGGGCGCAGGAAAAGCAGCATTAAAGCCATTGAAAATCTGGGCATATGCACAATGGGACCCGGGGGCGTTACAAGCACTCCTCTTGCGGCGGGACGGCTGCTTTTCCCAGAGGCCACGACCCAGCCTCCTGCTCTGGGGCCAGGACCAAACATGAGCTCAGCTGCTGTGACTTAGCGGGCTGACGACCTGGTTGGCAAGTCAAATTGGGTCGGTTCCTCTAAGATCCCAACGGTGTCCGCAAACCCGAATTTAAAACCAGGCCTTTGACCTTCACTCGCACCCTAGTTCTCTCCTTCCTGGTGGCACAAAGAAGCCAAATGCAAAACCTCCGAACGGCTTTGGATGCCTCTGTTTCCCAGGGATCCTGGGAGATTCTCAGGGCCTGGTGTCCAGAAGTGTGGCTGACCTCCAGCTCTCCTGGCCATCAGCTGGATTTATGGGTCACCTGTGCACCACTGCAGGCCCTAGGTGTCTCGGATTGGACACCAAAATCAGCTGAAGATGTTAATTGTGGGAGACAGTGTCCATGTTGGGGCTCGAACATAGGACTGGGGTGGGCAATAGAAGAGCAGCTGTTCACAGGGTTAGCCCCTAGAGGGCCACCACCACTCTGTTTACCTACGCCTCCACAGGTACAGATGATTGCAGCTCCCATTGGCCGCAGATTGCCATTGCCGGCCAATGGGAGCTGCGGGAATCAGTGTCCTGGTCAGTGCCACTTCCCACAGCTCCCATTGGCCGGGAGTAGCGATCCGCGGCCAATGGGAGCTGCAAATGCCTGTTCCTGTGGAGGTGCAGGGAATATATAGTAGCGGTAGCCTGCTGGGGACTGAATCCTGCTGAACTGCGGACGTTTTATTGCCCACTCCTGAGCTAGGAGCTGCCATCATCCAACCTGTCCACAGACGGGAGCAGTCAGCTGTTGCCGGTTGTGTTTCATTTTGGGTCAGAGCAGCTTTGCAAAGGCTGCAGAGTGGCACTTCCTATCTTCGCTCTTCCGCAAAGGGCTAGTCCTGCAGGGCCTTGTGAAAACTCGCATGGAGCGTTGAGCAAAACATCCTGAATGCCCCAGTGAGCTCTAGACTCCCAAGATGAGGATAAGAACATACAGGGTCAGACCAACGACCCATCTAGCCCCCTATTCTGTCTTCTGACAGTGGCCATGTGCTTTGGAAGGAATAAACAGGAACAGGGGACTTTTGAGTGATCTATCCTCTGTTCTGGTCCTAGGTTCTGGCAGTAGATGGGGTAGTGTCCCCGACCAACTTGACTAATAGCCATTGATGGACCTGTCTTCCAGAGACTTTTCTTTTTTGAACCGTGTTATACTTTTGGCCTTTGCAATATCACCTGGCAGTGAGTTCCACAGGTTGACTGTGAAGAATTGGGTTGGGCTTGTTTTATGTTTATTTTAACTCTACTGGCTATTACTTTCATTGGGTGACCCCTGGCTCTTGTGTTATGTGGAGGGGTAAATTGCTTCTTGCAACTCATGATTCTATACAGCAGTGGTTTTCAAACTAGGGGTGGCGAACCCGTGCTAGGCCGTGGAATGTCAGGCGCTGGATCTCGTTGCTGCAGGGGAATCAGGTGGGCAGTGGGCGGGGGGGCTATGGCAGCTCCCTGCCTGTCCTGGCTCCACAGACTGCGCTGCGCCCCAGAAGTGGCCGGCAGCAGGCCCAGCTCCTTGGAGGGATGGGGGGGAGAGCGCACGGCCCCTGCCCTGAGCACTAGCTCCGCACTCCCATTGGCCACGTTGCTCGAGACATTTCCAGGCAGCCCAGACAGAGCCCTGGAGACAGACAATCCCGTGCAGACCCAGTCAGGGTCCCGGGCTTGAACGAACCCGACCAGGGTTGCCCGTGGATTGAAAACCGGTTACTCCATGGGCCTTTCCACATCCACTGGAGACAGACCTGGCATTGGCGGCAAACCCTGGGCTGCTGAAGGGGTGTATGGGTGTGAATGTCACATACCCTGCTTGCCCTGGGGGTGGAGGGAGGGGCCCTCTGAGCTTGGATCCAGGGTCTCGGCACAGTCTCAGAGCAGGACATTAGCTCCCATCTTCTCCTCCGCCCCCTATTTCATTAGGTGCATTAGACCAGGGGTTTTCAAATCAGGGGTCCCGACCCAGCACTGGGGGGGAGATGTCAGGTGCTGGGTCTTGTGGCTACAGGGGGATCAGGTGAGCAGTGCGGGGGGGGGGGGATAAAGCAGCTCCCTGCCTGTCCTGGCACCGCAGACTGTGCTGCACCCCAGAAGTGGCTGGCAGCAGGCCCGGCTCAGGTCGGGGGAGGGAGGAGCACACAGGGCTCTGCCCACTGCCCTTGCCCCGAGCACTAGCTCTGCACTCCCATTGGCTGGGAACCTGCTGCCGTCTGCTCCTGGGGGCAGCATGGTCTGCGGTGCCAGGAGAGGCAGGAAGCTGCCTTAGCCCCCCTGCTGCACCACTGACCGGGAGCTGCTCAAGGGAAGCCCCTCCTGTCCCAGCCCTGCCCCCGCAAAGCCAGAGCCCCCTCCTACGCCCCAAAGCTCCCATCCTCAGCCCCACCCTGGAGCCTGCACTCCAGTCCCATTCTGCTGGGCTGCGGCATCAACAATTTTCTTCAACAGAGTCATGAGGAAAAAGTTTGAAACCCGCTGCCTCAGACCCCAATCGTACCCCCCCCTTAGTCGCCTCAGTCTTTTCAACCTCCCTTTGTGCAAAGGCGGTTCCATCCCCTGAGCATTTTCATCGCCATTCTCTGCACCTGTTCAGACAACGTCTCCGGCCCCTCCGGCTGGGTTGTGTTGGAAGGGACCGTTTGGATGTTTTCGTAGCCTGACTCCTGCATTTTCAGTAGCATTGCATTGAATAAGCTCTCCCCTCCCCATCTCCTGTCAGACTTGTTCCTCACCCCTTAGACACAGTAGGGGGGCGGGGGGACTGAAGGTGTTTGAGGCCATATATGAAGAAGACGTCACCTGTGCTGAAATGCAGCTGTTTCTGGGGTGGAGCCCGGCAGCCATTCTCCACCATTTTTTGAAGTGTTAGTCACCTGGAGCAAAGGGGAAATTTAGAAACTGCCCCAGCCAGGGGCCTGAGATGGTTTAAATACCTCCAGCCTCCCATGAGGGGAGGGTGAGCCCAGCTCCTCGTAAAGTCTGGCCCTGCTGCCCTGGGCATTTTCCCCCCTTGCCCATAATCCAACAAGGAAGTATCAGAGGCTTCCCCAGCAAACCAAGACAGAGCCCCAGGCCTTTGGGAAGGCAGGACCCCACCCTCTTACCATCAGGCCACCCCTTATACCTCCTGTTGCAGGGCCACCTAGCTTTTGGCCTACCCAGGAATTGAAACCCACAACCCTGTTCTCCCTAGGTGAGCACCCTATCCCCTAGGCCATGCTGCTATGTGCCCCACCACCTTACTGTCAGGCCACCCCTTATACCTCCTGCCCCAGGGCTGCCACGGGTTTGGACAGCCAAGACTTTCAAGCAGAAAACACTTCTTCCCTGGGCTTCCCTCTTCTCTGGGGCTCCACCCCCAAACTGAGGCCCCCTCCTCCCTTCTAAGACCCACCCCATCTCCAGGTTAGGACAAGCACCACAGGTGTGCTGGGTCGAGGCCCATGGCACCCAGCAGAGCTCTATTATTCCCCACCCTAGACAAGAAGCTGACCCAGCCCAGGGCCCCGCCCTGCCCTGGATGTTGAGAGGAGCTTGGAGCTGCTGGGTGTGTTTGTAGGGGGGTGGGATGGGAGATGGAGCTCTTCAAGGCTTTATCCCCCATTGTAAATTGATGGCAGCCCCCCTCCCCTTGTTTTGTTCTTCATTATGGAAGGCAGGGCAGGATCACAGGCTGTGTCAGCCCTTCTGGGGATGCAGAACCAGGAGTCCTGGGTTTTCCTCCCGGCTTTGGGAGGGCAGCTGGGTCTAGTGGTTAGAACATGGGGATGTGGAAGCAGGAGCCCTAGGTGCTTCTCCCAGCTCTGGGAAGGGAGCTGAGTCTAGTGGATGGGGAGGGGCTTGGATCCAGGACTTTGGGGAGGTGGGGTCCATGTTTAGTACAAGGGGGAAAGAATGGGAGCCCGGAGTTCTTTTCCCAGTCCCAGCACCGATTTGCTGGGTGACCTGAAGCCAGCCCATTCCTCTCCCTGCCCTTTAGTTCCCCTAATGGAAAAAATGATCCAAACCCGGCCTTGCAAAGCCTTTGATTTCCAGGGAACCAGCGCTTGGCTTGGGAATTTTTCAGTATGAAAACGCTGGGTAGCTGCATCACTTCGGCTGACAGCCTGTGTGTCCTCCACGGGGCTGAATCTCCCTCTGGTGCTGATTTCTTCTCTAAGCCCAGCCTCTCTCCGTTATTTACGTTTTATTCCCAGCAGCCAGGGAACACGGGCTCCCTCTTCCCACAGCCTGTGCACTCTGCAGTTATGCTAACTCTCTGTTTTGCAGTGTCACTCAATTAAACAGGGGCCCTGGAATCTCTCCCACTCTGCAAGTTCAAAGTTGCAGCAGGTCTCTTGGATTTAGAGTAGGTATCAAGAAGCAGCTTCCTCTTTTAATTTCTCCTGTCTGTAACATTGGCACAAAACATGACCAGGGAGAATAAAGACGAGCAAATCCTAAAACCCGTCCAGCCCCCAACCATTTTGCTAACAGTAATGAGGCTTCACAGCCCATGTTCCTTCTAATCTTTTCCATCCATGTGTGGATTTTTTCCATTGATGTGCAGAATACATTTTTATGTGCACCAAGCCATGTGTGAATGTGCACCACCAGCAGGAACAAACACACTAGCTGTGGGTGCTCTGCGAATCAGCGGAGTGGCATTTGAATCTTTCCTGACCAGTTACACAAGCATACAGCTCACAGGGACCACTGCTCCTACCTGCATAGAGGAGACCTACCTACCTCCCTTCCTGTTGTTCAGCCAGGGAAACTGAGGCCTGATGAGTTGCCCAAGGTCACCGAACAATCAAGTGGCAGTCTTGGAATGAGAACCCAGGCACCCCAGCCTGTACTGAGTAGCAACTGTTCTTGGCCACGGTGGGGAAGTAGGAGTGGAGAGAAGAACTGACACTTGGCTTGATAGCGCAAATTGTGCTGAGCTGAGACGCAGAAAAAGTAAAACATTTCCCCATTGCATGCGAGCTTATGGTGCAGAGAATAACACACAGAACGCAAGGCACTCTTCAAAGCATGCTCGATGCGCTAATTAAGCCTAAATAAAGACGTCGGTGTTAAAGCTGGCTTTCCCAGTCTGTGGCTGTCGTGGAAATACGTCACGGCCCTGCTTCTCAAAGCTACGGGGACTTGCTGGATGTGCCTTTGCCATTAGAAGAAAGCCAAGCCCTCAGACTGGGCTGAAAAAGCTTAGCTTGTGTGAATAGGCCGAGCTCGAGAAGGCTGGGGTCTCAGTGAGGGTGTAGATGCTGGTGAGTTTTGCTGATGTCCACCAGCTGACGCCTACCACAATAAACCGTAAAGGGCATGCGTTCCCTTGTCTGGCTTTATCCAGCTGTTGTCTTCTGCCTTATGTAGACTGCAAGCTCTTTGAGGCAGGAGACGGTCTCATCTGGGCTGTTTGTACAGCACCTGGCACTCTGGGCTCCTGGTTTCAAGGGCTATGTCTACCCTCGCGGCTTCCTGCGGGAGAAATATGCAAACGAGGCTAAGCGTGGAATATCGCCGAGTCTCATTGGCATACCTAATGAGCTGCCATTTTTGCAGAAGAGGTTCTGGTGCCAGAAGGAGCTGTCTACACTGCCCCTTCTTGTGCAAGAAAACCCTCTTGCGCAGTGCTGTTACGCCAATTATTGTCAGGAATAACAGCATCGCGCAAGAGGGGTTTCCTTGCGCAAGAAGGGGCAGGGTAGACAGCTCCGTCCGGCGCCAGAGCCTCTTCTGCAAAAATGGTGGCTCATTCGGTATGCAAATGAGGCTCGGCGATATTCCACGCTTAGCTTCATTTGCATATTTCTCACACAAGGAGCTGCGAGTGTAGACATAGCCCCACCCAGGAGCCCACACTCCAGTCAAACTCTGGGTCAACCATTTTCTTCAACAGGGTCACAAGCAGGAAAGCTTGAAACCTGCTGATCTTGCACACTGGAGTGGGACTTGGAGACAAGAGTTCTATTCCCCAGGCTGCTAGTGACCCGGGCATGTCACTGCCCTGTGCCTCAGTTTCCCCAGAGGTAAAAGGGAAATAATACCACTGACCTGCTTTGGAAGGCACTTTGCAATCGCCTGATGAAAAGCTGTAAGTATAATCATTAACAGTATTTCTGGTGGTGGGTTTGTTTGTTTTTTAAACCAAGAATGTGAATAAGGCCTGTGGCTCTACAGGAAATTCTTCCAAGTACAGTCCTCTTCAGCATGCTAGATTTCAGCTCCAACATCCACACGCTCATTCTCTCTTTCGCTACGTGGGTGCTTTAAAAATAGCGATTGCCTCGCTAGCTGGCGGTGTGGGCGGCGGGGCTGCAGAATTGCCATGGTGCCAGGCCGTCGCACCTGCAAGGTAAAATCTAATCCCTGCAAACAGAGTCCGTCATGTTCACTGGCTACCTGGTTCAGGTGTGTCCCCGGCCCTATGACTGAGGTGTCTGCTCTAGTACCTGTCCTGCCTCTTCTGCTGTAGGGGGCAGTCTCACCTAGGGCTCCGGCACCTGCTTCCCAGCTGTGGGGAAATGTCTTCTTCCCCCTTTGTGCCTCTCATCTCTTAGCCCTTTTCAAAGAGAATAGTGTCTGGGGCAGTGGTTACCAACCGGTAGATGGGGATCTATTGGTAGATCTTGGAGCCTCCGACAGGTGATCCTGACTGGTTTGGCCAAGAGGCTAAGTGCCGGGCACTTCAGCTGCCCAACCCCCTACTGCTGCGCGTCTCCTGCCCTTTGGCTTGGAGCTGCCTTCTCCATCCCCGTGAGCCTCCTACTTTCTGGGCAGGGGTGGGAGAGGAGGGTGCTGATGTCAAGGTGCCCCCCTCTCCCACGCTATATCCTATCACCGCAGAGCAGAGGGGGGGCACAACAGGGCTTGGGATGGAGGGAGCTTGCTGGCTGCTTTGGGGAGTGGTGCAGGGCCAGGTCAGGGATGAGCCTGCCTCAGCCCCACTGCACCACCACCCAGGAGCCACCGGAGGTGAGCAGTGCCTGGTCAGAGCCTACAACCTGAAACCCTGCCCCAGTCGTGAACCCCCTCCTGCACCCCAAGCCCTTGCCCTAGTCCTGAGCACCCTGCATCCAAACACCCTCCCAGAGCTGGCACCTAGAGCCCCCTCCAGCATCCCAACGGCCTGCCCCAAGAGCAGCTCAGAGCCCCTCTCGCTCTCCAAATCCCTTAATTCAAGATCAGAGCCTGCGCCCCAACCCGCTGCCCCAGCCTGGTGAAAGTGAGGGAGGGAGGAAGGATGGAGTGAGCAGGGGCGGGGCCTCAGAGAAGGGGCACAAAGGAGGCGGGGCCAGGGTATTTGGGTTTGAGCGGCCGGGGAGTCCGATTCCATAGGTGGAGGATGCTTGGAACAGCAGGGTTCCATTCCTGGCTGTGGGGCGACAGTGGGATTCAGTGGTTAGAGCAGTGGACCAGTGCAAGACCGGGCGCTAGGAATCCTGGCTTCTCTTCCCAGCTCTTGCGGCCTAAACATGGACAACCGGCGTCCCTGCTCCGTGCCTCAGTTTCCCCAGCTGTGAAATGTGAGCTGCCCCAGGTTGCCGTGTGAGACGTTACACTTATAAGTGCTTGGAGAGCCTGAGCTCTCCGGTGCTTTAGAAGGGCAGCCTTTGCAGCCCTCTCCTGTGGCAGCAATTGCAGTATTCTCCCGACCCAGGGATTTTTTGACTTCGATTTGGTACACAAGTAAGACACTGCGAGAGCCAACAAAAGCCCCTCCCTCCCCATGCTCCACCGGGGGCGCGTGGGGGAATCTGTACCACAGCTGTAGGCAAGGATGCTAGAGCAGAGAATGCCTGGCTCGCAATACATATTATTGGAGCGTGCAGCTCATACCTAACAATTGGTGAGGAGCAGCCTTCGGTGGCCTTCTGGGTCAGCTACTGGACAGGGAGTCTGAGGAGCTGGGGTCTAGTGCCAGCACTGCCACTGACCTGCTGTATGGGGTCAAGTATGGCCCAGCCACTGTGTGCCTCAGTTTCCCCATCGATGCCTGATGGGTAATGAGCTAGTCTTGGTCCTGGCTGGAGGGTGGAATGTCATATGTGCCCAATAGGCTTTGGAAGTCTGGGACGGTCCCAACTGGAAAGTCCTCCAGGAGAGCCGCTGGCCGCTCCATCCCAAGAGGATGTGGTGAGATGTTGCGAGCTGCAATGAAAACAGACCAGGCTGGTAGGGGGCAGGTCAATCACCCCCATCGACAGGCAGGCTCTCAAAAACTAAGCCTGAGCAGCCACCCACCTGCACTAAGGGCTGCTGGTCTCAGCCCGGGGGGAGCAGCTGAGGTTCGGGTGAGCCTCGCTGTGTGACTTTGGGGCCCGGCCAACCTCCCCTGGTTTGCAATGGGCTTCAGAGCAGGGGCCTGATCTGGGCAAAGGCACAGACTGATCCTGGTGGAGAATGATGGAGAAAGTCCAGGCTCCCGGAGGCCCCCCCCACAGCCACGCCATGGACCAGCCCGCACCAGGGTAGCAGATGGGGGTGGGAGGGCTGGGCCAGCTGGGCTGCAGCAGGATCCAAAAGAGGGGGGGGGGGTCACTGCCTGCACCTTGCAGTGACCTCCAGGTTGGGTGTGCGTATCCTGCTCTCCTTGCTGTGGGTTTCCTTCGACATGCCTGCCCCAGGGAAATGCTAGGAACAATGCAGGCCCTTGGGAATCAGCATGGGTTGTTCTTGGTCTGTTTCTATGCTGGTACAGTATATTGTGGGTGAGAGTGGGCGGGAAGGAGCAAAGGCAGGACTCCTGGGTTCAATTCCCAGCCCTGGAAGAGGGCAGGGCCTGGGACTCAGGCATCCTGCTCTCTAGCCCTGGTTTTGAATGACATACAATGTAACTTGGAAGCCAGTCCCTATGCTGCTCTGTGCCTCAGTTTCCCCTCTCATGTGGGCAGGGTTAATGCCTTGGATGAGCCTGGAGCTCCTGAAAGAGGGCCCAGAAGGGTTGTCATGATGACACATTTGGTCTCCAAACACCTGACCCCCTGTTCAAGGCTGGTAGATTTGGGCTCGGTGTAGAGAGAGAATCCAGCTGGAGAGTCCCACGCTGGGGGACGAGCGCTGTTTGCAGACCTGTCCGGTGAGGCACACTGGCCTCCATCCCTGGCGCAGGAAGCATATCAGAGGGGTAGCCGGAGGGCTCGGGGGTGCGGCTACTCTCCACTTTGCATCCCCTCCCAGAGAAGCAGTGTATGGCAGTGCAGCCCTGAGGCTGCTCTAACTGAGAGCAGGAATTGGGCAGGGTACAGCTCCAGGATGCAGGGACCATAAAGCTCACCGCTCCGGTAGTGCCGCTCCTGGCCTTTCACCCCTGTCCCTGGTGCAGGAACAGAGCAACTGAGAATCATGGTCTGAGGACTCCCATGATGCCTGCAGTGCGCTGGCACACCGTCAATTTCCCCCATTCGATAATTCCCCTCCCCACCCAAGTACACAAGTCACGGAATTCTCCCTTCATGGCTACATCTGGAATGCAAGTAGGAACCTCCAAACCTCGGCCATGCCGGTGTTAAATGCAGGGGCCACAGTCTCCCCAGGGCACCCCGGCCAGGCTCCAACTTCTCCAAGGAAATAGTGAAAAAAATGCAGTTGAGAAAAACGGCTTGGGTGGGAGACATGTGTGTTTCACACGCCGCACCGAGGCGAGGAGCAGCGTGAGGGACCAAGCCCATGGCTTTCGGCTCAAGAGCTGGGCTACAAGTAGGAGACAGGAGCTGCGTACAGTACGGACTTCTAGAGGTGCGGGGCTATTGAAATACAAACCATCCCTCTGTTCTCAGTAGCGGCGGATGGCAGAACAAGGAGCAATGGTCTCAAGTTGTGGTGGGAGAGGTCCAGGTTGGATATTAGGAAAAACGATTTCCCTCGGAGGGTGGGGAAGCACTGGGATGAGTTCCCTAGGGAAGTGGTGGAACCTCCATCCCTAGAGGTGTTTAAATCTCTGCTTGGCAAAGCCCTGGCTGGGTTGATTGAATTGGGATTGGTCCTGCCTTGGGCAGAGGGCTGGACTTGATGACCTCCTGAGGTCTCTTCTGGCTCTCTGGTTCTAGGATTCTCTGATCCATAATAATAAAGGTTCCTTCTCCTTCTTCAGGGCACACATTTCTAATGCAAAACACCTGGCTAGTCGTGGGCGACTGGGATCAAACCTTTGCTTCTAATAGCATGAGCCCCAGTGCCGGAGCTAAAACAGACCCCCTTAGCTGACTCATCAACCTTGGTGTGAGGCCAATGCCAGTTCTCGAGGGAGCCCACATGCCAGCGTGGCTTCCCGCCTCGCTTGCCACAGAAACGGCATCTGTGCCCCCAAATTCCCTTGTCCCTGGATGCCGGAGCAGCTCCTGTTGATGGTACCAAGGTGCGGAAACCAGTTTAGAATGAGCCGACGGCCCATAAACGTGCCCAGCGTGGCTTCTGCCAGGCGGACAGCCTGGAGAGCTGCCACTGAATTGTGAGGAGGGAGGTTTTTCTCTCCGTGGCTAGGCAGGGATAGCTGACTCACAGCTCATGTGCAGCCCTGCAGAGAACACAGGCTCAGGCCTGTGAGGTGGGACAGCCACTAGGTAGCAGGGACATCGGCTCTGTAGCTCCTAGGAGCCAATACCTTGGGGAAGGATACCTAGCAAACCCAGGGGAAAGGAATGAAAGTTCAATTCCTGCATCTTTGAGTCATCCCTGGCTCCATGGTCTGTGAGGCCAGGTCTGGAGTTACAGGAAAGCCACCCGGCAAAGTTGGGAGGGGGGAATACGTTATTCCCTGGTCGTTGTGTGTCTTGGGGAGTGGTGTCTAGTGGTTAGTGCAGGGGTGCGTGTCAGGATTCCTAGACGCTGCATGGTCTTTGTCTATGAGTGATCACAAGGCAAATCATGTCCCCGATTTGTGCCTCAGTATCCCCATTTGGGTGTTGTTACTGCAGCTTGCAAGCCCTCCTGGGGCGCTCACAGTGTTCTATGTTCTCAGATGCTATCAGAAAGCAGCCAGAGCCACACACAGTCTATAACAAGGCCCGGCCCATTCCTCAATAGCCGTGGTGTCCAACACGCTGGCCACTAGCATGTGGCGATTTGGCCAGTTGAGTGGGGCTCACAGAATTATTTACATTTTCAGAATAATGTGGCGAGTTCACTATAGCAGTAGCCACCATAGAAGTGTTTCTTAAACTGTGTTTCGTGGCACACCAATGTGCTGTGAGGCAGTTGGAGGTGTGCCAAAGAGAACAACAGAATTCAAAATGGCCGCCCTTAAAAGGGCAAGTAACTTTTTTTTTTTTTGGTCAATAACTTTTCCTCCTGACTTTTTTTTTGCACTCAACAAAAAATCCTTGGTGTTCCCCATTTAAAAAAAAATTGTTTGGTGTTCCTCAGTCCTAAAAAGTTTAAGAAACACTGCACTATAGGCAGCTGCTGCTTCAGAACTGGTTGGACACCACGGCTGAACAGTGACCGAATGTGGTTACTGAGGCCCCAACTGCGCCTGCCTGAGTTGTAGCACAAAGAGCAAAGGATACAACGCCGCCCCGCTCTGTGCCTCGGTTTCCCCCTCTGTAGCAAGAGGCTCATGCTATTTACCTGAGTCACAGTCTTGCGACGAGGGGTCTTTGAGCTCTTTGATTTGCTGTTGCTATGGTGGTGTGGGGTGGGATTTCTTCCTCTCCCTCATCTGGATGAAGTGGGAGAGGAGGCTTTCAACCCCAGTGGAGCCAATAGATTGCATTTAGCAGCACACAGCGCACTATCTCCCGTGGCTTGAACAAAGGCCTGAACTGGGTAGCCCATTATGAAACCTGCTTTCCCCTCATTCAACGCCCCGTTGACATCCAACGCTACGTATGGGACACTCTCAACCCACTCAGCCAGCCTCTTTAGCACCGGCACTACCATTGAGAGGGATTTTTTCCTTCTCCCTCTCCTTTCTTTTTCTGTTCTAAATTGTGAGGGTCCCCCGCTGCTTCCCCCCCCCCCACTCTACTCATCTGACTGCTCATCTGAGGAAGTGGAAAGCCCACGAGACTGTCTGTCTGTAAGGTGCCACAGGACCACGCGTTGGTTTTTCCTCACGTTAATAATTCATTGCAGACAGAGAGAGGGGGAGGGGAAAGATGAACATTTGGTCTCTCCCCTGGCCATTAAGGATCCGGGTGATTTCAGGGAGAAAGATGACTCCAGGCCTGGCAAAGACGTTTTCCCTTTTCCCCCTTCCCCGTCCATCACCATCATTTTGTAGCAGAGCTACTAATGCCCCGATACATTGCCCCGCTGTGATGAGCTAATTCGTGTCTCCCGTGTCTCATGGGCTGTTCTGCTCCAGGGAAGGGAGCCACGATCTTACGACAGGTCCTTCCGTCTCTGCCTCACTGCTGGAGGGTGCATCCTCTCTCCACGGCCGGGGGATGGTCAGACTGCCCAGCCAACACACCTCAAACCTGACTGCTTGCTGGGTAAACCCCACAGCACTTCCACTCTGGGGTTAATCGAGGAACAGACCCTGTCCCTGGGGGACATCCCCTCGTTTCCCAGACGGCTCTGACTCTCCAACGTGGGTTAGAACCAGTGACCTGAAAGTGAAAGGCTTCCCAGACTGGTCCCAGCACCTCGTGCCTTCACAGCCATAGAGCTTCTGCCTTAGCCAAACCTGCCCACACAACCTGGCCAGGTCCGGGTGAGCTGTTGGCTGAAAAGATCGATTGTAACCACCCCCGCTTCATGCTGACCACAGGACTCCACGGCCACGAGCACGGCTACCCAGGGGGAGCGCGGCACAAGCCTCGGCAGCTCACAAAGAGGCACCGATTGGGTAAGTTCTCTGCATTTGTTTTTCTTTCCTGTGTTTACAAAGTGCTGGCCAGAGGGAATGGCCCCTTCCTCACATGAGTTTCATGGCAAACTTGCTGCCGCCGCCACGTGGCTTGTTCCAGGACGCATGGGAATAGTGAGGGACGAATTCAAAGGTGGCGTGATGCTTGACCTTCCCTTTGCTCTTGCTCCAGAAGAAGATGAAGACGAAGCAGACGGAGACGGAGCTGAGGAACGGCAGGAAGCCCATGGCCAAGACCCCCACCAGCGTGCCCACGTCGATGAGGGGCAGCGGGAAGGTCTCGGAGCGGTTGAAGTTGCTACCGTTGAAGAACAGGAAGGAGTCGTTGCCGAAGTGGGCGGAGGGGTTGTCCACTCGAAGATGCACCACCAACGTGTCGTTCCCTGCGGCGTTGCTGGCAACACACTGGTAGGCGCCGCTGTCCTGAGCGAGGGCGTAGTCGATCTCCAAGGTCCCATCTGCCAGGACCCTCACGTGCCCCTTGTGGTTGGAATCCAGGCGGATGTTATGAGGCGAGACCCAGTAGATGGTTGGATGGGGATCCCCTTCGCCCCTGCAGGTCAGGGTTGCTTTGCCCCCTTCTTGCACACTCACCCACTGCGGGGTCTTGTCTGGGATATTAGACTTCCTGCAGGTGAAGTGACTGGGCAGGAGGACATCAGAGAAGTCCTTGAAGACTTTCCCTTTGACCGTCGTCGGGCTTGCGCAAGCCGGCTGCTGCCCGCCGAAGCTGAGCCTCCGGCGCCTTCGGATAATCCACAGGAGCCGGCAGTCGCAGGCCAAGGGGTTCCTATCCAGCCGCAGGATCTCCAGGTTCCCCACGGAGTGGAAGACCCCTTCTTCCAAGGTCCTCAGGGCGTTCCCAGAGACATTGAGCAGCCGGAAGTAGTTGAGTCCTTGGAAGGCACTGGTGGCGATGGTGGTCAGCCTGCCCCCGGAGAGGTGGAATTCCTGAAGGCGCAACAAGTCGCTCAGCCTCTTCCCATGGATCACCGAGATGGGGTTGTAGGAGAGGTCCAGGAACCGGAGATAGGCCAAGTGCCGGAAGGCCTCGTACGGGATGGTGCTGAGGTTGCACTTGGTGATGGCCAAGGAGGTCAGGTTGAGTCCGGAGAGGCTGTGGGGCTCCAGCGTCGCCAGGAAAGGCCAGCGGTCGATCTCCAGCACGTTCAGCCGGCGCAGCCTCTGGAAGGCGTAGTTGTGGAGGGCGCGGATGCTCAGCACCTTGAAGCGGAGCTCCACCAGGTGGCGAAGCTGGGCGAGAGCCAGCTGGGGTACGCCCGTGAGGTTGCACCTCTCCAGGGTGAGCTGCTGCAGACGGAGCAGCCCGCTGAAGGCTTGCGGCGAGATGAAGACCAGGTGGTTGTCCCCGGCCTCCAGCCTCCTCAGGTTGAACAGGTCCTTGAAGGAGTGGTCCAGGAAGATGACGATCTTGTTCTCGCTGATGTCGAGGATGGTGAGGTTCGGGAGGCCGGTGAAGATCCCGGGCGGGACGATTTTCAGCTGGTTACTCTTCAGCCTCAAGGTCATCAGCTTCTGCAGGCTGTTAAAGGCTCCGGGCTCAATGTTGGAGATGATGTTCTCGCTCAGGTCCAGCTCCTTCAAGGGCTGCAGGCGGGAGAACATGCCCTGGTGCAAGGTCCGGATCCGGTTCTTGCTCAGGTCCAGGAGCTCAGACTCCGGGGGGATCCCGCCTGGCACGGTGGTCAGGCGCCGGCGGTTGCAGAAGACAGACCTGTCCTGGGAGGAGCAGTGGCACCTGGAAGGGCAGCTCCAGCTGGATCCCGTCAGGAGGGCCTCAAGGGCAAGGAAGAACAGGGGATGCCAACAAGCCCGAGAGGAGGGAAAGTCTAGGAAAGGCCCAGCCACCATCTTACCTGCTTCCTGCAAAACAAGAACATGCCGCAGTTAGAGAACCAAAGGGGAGAACCTGGCCTGTGGGGGCACTGGGACAGTCATGCAGCAGACCCCTCTACATATGGGATGGACCCCTCAGCTTGCATGAATCAACACAGCTTCACCAACCTCCTACCAGTTACATGTCTGGCTTTTCTTCTTTCCCTTGGTACCTGGCCAGGGCAAGACTGCTAAGGGCTACTTATTAAAACCGTGCCTCAGTTTGCCTCCCCATCCACTCATCTGGTAGAATCCTAGACCACTAGAACTGGAAAGATCCTTGAGAGGTTATCGAGTCCAGTCCCCTGCCCTCACGGCAGGACCACGCATCGTCTACACCATCCCTGATAGGTGTCTGTCTAACCTGCTCTTAAATATCTCCAGTGATGGAGATCCCACAACCTCCCTAGGCAATTTATTCCAGTGTTTGACCACCCTGACAGTTAGGAAGTTTTTCCTAATGTCCAACCTAAACCTCCCTTGCTGCAGTTTAAGCCCCTTGCTTCTTGTCCTAACCTCAGAGGTCAAGGAGAACAATTTTCCTCCCTCCTCCTTGTGACACCCTTTTAGATACTTGAAAACTGCTCTCATGTCCCCTCTCAGTTGTCTCCTTTCCAAACTAAACAAGCCCAGTTCTTTCAATCTTCTCTCCTAGCTCATGTTTTCTAGACTCTTAATCTTTCTTGTTGCTCTTCTCTGGACCCTCTCCAATTTCTCCACATCTTTCTTGAAATGTGGTGCCCAGAACTGGACACAAAAGACTCCAATTGAGGACTAACCAGCGCAGAGTAGAGTGGAAGAATGACTTCTCGTGTCTTGCTCACAACACTCCTGTTAATACATCCCAGAATCATGGGAGAGGGTCGGTGTTTGGCTCTCTCTCCCTGCAGAGATGCTCCTAAAGTCACAATTCCTCCATAACCCCTGATATGTTTGCAAGCAGTTGACCTCAAGTCACATAACAAGGGATGAGCACCCCCAGTGGTACCAATGAGGGAACTTGAAGGGAGAGGAGGAGGAAGGGACTTGACCAAGGTCACACATTACATCAGTGGCAAAGCTGGGACTAGCCCCCAGATTCCTGAGTCCTTGACCAGCCTTCTGCCTGATGGATCACACCACAGCTAATGAAACCTTTGCCTTCTGGAGAACTTCAGCTAACCTGCGGCAGAGGCTCACACTATCAATGTGATTTAATGTCCAGCAGTGACGGACATTCAGACCCAAGGCTGTATTTTATTTTTTCCCCTTTGTGTTGGCAGTCCCAGTTAGCATGTCAGGTGAAGAACAATGGGTCAGGTTTAGCACTGAAAGGTCAGCATGAAAAGTCAGTGGCCCTGGGATATTTTGTGTTATTTTTAAAGCAGAAGAAGATGCAGGGAGCTTTTCCAGCTTTGAATGAGTCATTAAAATGCAAGCCTCCTCTATAACGAACACCCGAACCCAAGTCTCCGCAGCTGCCCTTGGACAAGTTTTGAAGGCTTTCGACATAAATTCCTGCAGCACCAATGGGTTTTATCCACTGTCTGGGTCATACCAAGCATCTTGTAAGTCACAGATTTGCTAACAGGGCCTGGCTTTGGCAAAGAGCCTGCTGTGACCCCTCCTTATCACTGTGATGGTTCCCGTCATGCGTTATGAAGTTTAGTTTTTTCATATAAATCTGTATTGCTCAAAGATGATTTAAACAAAACACCCCAGGTAACCTATCGATGTTAATGTTACAGTCTGCTGGATCTGTGTAGCTTACTGTGGTGCATGTATCATTCTTGTATATAAAGTTAGAAGTATGGACTACGAGGCAGCTTATAATTTTAAATGTGCTAATGAGAGCCATTACTGGCGTGGGGAACCACTAACAACTTAGTGGTAGAAATGTAGCCGTGTGAGTCTGGTGCAGCTGAAACAAAAAACAAGACGGTGTAGCACTTTAAAGACTAACAAGATGGTTCAATAGGTGATGAGCTTTCGTGGGCCAGATCTGAGGGAAGTGGGTCTGGCCCACGAAAGCTCATCACCTATTAAACCATCTTATTAGTCTTTAAAGTGCTACACAGTCCCGTTTTTTGTTTCACTAACAACTTAGTGATCAACTTAACGACTTGTAAACAGTCTTGTTTGTCCTGTAAATCCAAAGACGACTGGACTCCTAAGCCATGTGACCATACCACCTGGTACTGGGATTCCATTTTGACCCAGGTATTGTTCTATGGAAGGGGGAATGCCACCCTGGGGGAAAAGATCGTCTCTTTGTTATGGGTTGGCAATCTAAAGAGGGCTGGGGACCCAAGTCAAGATAAAAGAGGTTGTTTCTGATCTGAAGGCTATGCCTAGAACAAGAACAGGTTTAGGGTAAGAATCTGCTTACAATACGTTTTTAGTGGATTAGAACTAGCTATGCATTTTTGTTTCATTTTAACTTAGTAGCTTGCTTTGATCTGTCTGTTTTCACATGAAACCACTTAAGTGCAACTGTTTGTACTTAGTAAACAAAAGTGTTATCAGGCCCAATGGAAATAATTGTTACCTGGGGGAATGACCATTGTGCATATCTCTCTTTCATTGATAAACAGGGCAAACAACCTCATAAGCTTTCTCTGTGTAAAACGTTTACTCACAGAAAGATGGATTTATTGGGGGTTTGGATACCTTTTGGGGGCTGTTCCCTAGAACTGTGTCCTCCCAGAGCTGCAGTGGTTCAGCGTCTGCATTGCTCCTCCGAGGGGTGGAAACCCCAACTCTGTGCCTTGTCTGGGGGAGACCAGAGGATCCGGCCCAGCAGGGCAGGCTGGTGGGAAGCCGTGGAGAGCAACAAGGTGGGTGTCAATAGCATGATGAGCACACTGGGGAACAATCCCAAGGGGACTTCTGTGACCGCACCCCGTCATAATCATTTGCTGTGCGATGCCTTCAAAAAAGGCTTTCGATGGCAGGCAGCTGTCAGTCTGATCCCACTGGGGGACCTGTCCCCAGGACCCCGGCTTCGTTCATTTCCGGCCAAGGCTAAATGGGAACTTGTCAGGCAAGTGAGTGACACAAGACTGAATCCCAATTGTGAGGGCTGGGAATGGGGAACTGGGGTGGTACATCTGCCCAAGCTGGAAGTTTCCCTGCAGCTGTCACAGAGACACCCCCTGTGATAAGAGCCGTTTGCTGGTCTGGGCCCAGATCGAGTGAGAATAAAATTGCAGTGGGGAAAGTCCTGCTCCTTGCTTGGACCTGGCTGCACCTAGGAGGCTGCCATTGCATGGCCCCAGACTAGGGACACTGCTGCTCCTGGGGGGGACATGGAAATAGCCCCCCCTCTTTGGACCCCCCTTGTTCTAGCATTTGCCACAGGAGGTGCAACAAACCCTGCAGTGCTGGCGAGCGGGGAAGCACGGCCTCCCACCGGCGCCCGGGGTACTGGGTGAATTTCCCAGGTTACTGGGAACCAGCTGGATGAGAGGAACCTCCAGATATTGAACTTGGTCCTGGCTGCTGTTAGCTCCACCGGGCAGAAGGGTTACACACGCATGAAGACTCCCATTCCCATGGCAAGAGGTTTGGCTGCTGGGTGGCCCAAAGGGTCCTCTGCAGCCGGCTCTGGGGGTTCTCTCAGCCTGTCACTTCAAAGCAACATGCCATGAGAAATTTGTGAGACTGGGTCTCTCGCATGCCCGCCCCGCGCCTCAGGCACACACCCCTGCCACGTTGGATGTGAGTTCCCAGAGCATGGCTTCCCAAACTGGGGGGATGTCGAAATTCTAGGGGGGCCCCAACCCTCTCCTTCCCCCATCAAGTTTTGCTGCCCCGGTCAGTTTTTTTTTTTTGCTCAACAAGTTTTGCTGTTTTTTGGGGGGGGGGGGGCGGAGGGGGAGGATTTTTCAAAAATCAAAAAGGGGGTGTGATACCGAAAAGCTTGGGAACCACTGTCCCAGAGCTTGAGTCGTTTCATTCCAACCCGCCTTTCCACCGGCCACTTGAGGTCCCCGGGCAGAGCCACTTGCCTTTAATCATGACCCTGGCGGGGTGTCCGTGCGCGCGGCCAGCTCGGATGGCGGCAAAGAGGTTCCGGTCCTGCTCCCCCGTGTCCAAGGGGTCCCACCGACCACGCTGTCCGTATCACAGATCATGGCCCGCTACGGAGAGAGCAGAAAGAGTCAGTGACTCGCCACCCCGCCAGGGAGACGCCCATCAGCAAGAACCAGCTGCAAAGGAACAGGCTGCTTCTGAAGGACTAGGACAAAGATACTCTGATCCACCTATTCCCTATGGGAACAAACCTGATCCTGCAGCCTTAAAAACTAGCAAGTCTTTAAGGGCTGCTACCACACCCGCAAGCAGGAAGGTGCACTTCAGAAGCACAGCTACTAGAGAGGCAGCATTGCCAACTGATTACCTCCCTGCTCTGCCACAGACTGTCTGTTTGACCTTTGGCATGTCACTTAGCCTCTGAGCCCCCTCTGTACGTGGGGATAACAATACTACCAAGCTACATACCCATATATCTCGAGGTGCATTACAAAGGAGATCAGGATTATTAGCCCCTCTGTATAGATGGGGAAACTGAGGCGCAGAGCAGGGGAAGGGACTTGCCCATGGTCCCCCCCAGAAGGTCAGCGGCAGAGCTGGGATTGAAATTCAGGTCTCCTGAGTCCCAATCCAGTGCTCTAGCCCCCTGAATCACCGTCTTCCCTCCTGATCTGTGAACCCAGAGCCTCCACCTGAGACCTAGGCCCCATTTTGCCAGGTGCTGCACAGCTGCAGGGAGGGACAGTCCCTATTCCCCCCCCCCCCCACCCCGGTGCTCCCTCTGAGCAGATACAACAGGCTAAGAACAAGACAAGGGGAGGGTGATTGTAAGAAAACCAACAGCTGAGACCCACAGGGACTAAGTGACTTGTTGAACCAGTAGCAGAGCTGGGAACTGAGCCTAGATCTCTGAGCTAGTCACCGAGGGTGCGTCTACACAGCAGGGTAAAACTCGAAATAAGCTACGTAACTTGAGCTACAGAGCCTGCTTCTCCCGACTTCCCTTTATTACAGGAGCTGGAGGAAGAAGTCCTCCGCCTCGACATTATGTCGAAATAACTGCTTGTGTGTAGAGGCGCACTTTGTTGTTTTGAAGTAATGCCAGTTATTCCGAAATAACGGTGCTGTGCAGACTGTGGTAAGGTGACCCCACTCCTGGGTCCCAATACCCCTCTCCAGCCTACCTCAGGCAGTGTCAGTCCTGCAGTATTTGCTCATGGCAGGATTCCAGCTCCAGTCTCTCAGACACAAAGGTTCTGGGCTAATTCCCCAAGGTCGGCCTGGGTTGCAAAAACAGTCCTGTCCAGCTCTCCAGCTGGGCTCTCCGGCTGCCAGCCAAAGGAGGGCCTAATAGCATTGCCAGATACTTTCACAAAAAAATCCCAAACGCGGAGGGACCAAAGTTGTTGGGCAAAAAAAAAAAAAAAAAAAAAAAAAAGTCATCACTGCGCCTTTAAATCTCCATTTTACATGTCCAGTATTTTCGGGTTTTTTAACTGGACAGGGCCACAAATACCAGACACCTCACAACCCTCGGGCCTAATGACACTGGTCTGGGGCATCTCACCCTCTGCCACTTAGCTATCTCTGGCAATACGGCGTGGCGTGGCGTGGCGTGGCGTGGCGTGGCGTGGCGTGGCGTGGCGTGGCGTGGCGTGGCGTGGCGGTCTCTTCCCTCCCACTCCTGCTAGTAGGGCATCCTTTTTATAGTCTCAAGGGCAGCCTGAGGTGAGATCAGCTGGCTCTGCTTAATTTGCAGCAACCCTATCTCCTTTGCCCCTAATTGCTCAGGGCTGTTGCTGCCTTTCTGTCTATCTGCTGTAGTCCTCCAGCCTGACTCTGTCACAAGACTTACACTAAGGGTGCGTCTACACCGCACTGTAGCTGGAAATAAGAGACACAATTTGAGCTACGCAAATTGCGTCACTTATTTCAAAATAGCTTATTTCGTGCTTTGGCGCTGTCTACACCGTGCCAAATTTCGAAATAACCCACTATTCCAAAACATCCCTTAATCCTTGTGGAATGAGGTTTACAGGGATGTCGGAATAGTGCACCCGTTCTATTTCGAAATAATGGGTGCACTCAAAAGACGTGGAATAGCTATTTCAGGATACTCCGGTATCCTGAAATAGCATTGCAGTGTAGATGTAGCCAAAGTGTGTTAAACACAAGACTGTGGTTCTCTGTCTACCACTGGCCCCCAGCGGATGATGACTTCCCTGCTCCCATTTCTTCATCAAGGAAGACTTTCTTGCTATGCAGCCTAAATTTTCCTCTTCCTAATTTCATCCCATGACTCTTCCTCCTTTTGGACAGTTCTAACCCCTCCGTGTCCTGCCAATACTTCCAATTCACTTGGCTTTCCTCTAGTACCTTAAATCCCAAAGCACGTAAAAGGCTCACCTAATGCTGGTGACATGCGGCCTCCTCTGGGGTGGGGTACGGCAGCTTTTAACAGCACACGGCAACAGTCTGACAGGCAGGAGAGGATACTGTACCATGGGAAGATGGAGAAGCAGCAATATTTTGCAGCATCTGACGAAGTGGGTCTTTGCCCACGAAAGCTTATGCTCCAAAACATCTGTTAGTCTAAGGTGCTCCAGGACTCCTTGTCGCTGTACCATGGGAGACTGTCTGTGGGCCGGGACGCTATCAGACAGGATTTTAGGGCTCCTTAGCTTACACCGCGACAGAGGCCTGTGCAATATGGTAGTTATGCACCCACGCTGGTACAAGCCCTGAGACAGGACTGCATCTCCAACCCAGCCCTGTGGCTTCCTCCTAGCCTGCCAGGTGGCAAGTCTTTGTTTGCAGAGGCTGGGGCGCTGCCTGGCGCTCAAGACAGGCCAAGGAATGCAATCTCCTCTGAGTGTCCCTGTGGCTCCTCGCCAGCACATGCATTAAAACGGAGACATCAAAGCCAGGGATGATTTAAAAGGGGGAGAACGTTTATTGAGATGGGAGGGGGGCTCGGAAGTGGTGGAAGGACAAGAACGCACTGGAATAGGAGCCGTCGCTTCAGCTGTACTGGATGAGGATGTCTTTGGTGACATAAAGTCTGGCACGCATGGTGCTTCCTAATGCTGTCTTTCTTCGCGGCTAGAGGACGGGGTGGCCCAGCTCCTGATCTGTTACGCGGGTGTAATTCGGTGGAACTCCAGCAGCGCTCCTCTGGGACACTGGAGGAGCGGGATTTGGTTGTGTCATGTTTAATTGAAAGGTGTCTGTTTTGCCCCAGGTTTTCAGAGAGAAGCCAGGAAGCCAGGAAGGCAAATCCCCTTTGCAGCTAAAGTTTAGCATCCCTCTGCGAGTTGGTCTCAGAGAGCAGACGCAGCCTCCTTAAAACTCACGGCAAATTCTCTTAGGCTATGTCTAGGGTTTATCTAAAAGGGTGTCACAAGGAGGAAGGAGAAAATTTGTTCCTCTTGGTTTCTGAGGACAGGACAAGGAGTAATGGGCTTAAAGTGCAGTGGGGGAGGTTTAGATTGGACATTAGGAAAAAATTCCTAACTGCCAGGGTGGTCAAATATTGGAATAAATTGCCAAGGGAGGTGGTGGAATCTCCCTCTCTGGAGATATTTAAGAACAGGTTAGATAGACATCTGTCAGGGATGGTGTAGACGGAGCTTGGTCCTTCCTTGAGGGCGGGGGGCTGGACTCGATGACCTCTCGAGGTCCCTTCCAGTCCTACGATTCTATGATTCTATGAGTGTGGACATTCTCTTTTTGTGCAAAAAACCCTTTTCCCGCAAGATCCTTATGCTCCAAAAAAGGAGATCTACTGCTCTTGCGGAAGAAGGGGGTTTTGCGCAAAAAGAAAACGTCCACCCTGCTTGTTTTTGTGCAAACACCCCTAGTGCAAAAATGGATCGGCAGAAAATATGCAAATGAGATTGTGACTCATGCAAATGAGTCTCTCGTTAGCATATTTTTTGCAGAGAAAACTCGTAGTGTAGACGTAGCCTTAGATGCCCAGAGCCCAATCCATGCCTGAGCGCCTGCCTACTTCCACATACAGAATCCCCACTGCAACAGGACTTGAGTGCCTCTCATTGCCAGTACTGATAGAAATGTAGCCGTGTTAGTGTGTTGTAGCTGAAACAAAAACCAGGACAATGTAGCACTTTAAAGACTAACAAGATGGTTTATTAGATGATGAGCTTTCTCATTGCCAGGGAATCTTCCAGCCGTGAAGCAATGACAATGCAAAGTGTCCTCATGCTGCAGCTGCTAGAAGAGAACGGGCATTTCTCCTGGTGCCATGGCCAAATTCTCACCCCCTTCTGTCTGCTGAGAGCACTTTTGCTTTATTCTTTTCAGTCTTCATCTGTTGTGGTGTCAAATCTCATGTAGATTGTACAAGCCTCAGGAGTGGGACTGTCTTTTGCTTTTAGGATAAAGAAATAGATATATATGACAAAGTAAATATGTAGCATTGTTGCGTGCTGCCGTGTTCTTCCCCAGAGAAGGTTGCATTTTGGTAGTGGGCAGAGTGAATTTTTATTCTCAGGCCAAACTTCTGGTGACTTGATTGGTAGAACTGCCTGAGGAAGTATGGCAGGGTTTTCATTGTGGTTTGCAAAGCTTTTTTGGATCCTTCAGGGCAAAAGAAACCATGGGAGTTATCCATATGGCAGATAAGTGCGATTGAGCAACAGAAGGGGGGAGAGGGGCATGCTAAGCGAGAGAGATCCTGCATTCTTTCTTAGTAATTAACTCCTAGGATATGACAAACCCACCTAGTGCTGGAGGAATGCCACAAAAGCTATCTGTACTACACAGCGTGAGCCGGCATAGCCTCCTAGTATATAAATACAGTGGGTATCAACAGAAGGATTTTTTTCAACCAGTGTAGGAACACTACCTCCCATAACAACATTCACGAGGTTAGAATCCTAGAACACTAGAACTGGAAGGGACCTTGAGAGGTCATCAAGTCCAGTCCCCTGTCCTCACGGCAGGACCCAGCACCGTCTAGATCAGTGTTCCTCAACCAGTGGTACAAGTACCCGTAGGAGTACTCAAGAGAAGTCTGGGGAGTACGTCAACACAACTGAAACTTGGAGAAAACTGAATTTTTGTTTTACGGCACTTTATTATTTTTGTTCTTTTTACACCCAAAAATGTCAGTGCCCGCCCGGCTACTATTAAGTTGTTCAAACAAATGTGTTGCAATAGTAGAAAAAAACCACTGATCTAGATCATCCCAACAGACGTCTATTCAACCTGCTCTCCGGTGATGGAGATTCCACAACCTCCTTAGGCAATTTATTCTAGTGTTTAACTACCCTGACAGTTAGGAAGTTTTTCCTAATGTCCAACCTCAACCTCCCTTTGTGCAATTTAAGCCCATTGCTTCTTGTCCTATCTTCAGAGGCCAAGGAGAACAATTTTTCTCCCTCCTCCTTGTAACACCCTTTCAGATACTTGAAAACCACTCTCATGTCCCCTCTCTGTCTTCTCTCTTCTAAACTAAACAAGCCCAGTTCTTTCAGTCTTCCATCCTAGATCAAGTTTTCTAGACCTTTAATTGACAGAAGGTCAATTAATTGCTTCTGTCAATCTTCTTTTTCTGTGGGTTTGGCTGCATCTAGGTATCACTATAGTTATGTCACTGGGTGGGGATGGTTTTTTCACATCCTTGCCCGACGTTACTGCCCTGCTGCTGTGAGTTCTGAGCATAGACCAAGTGTATAGAACGGACAACATTCTCCAATAGAAACCCTCCAAGAGAAACCGTCAATTTCTCGCCGTCTCATTTTACATCGACAGGCCCACGCTGGCAGGTTCGGAGCAACTGCTACAAACACGATCTGGCCCCAGGATCATTTTTGGTTGGCAGCCTCTCTTTAATTTTTTTTTAAAGCTCCTTTTCAGTGAAAACACAGCCCGATTGCCCAGCTCAGAGCTGCCAATGCCTTAAAAGCCCCAGGAGGCTGATTAGATTGAGGGATCTGAGAGGAGGGAGATTTAATCAGGCTAATGCGGGTGTGTTGGCCAAAGAGAAAAGAAGCTGAGGAGGCAGCGCAAAGGAAGAAATCAGATCTAGACATTGGCTCACACCCAGCAGGCAGACCCTGCCCTCCACTTGCCTCCTGGGTTGGGAACAGAGACAATTTGCCTGTTGGTGGAGTTTAAGCTGCACCCCAAATGATGCTGCAGGGCTGGGGTTCCCCCTGCTGGGGGGACCCTTCGCTGCTGGGGTTTCAAGCCATAATAAAATATAAACAGCTGCTCCCTCTCTGTTGACGCAGCCAAGCCGGTGCCTCCAGGCTGCCAATCTGGCTGTGGTCTCAGAGAGGTGCGTGAAGAGTTCACGATACAGCTTCCCGGCAGTGCTAAGTCAGACGCTGCCCTTCCTCGGTCTCCCCTGAGTATGGGGCTTTCAGACCCTGGGCCAGCTGGCCTGGTCAGGGCTATGAATTAGCTTGAGTCCCACTGTCACTCAGACTGAGCTGCAAACTAAACCGTTGGGCAGTGAGGGTGCAAAAAACCAAATCCCACAATTCCCCTCCAGGTGCCTAGAAGGGCAGATAGGTTCTCTCCCAATTGACCAGGGAAGGATCACAAAGCAGCGCAGGGCAGCAGAAAGCAGCCCCGGATGCGCCCCTAGCAGTCCACAGGGGACCTGTGAGGACACAGGAACCAGGCCGTGTGTTGCTGTATGGCGGCTCACGCCCAGGCCGGGCTAAGCCAGGGGCTCAGACCCAGGATAACACTGCAGAGATCAATGGCGAAACTCCTGTTTGCCTCTCCCTTGGACTTCATACCATGTAACAAGAGCAGGGGTTGGCCTTAAAAGCCGCTGAGAGCTCTGCAAAGTCCTGCCACACTCTCCATCAAGCCAGGTAACCTTTAGCTTTTTCAGGCCTCTGCAGGAACGGCTGGGACACCCCCATTCACGCTCCCAGCCTGTAGCCTTGATCTCCAGCGTGCAGGAGACTGCGGGGAGGTCTGAATTGCCCCGGTCACCGCCCCAAGGGGTGAACCATGACGCCCAGTGATGAGTATTTAATCATCTGCCAAGCTAGCTCTTCTGTTTCCGGTGTGGGAGTGTCCTAAAGTGAGCAGCATCTCGTTTTGTGCCCCACGCTGGTAACATGCACGAGGGGAGGAGCTGAATCCAAGGAGAGCTGTGTTTCCTGGGAGCTGGGCGCTTGTGTAGCCTCTCAGCGGAGATTCCAGTGCCGCCCAGCTGATTGGCAGGGTGCCCACAGGCAAGATTTCTAGTTCTACTGGTGGTGCACATCCACGCATGCCTCGGTGCGCACAAACAATTTATTCCACACAGAGATGGAAAAGATGTGAGGGAAGATTGGCAGAGCGCCTAACCGGATGCTGTCAAGCCCCACCAACGGAATTATATTCTGAATAGCTGCATCTAGACTCCATTATGAGTGAGGTCTCCATTTGATGAGTCAGATGGGTGGAGCTTATGTAGTGGGCGGAGCTTGGACCCCTCCCATCTGACCCCCACCCCGATTTTACACAGCGGCTCCATCTGCTTTCTCAAGGCATCTAATGCACCTCTTGATTGTTGCCGAGTAGAAAAGATACCGTTCTCCAATCAAAGAACTGCTCCCTGCCTGATCTAGGGTGACCGGATTATTAGGGGCCAGAGCTGTCCCATCTATAGGACGGTTTGGGGTGGCTGCCCCAGGCCCTTTGCTTTCGGGCGACCCTGCGGCGGCTGCTCCAGGGGTGAAAGTAACTTGACATTTCTTCCAGGCACTGTCCTATTGCAACTCGGGTCCCTGCCGGCTTTTTCAATAGCCCCCGGCTGGCTTTTGCTGCAGCTCAGCCAGCGCTTGCCAGAGCTGCGCACCAGGACGCGCCCGCTTCCTGTCACCTCTGGGCTGCTCCCGCCGTGCTACGGATGGGCCCGGTCCCCATGTTGAGATTAGCTCCAACCTCCTCTGCGGGGTCTAGTGCGGCCTGGGGGATTACCTGGGAGGCTGGGGGCCAGCAGCAGGAGTTGGGCCACCACTCATTGAGACAGCAGGAGCCGCGGGAAGGGGAGCGACCGACGGCTGCTTCACCGTGGCGGCGGGAAGCAAAGCGACCCGGCCCCAGCTTGCTCCGCTCCCCGGAGTGATGCAGGTTCAGGGGAGTGGAGCGGAGCGGGCTGGGACCGGGTTATTCCCCTTCCCGTCGTCATGGGCGGCAGAGCGGAGCAGGCTGCTGGGTCGCTCCGTTTCCCGCGGCTCCCGCTGTCTCAGTGAGTGCAGTCAGGGCTGGACTGAGGGGTGGGCGAGCCGGGAAGCTGCCCAGGGTGCCAACCGATGGGGGGCACCTGATGGCAGCTGTAAGGGGCACGCGGCGTCCTGTATAGTTGCCATCAGGCGCCGTGTGCCTGGTTCCTGCAGCGCTGCCCCCCCCCATCCCCATGGCGCCGGCCAGCAGCGCCCTTCCCCCCACGGCCGCGGGGCCCTGCACGGCCTGGTGCGCGTGC
The DNA here is from genome assembly GCF_052426305.1 of Pelodiscus sinensis. Classification (NCBI taxonomy): domain Eukaryota; kingdom Metazoa; phylum Chordata; order Testudines; family Trionychidae; genus Pelodiscus; species Pelodiscus sinensis. Next base: position 6,509,262 of record NC_143073.1, read on the forward strand.
CAGCAGCAGTGGCCAGGCTGGGCAGCGCATGTGCCATGCGCTGGGGGGAGCAGGCCCACGCGCCCTGGGGGGGGGGGGCCGCACGCCCGGGCCTGGCTTGGGCCGGCCCTGGGTGCAGTGTCCCAACCCCTGCTGCTGCCTGGTGCCAGGACCCCTGGTAATCCCCTAGGTCATATTGCCCAGGGGAGAGGGCTTTGGAGAAGGGGGCAATGGGGGCGGGAGAGGGCGGAGCAGACACAGGAAGAGGCAGGGCGGTTCATGGGGGAAGGGGTGAGGTGGGGTCTGGGGCAGAGGGGGGTTGTTCCCCACACCATCCCCCCTAGGGACACCTCTCTTAGGGTGCGTCTACACAGCATCCGAAACTCGAAATAAGATAGTTTATTTCAATTCTATTTCAAAATAGCTGATTTTGAAATTGGGCGCGTCTACACAGCGCCACGTTTTGAAATGGCGCACTATTTCAAGACATCACTTAACACTCGTGGAGGCCAAAGTAGCACGCCTGTTATTTCGAAAAGTATTTTGAAACAACGGGCGGCTTGTTAAGACGCGGGGTAGCTATTTCGGGATACCCTCCGGTATCCCGAAAGAGCCACGCAATGTAGACATACTCTTAGTGGCTTTGTCTTATGACCCTAGGATTCCCATTCCCCACTTTTGCCCAGGTCCTGATTTTTTACCCTTGCTATCTGGTCCCCCTAGTCCCGTGGTTCTCAATTGGTGGTCCATGGACCACTGGTGGTCCATGGTGACTTTTTCGGTGGTCCACAGGAACATTGTCCAAAGGCACACGGCGTGAGCAGGTGCCGTCGTTAAGCTGTTTTACTCCGTGTTCACAAGCACGCGGCGCATCATCCATAGCGTCACCTAGGACGCAACCGCGTTGTGTTGCCAATAACTTCCGTCTGAGGCTCTGAGCATCAGTGTAGCTACTGCTGTTGTGCTGAGTGGTTGCTGTGTCGTTCTTCCTGTGCTACATGTGCTGGAGGTGGTCCACAAAAATTTTTGATTGGCCTGGTGGTCCGTGGACTGAAATGAGTTGAGAACCACTGCCCTAGTCTGATCCCACATACATTGAGCTTTGCCTGGGAACAGTCTTCCTTAGAAGTGCTGAGGATTTAAGAATGTGGTCCCAACCCACAGTTCTCTGAGTAACCCAGTTAGCCCCTTTGAGCACTATACTACAATACCAGAGGCTGACAGGTGGACAAGGCGTGGTCTGACTGCACACACACTCTCGCCAGCCGCAGTGTTCAGAAAGTACGAATCAAGCCCTTAAACCTCCCCCTGCCCCCCGAGAAAGTCTTAAAAAGCATGCTTTTTAAATAAACGTTGAATGATTTTAATTTGCTTTGCGAGCCTTGCGGGAGCAGGTGTTCAAGCTTTTCTCCCTAATCATAGGACTAGAAACTTGCTTTTAAAAAAAAGTTGAAATAAAAGCTCCCCAAAATCACAGCTCCTGGGGCTACCAAGCTAACACAGCAGAACATTGTGCAACTCACAGGTACAGTGAAAAAGTCATAGGCCACCTCCACATGCACACCCTTTGGGGCCAGCTGTGGGGCATCAAGTCACCCCTCCCCTGTCGCCCATTCCTAGCCCTGACAAACAGAGGCTCGGACACAGACAGCGAATTATATGGGCCCAAGGCACCATGACTATTCCTAGCCAGGAATCTGGCACTCGCAATGTTAACTACAACCCAGCCTGAGTGTGACCATGATGCTTTGGGAAGCTGGGAGCAGCAGGGAGTTTGTTTATAAAGGGAGGCAGGGGGCTAAGGTAACAACCAGGAGTCCAGGGGCACTTTGAAGACTAACACATGTATTAAGGGCATAAGCTTTCCTGAGATACAACTCACAGATGACCCCCAAAGCACGGTCAGCTATTCCAATCCAAAGATAAGAAACCAAGGGTGGGGGCCAGGGGAGTTTTGTTAGGGGGTTTAGAAGCAGAGTTGGAGAGGGGCTACATACACTTAACACTTAGCGTTCTTTTAACTAAAACCAAAACCACCTGATTTAAAAAAAAAATCAAGAAAGAACATAAGAACGGCTATACTGGGTTAGACCAATGGTCCATCCAGCCCAGCATACTGTCTGCTGATAGTGGCCAATACCAGATGCCCCAGAGGGAAGGAACACAACAGGTAATCCTCACGTGATCCCTCCGCTGTCACCCACCTCCAGAGAAACAGAGGCTAGGAACACCATCCCTACCCATCCTGGCTAATAGCCATTGATGGACCTAACCTCCATGAATCTATCTAGCTCTTTTTTGAACCCTGTTAAAGTCCTAGCCTTCACCACATCCTCTAGCAAGGAGTTCCACAGGCTGAGCTGTGAATTTTGGGAGCTTTTATTTCGACTTCTTTTAAAAAGCAAATGATAAGCTCTAGGAGCAAAAAGAGAAGGCAGGCAGGAGCCCAGCAGCAGAGTGGGGGCTATCCTGTGTATTGCATCCAATGTAGCATGTATGATTACCTGTCCTATGGGTAGATGGTTTGTGTGAAGCTCCCTCCCCCCCATGGCTCGTAAAGCCAGCCTCTGCACCCCCTCTCCTCCTGGCTCCCTGTGCTCACCGGGGCAGGGGAGCTGTGCAGCGTGGCCATTAAGGATGGAGCATTAAAGAGCCCTACTGTGAGGAAGGATGATGCTATTATACCCATTGTACAGATAGGGAAGCTGAGGCACAAGCCACAGACAGGCTAGATGCACAAGGGGTTTAAGGAACAATTTAGTGCCCTCCTTCTGGGGGAACAGAAAGCCCCTGAGAAAGATGAAATGACCTGAGGTCTAGTCCTCAGCCCTATGGCTCTCATAGGCTTCTCTCCAGGTTTTCACTGTCCTATTCCCCTTCTCAGAGTGATCGTGTCCCCCTCCTGCATGGCTGGTGAGGGAAGCCTGGTCCAGCATCTATACTGGGTTCCAGGCCAAGGACACTGTAGGTGGCAGCTGACGTCGGCCCCCTCTGGACTTGGCAGCTGGTCTCACCTCACATCTCTAGGTTCAAACCTTCCCTCAGGGCAGACCCAAAGGGCTCCCTGGGATCCTCAACAAATCCCAGTCCCCATGAGCAATGGGTGAAGATAGGGGCTGGGGGAGGCCAGCCCCTTCTGCCAAGGCCCTGCCCCACCATGGGAGCCAACCCGCCTCCTCCCCCGCCCCCACCATGGGGAAGCAGGGCAGGGCGGGCGCTCAGGGACAGCAGCACTATAGTAGGTATTCTGGGAGCGGAGAGTGGGCGGGCCAGGCTGGTGGTTTGGGAGGCGGAGCTTTCCCCCACCTAGCATATCCGCCGCCCACGCCAGCCCCAAAGTACAAATTAAGCGAACTGCCATCCCCCTGGGCCTTGTCCCTCAATCGAACCCGCTGGGAACCCAGACCCTGTCCTATTATCAGGGCTCGCCGCTGGAGCTCATCCAGGTCCGCGTCCCTCCTGGCCTCCTGCCTCTCTCCTCTGCTCAGGAGCCCAGTTCAGGGCCAGCCCCCTCCAACACCAAGAGGGATTGTGGAATTCCTCCCCTCCCCTCCTTCTCATCCCTGCTGCTTCTTCCTCACCCGGCCCCTTCCCCAGCCACCACGGAGCAGAACTGGCCTTTAATTTCATTGCCAGGGCGAGGGTCTCCCCACCCAGGGCCGGCCTTAGCATTGGCGGGGCCCCATGCAGTGCTATTAAACTGGCGTCCCGTGCCCAATGGCAGCTGGGGTAGGGGGGATGATGTTGTTTTAGAGATGTGATTTTATAATCTTCCGCAACGCACCAATGAAATCTTTTAAAGCACCTTTTAAACTCAGCTCCTATTGACTAACCCAGTAGATTCAGAAGCTGAGGCTATGTCTACACTACGAGTTTTCTCAGCAAAAAATATGCTAATGAGGGACTCATTTGCATGAGTTGTGATCTCATTTGCATATTTTCTGCAGATCCGTTTTTGCGCTACAGGTTTTTGCGCAAAAAACAAGCAGTGTGGACGCTTTCATTTGCACAACCCCCCCTTTTTCCGCAAGATCGGTAGACCTCCTTTTTGGGGGGCATAAGGATCTTGTGGGAAAAGGGGGTTTTGTGCAAAAAGAAAAGGTGCACACTGCTTGTTTTTGCGCAAAAACGGAGCGGCATAAAATATGCAAATGAGATTGTGACTCATGGAAATGAGTCCCTCATTAGCATATCTGTTGCCTTTCTCGTAGTGTAGACGTAGCCTGACAGTATAGACCTGGGGTTGGCAAATGCCTGTTGAACGGCTTCATTTCCACTTGAATGGCTCTTTCACAGGTTCGGTGTCTGCTAATAGCTCTGGCAGACTTTATCACTTTTCAGATCCTCTCCAGAGGAGGCAGAACCACAGAACCGGGATAGGAAGAAGTGGTGGGGCAGGTGGACATTAAGACCCAGTGGAGCCCCAAATTTTCAGGTGCCCTGCACAGCTGCATAGTCTGTGCTTGGATAAGGCAGGTCCTGCTCCCATGCCAAGATTTTTGCTGTCCAGCCTGGGCAAAGCCGAGTCCTGATTTTGCCCTGCAATTAACAAACTGCTCAGCCCCTGGGGTGGTTTTCAAGTCAGGTGTTTCCCCACCTGTCTCCCTTGCAGGGCCCGAGTGAGGAGGCCAGCTATGAGTACCCCTCACCTGAGCACAGATCACCTAGGGGTGATCAGATGTGTGTGTTCCCCAACCTGAAAGTCAAACCTCTGCTCAGCCTGGTTTGGAGCAGGGACTTGGACGCCGGTCTCTTGCACCCAAAGGGAGTGAGTGTCCTTGACCACAGGGCTGCTGGATATTCTCCCAGCTTCCCCTGATACCTCTGCTCTGCACGATTAGTTAGCGTGTGCAGCTTCCCTTTTCCTAGGCACCTCCCTCTCCCCATGAAATACACGGCGCCTGCGTGAATCTGGCCCTGAGTGACCTGCGCAAGGTCACCCTCCCGGAGGCTTGTGGTAGAGCTGGGAATTATGTCTGGTTCTCTGGAGACCTTAGCTCACGCCCTAACCACTAAGCTGCCCTGTCCTTTCCCGGGGCAGCCCAAATCCAACGATCCCACCGGGAAATGACCTCCTGGAAGTGGTGTCCTTAAAGGGCTGTGGTTTATGAGCCGTGTTTCTCCCAGAAGTCCAGGGACAGCACAAAGCCATCATGTATTATTGACTGAGGTAGGATTGCACATTACCAACTGCTTTAAATAGCCAACCTTGGCATGATGGTGCATTTACATCATGAATTCTGATCGTGGCTAATTATAGCCCAAGTAAAGCAAGGCTGCTGCTTTCCATATGACAGTTCCGGGCTTTGCTTTTCAGCCAGCTCACACCTTGCTATTTGCACTCAGCCCCCAACGAGCAGCGGCAGAAACTGGCTGCACTTCTTTAAAGGGCACCACAGCCAATGACGTGTCGTCGGCCTGCAGATCTTGGCCCTGTTGGAGATTTCCGGACCCTAGTTTCCCTCCAGCTTTTGGGACAAAGGGATGAGCCATGAAATGAAAAGGTGGCACATTCAAAACAGGGAGAAGGAAAGACTTTTGTGTCCAATGTGTGACAAACCTGTGCAACTCACTGCCACAGGAAGTCGCGGAAGCCAAGAACTTGGCAGGATTCAGAAAGACTGGACATTGATCTGAATAACTAGAAGATCCAGAGTTAGCACAGTTCTTGCTAACAATTCCTGTGGTAGGAATTTGTACTTTAGGGTTTAAGCCAATTTCTGGTAGCTGCTGATGCTGGCTTGTTTCAGAAATGGATTAGAAAGCTCTTGCTATCCTTACTCATTCTTTCCTCCACGAATAGTCTGGATCTAATCAGTTGACTGAGTTTAGGAGATTATTGGGTTTATTTAACACAACAGAAATCTTAACTCGATGCACCCGCCTTTCCTTCTGCACAAGTTGAATTGGTGGCTGATCAACAGCCAGTTATTTTTAAAACTCGTCAAACTAAGTGAGTGGAGCCCTGCTGGCTTGCAAACATTGAGAGCTTACCCCAATGTGTTTGGTTTCTCATCCTCTGGATTAGCACTAAAGACTTAAATATTTTTCCAGACGGCAAAGCCATTTAGTTCCCCAAAAAGCTAAGACGTGCATTAGAAATTGAGATATTCACACACTGTCTCAGCCGGGTGTCATGCAAAAAAGAAAGAAAAAGCTGGATTAACAAGAGGCTAAAGGAAAAGCACACCGCTTCTCCTTCGGAAGAGCATTGGACTAAAAGCCGGCAGTGAAAAAGCACATGGAAATGTTTGGGAAGTCGACGTGCTTCACGTTTGATTTGCAGCGTTGGCTCTTATGCATGTTAACTCAGGTCTAACTTGATAACATCCTTGCCCTGGATATTTAAAAACACACCAAAAAAGGGATCAGTCTGCAAAACGCCAGACAAAAGCATCGACCAAGCCCTCCCAAGAGAATGTAGCCCGCCTGTCGTATGGCGACAGCCAACGGGGACAGATTACTCCTCTCTATTGGAATCGCTCGAATGCAAAGGACAGAATGTAAAAATCAGGCTGCGCGAGTGAAATGAGCGAGCTGCATTTGAGGAGCATCCCCTTTCCTCGGAGCAATCTGTCCCATTTCAAGAGCCCAAGTTCTACAAAACATGTATGTACCCTGTTGGCATCCCCCTCCTCATCCAGTGGCATTTCACTCTGATTTTTTCAGAAGGGGCAGAGTATGACATGCCGGTGACAGGTTGGTTTTGGGTCAGGGAACAAGCTGGGTTCTTGGTTTCTAACCCTCTCCCTCGTTTTCGGTGATGCTGCTGGCTGAACAAACCGATGCCAGTCTTTTTGCTCTCAATTTGAGCTCTGCAGGGGTCTTTCAATGTCCCTTCCCCCACTTAGCTGCTCCAAGCACCAATCTCCCCAAAGTCTGAGCTTTTCCGGGGGAGAGACCCCCCCACACACCCACCTCTTGCTCTGCCACAAGAGGCTTTGCAGCTACAGGCTGCTGCCCGGTCCAGAGGCAAAAGAACCTCTTTGCAAATTGCCTTTCCATTGCTAGCAGGGTCCACGTGACCGCTCTGGTACACAAGACCTCAGCGCCTCTGTCCAGTGCTCAGAGGTGGCCAAGGGAGCCCCGCAGCCTCTTACCTGGAGCATCGGGTGCCGGCCGGTGCGAGGATGCTTCTGGGTTGCATGATGACAGTCGCCACTGTGTGTGTGTGTGAGATCCCAGCTTCGCTCTGCTGCTGCTGCTGCCTTCCAACCCACGTGGCTCTCACTTTTCCCAGGCAATGTGCCACCCCAGGCGAGCCCGCCTGGCTCATGGCAGATGAAGGGAGGATTTTTTCCTACGGAACAGACTGAGATTCCCCCCCCCCCCCCCTTAGCATCCCCACATGGGAGGGGAGGGCGCGGAAGGGCACCCTTTACCCCAGGCTGTGAATTGGGGGCTGTGTGGGGGAGGGGACCCATGTTATACGTTTGTACAGGGCTCGAAAAAATTACGCTTGGGCCTTGCCCTCCCCGCTCTTATAGGAACAGGGAAAAAATGCCAAACCCCCACCTGGAAGGGTGAGGTAGGCTGCAGCTTGCTTCCTGCTGCTCTGGGGCTTGGCTGCAGCATTCAAGGGGTTAATCATTCTGCAAGTGCCTCTGTTCCCCACCCCGCACCCCCACTGACTGTGGTAGGTAAGAGGATCATCAAGGGTTCACTGGGTTACTCAGAAAATTAGGGGATGGAGGCATGTTCCACACACACACACACACCCTTAATTCCTGTTTAGTTGGATTCTACCCACTCCCCCCAAAACTCTCTGTTGCGAGGCAGTGAAATAAAGCAAGTTTCCAGCCTGTAGTCCTGGGAGTAGACTTTTTTTGGGGGGGGGGATCCCTTTACTACAGGGATTGGGAACCTAAGGCCTGGGGGCCAGATGTGGTCCCCAGCTTGCCTGGCTCCGGCCCCCAAGGCTCAGGGCTCCCCCCAGCATTGGGGAGTCTGTGCTGGTGCTCTCTAGGCAAGGGTAAGTACCCCTTTTTAAATATATCTAAGTACTCCCAGGACCTACAGTTTTCAGACACACACATTTTTTTTCTACCGTTGCAACACATTTGTTTAAAGAACTAAATCGGGCGATGAAATGTTGGGGTGTAAAAAGGACAGAAATCATAAAGCGCTGAAAATCTTGCAACAGAAATTCCGTTTTCTCCACATTTCAGTTGTGTTGATGTACCCCCCCAGACGTCTCTCGAGCCCCCCTAAGGGTACTCATGCCGCTGGTTGAGGAACACTGCTCTAGCCCTCCCCACCGCAGTCCTGGAGCACACGGTGTCTACCAGCGTGGGCCCCCAGGCTCTGGTGTGTGACGGGGATGTGGGGAGGGTCTTTCTGCTTCTCAGTCAGGCGCCACGACAGTGAGGGTTTGTTTTTCGGTTTTGTTTTTGGCTTCTCACTTGTATGCTGCCCCCAACCTTTCCTGTGGCCACCGACACACAAAGGTTCCCCACCCCTGCGTTCCCAAGTCTTCCCTGGGACCTGTGGTACTCAGCACCTCACAGGATCAGGCCGCAGTGAGCCAGCAAGGTTTATTAAACCCCAAGATGGCAGCTTGTCAGTTGGGAGCGGAGGAGGGGTTGTGTTTGCCATCTTTTCTTTGCCCCTGCTGCAGGCCTGTTGTTGCTGGCCTGGCACAAAACAGCAGCAGGGCTGAACTTGTGCCAGGGGCGAGCCCTGGCACCTCTGGGCCTGGCAGCTCAGAACCCAACACCGCTCTGGGCCTGGAAGCTCAGAACCGGGCAGGTCAGAATCCAGCACCTCTGGGCCTGGCAGCTCAGAATCCGGCACCTCTCTGGGCCTGGAAGCTCAGAACTCGGCAGGTCAGAACCCAGCACCTCTGGGCCTGGCAGCTCAGAACCCGGCACCTCTCTGGGCCAGGAAGCTCAGAACCCGGCAGGTCAGAACCCAGCACCTCTGGGCCTGGCAGCACAGAAGCCGGCACCTCTCTGGGCCTGGAAGCTCAGAACCCGGCAGGTCAGAACCCAGCACCTCTGGGTCTGGCAGCTCAGAACCCGGCACCTCTCTGGGCCTGGAAGCTCAGAACCCGGCAGCTCAGAACCCAACACCTCTCTGGGTCTGGAAGCTCAGAACCCGGCAGGTCAGAACCCAGCACCTCTGGGCCTGGCAGCACAGAAGCCGGCACCTCTCTGGGCCTGGAAGCTCAGAACCCGGCAGGTCAGAACCCAGCACCTCTGGGCCTGGCAGCTCAGAACCCGGCACCTCTCTGGGCCTGGAAGCTCAGAACCCAGCAGCTCAGAACCCAGCACCTCTGGGCCTGGCAGCACAGAAGCCGGCACCTCAGAACCCAGCACCTCTGGGCCTGGCAGCACAGAACCCGGCACCTCTCTGGGCCTGGCAGCTCAGAACCCGGCACCTCTCTGGGCCTGGAAGCTCAGAACCCGGCAGCTCAGAATCCAACACCTCTCTGGGCCTGGAAGCTCAGAACCCGGCAGGTCAGAACCCAGCACCTCTGGGCCTGGCAGCTCAGAACCCGGCACCTCTCTGAGCCTGGAAGCTCAGAACCCGGCAGCTCAGAACCCAGCACCTCTGGGCCTGGCAGCAGAGAAGCCGGCACCTCTCTGGGCCTGGAAGCTCAGAACCCGGCAGGTCAGAACCCAGCACCTCTGGGCCTGGCAGCTCAGAACCCGGCACCTCTCTGGGCCTGGAAGCTCAGAACCCGGCAGGTCAGAACCCAGCACCTCTGGGTCTGGCAGCTCAGAACCCGGCACCTCTCTGGGCCTGGAAGCTCAGAACCCGGCAGCTCAGAACCCAACACCTCTCTGGGTCTGGAAGCTCAGAACCCGGCAGGTCAGAACCCAGCACCTCTGGGCCTGGCAGCACAGAAGCCGGCACCTCTCTGGGCCTGGAAGCTCAGAACCCGGCACCTCTCTGGGCCTGGAAGCTCAGAACCCGGCAGGTCAGAACCCAGCACCTCTGGGCCTGGCAGCACAGAAGCCGGCACCTCAGAACCCAGCACCTCTGGGCCTGGCAGCTCAGAACCCGGCACCTCTCTGGGCCTGGAAGCTCAGAACCCGGCAGCTCAGAACCCAACACCTCTCTGGGCCTGGAAGCTCAGAACCCGGCACCTCTCTGGCCCTGGAAGCTCAGAACCCGGCAGCTCAGAACCCAACACCTCTCTGGGCCTGGAAGCTCAGAACCCGGCAGGTCAGAACCCAGCACCTCTGGGCCTGGCAGCTCAGAACCCGGCACCTCTGGGCCTGGCAGCTCAGAACCTGGCACCTCTGGGCCTGGTAGCTCAGAACCTGGCACCTCTGGGCCTGGCAGCTCAGAACCTGGCACCTCTGGGCCTGGCAGCTCAGAACCCGGCACCTCTCTGGGCCCGGCACCTCTGGGCCTGGTAGCTCAGAACCTGGCAGCTCAGAACCTGGCACCTCTGGGCCTGGTAGCTCAGAACCTGGCACCTCTGGGCCTGGCAGCTCAGAACCTGGCACCTCTGGGCCTGGCAGCTCAGAACCCGGCACCTCTCTGGGGGTATGTCTACACTACCCCGCTAGTTCGAACTAGCGGGGTAATGTATGCATACCGCACTTGCTAATGAAGCCCGGGATTTGAATTTCCCGGGCTTCATTAGCATAAGCGGGGAGCCGCCATTTTTAAATCCCCGCTGCTTCGAACCCCGTGTAGCGCGGCTACACGGGGCTCGAACTAGGTAGTTCGGACTAGGGTGCCTATTCCGAACTACCGGTACACCTCGTTTCACGAGGAGTAACGGTAGTTCGGAATAGGACCCTAATCCGAACTACCTAGTTCGAGCCCCGTGTAGCCGCGCTACACGGGGTTCGAAGCAGCGGGGATTTAAAAATGGCGGCTCCCCGCTTATGCTAATGAAGCCCGGGAAATTCAAATCCCGGGCTTCATTAGCAAGTGCGGTATGCATACATTACCCCGCTAGTTCAAACTAGCGGGGTAGTGTAGACATACCCTGGGCCCGGCACCTCTGGGCCTGGTAGCTCAGAACCTGGCAGCTCAGAACCCGGCACCTCTGGGCCTGGCAGCTCAGAACCTGGCACCTCTGGGCCTGGCAGCTCAGAACCTGGCACCTCTGGGCCTGGCAGCTCAGAACCCGGCACCTCTCTGGGCCTGGCCGTTCACAGTAGGGTTGCCAGGTGTCTGGTATTGACCTGGACAGTCTGGTATTTTTGCCTCCTGTCCAGTAAAAAAATTCAGAAAATACCGGACACCTGAAATGTCCTAAAATGTCCGATATTTTCTGATTTTTTTCCCGGCCAGGAGGCGAAAATCTCGGGTGCTTACCTGGTTCCGCAGGGGAGCTGTCTGGCCCGGCGCAGGAAAACCAGATGGCGGACAGCCACCAGCAGCCTGTTAGAGCCAAAAAGCCTCAAAAGCATTTTTTAAAGGGGCCATGCTGGGTTTTTTTTCTTTTATGGTTTTTGCTCAACAACTTTGGTCTCCTCTTTTTTTTTCTCAACAGAACTTTTTCCCTGGTGTTTTTTTTTGGGGGGTGGGGGGAGGAGGGTGTTCGGTATTTTTGGTTAAACCATCTGGCAACCCTAGTTCAGAGCCCCAGCACCTCAGGGCCTGGAAGTTCAGAGCCCGGCACTTCTGGGCCCGGCACCTCTGGGCCTGGCAGTTCAAAGCCCGGCACTTCTGGGCCCGGCACCTCTGGGCCTGGCAGTTCAAAGCCCGGCACTTCTGGGCCCGGCACCTCTGGGCCTGGCAGTTCAAAGCCCGGCACCTCTGGGCCTGGCACTTCTGGGTCCCAGCACTTCTGGGTCCAGTACCTCTGGGCCTGGCAGTTCAGAGCTCAGCACCTCAAGACCTGGCAGTTCAAAGCCCAGCACCTTTGGGCCTGGCAGCTCAGAGGCCAGCACCTCTGGACGTGGAAGCTCAGGGACCCAACACTTCTGGGTTTGCTGCGTTAGTTATGAATGTAAAAAAATTGCTTGAGTCCAGCCCCTTTCATTCTAAATTAAGCTCTGAATATTAGAACAGCGAAAGTCTATGAATGTTGCCATGACTCATGTTGCATCTGCCAGGGTATGAAGGGTGGGATCGGGTCAGTCTGCCACATTCGGAAAGGGTGATGTTAAAAACATGTCAATAACAGGATCATGATTCTACAGGGCCTTTCAGCTTGAGTGCTTTCTGCAGGGGAATCACTTCCCCATGCATGCAGCCACCTCAGGGCTGGAACACAGCAGCTGTCTAACAGTGCATAGGAACACTGTGCCAAAGTTCAGAACAGAGCAAGACCAGGGTCTGGATGCATATAGCAGCTTTATGCTGGGGCTTGCAGTTAAGATGAGAAAGGACTGCAAATGATAAACCTTTCAACCATTGTAATGAAAAATACCCTCTGGGCTGATTTAATATTTGGTCTCATTCCAAAGCAGTGGATGCATGTGGCAATGTGGCAAATATTCCTTTGTTTGAGTTCCTGGACGTGGAGAGAGAAAAGAGGGTCTCGGGGTCCCACCAAGGTGCAGAAGATCTGGTGTCAGCCCTTTGCTCTGCTAGTGACGCACTGGAGAGAGCTGGGGGTGTCGCTGCGTCACAGTTCCCCATCTGTGAAATGGGGATAATGAAAGTTTCTTCCACCCTTCACTGGTAGATCATAAGCTGTGGAAACTGTCCCCTAGGACAGCGGGTTTCAAACTTTTCTTCTCATCACCCAGTTGAAGAAAATCATTGATGCCACGACCCAAAATAATTTGACTGGAGTGTGGGCTTCAGGGCGGGGCTGAGGATGGGAGCTTTGGGCTGTAGGAGGGGGCTCTGGCTTTGCGGGGGCAGGTCTGGGGCAGGAGGGGCTTCCCTTGAGCGGCTCCCAGTCAGCTTCCTCCTACACTGCCAAGGCAGAGCCCCAGGCCTGGCAGGGCAAAGGCTGACCCCCAACAAGTGGAGAAGTCTTGTTGCTTGGCAACAATGCATTAGCCCTTAGTTCCTTCATGGGATTCCAGGGAAGGCCTCTCCGGCTGCCCAAGGATTGCTGGCTGCCTCCCGCCCTGGTGGGAATTCCCTGCCCTGGGCTGGTCTGACTCTCCTTTGGCAACAAACCAGGAGGATCCGTGACCAGGAGCTTGTGGGATGGCAGCACAGGTCTAGGGCCAGCCTGCAGCCCCGTTCCCTCTGGCTGAGAGGGAAACCCAGCTCCCTGCTACTCTCCGGCTCTGCCCGTAACAACTAGCTCAGCCCCTTTACCTGGGGGCTGCAGTTTTGCCTGGGCTATTTCCCACCTTGTGGCTTCTTGCTGCCCCTCTGGCCCCCTGATCTAGTTCCGGCCAGCTGTTATGCCACATCATCACCCTTGATTGGGAGTTCTCTGGGGCAGGGACTGTTCCCTTTTTCTTTTTTTATACAGCACCTAGGTCTTTGGGGCAGGGGTCTGGCTATGTCTGTACAGCGCCTAGCACTGCGGGACTCTGTTCTGTCACTCTCAGCTCCTAACATAGTACAGTCGAACCTCCCTAGTCCAGCACCTTGGGATGTGGCTGGTGCCGAACCAGAGGATTTGCTGGACCACAGGAGGTCAATAGTGTCTAGTCACAGAGACAGATTGTACAGAGTTTATTCTACTAGCTGGCTCTCTGCACTCAGAGTGTCAGAGTGGGGAATTGAGCTGTGACACATGCACAAGGTGCTTGCAGTGGCATGGAATTGGTTTGGTGAGCTACACCCCGAAGGCAACCAAGCTCCATGCCCCAGAGGAAGGGGAAAATTAGTGAGTAACAAAACAGCACTGGATTCGGGATAAAGTCACAAGGGTTTGCACCACTCTGAATAACTGCGGAGCCATAAATAAGCAGCCTGGCACCATTGCTTGGCAACCTAGTTTATTGAAAATAGCAGATAAAACTGAATACTTTTCAATAAATTTTTCATTACAATGTGCATTCTGCATCATATTTTTAAACTCTGGCAAGTAAACAGATACAACAAACAAAACAAAAACGCACCATAAGTTTTAATTAAATTAAAAGAAACCTAAAACCTCCTCTTTTTTTTTAAAGAATGATCACGCTATTAAAAAAATTACAACTTTTAAATATTTACAAACCTGTCTTGACAAAATATTTAAATATTTAAAACCGTTTTACAAAATGACAGTATTGCAGGTTACATTTACTGGATTATACTTTTTTTTTTAAACTAAAATAATGTAACCGAAAACCAACGGTAACCTAGACATGAATGCAAAGAGGTTTCCGGATCAGCAAAGCAGATATGCTGGGTTACTGGGCTAAGAGTCAGCTATGGATCAAGCTAGCAGATGTTCAGTTAGGCCCTAAGGTGACAAAAGGTCTGATTGTCTGTTATGTGCTGGAAACGGGATTGTCCGAGTGATGCTTCTAAAGAGGCAGATGGTTTTGAGGGTCAATCAATTTAATTCCTCTGGAATCCAGACAGTGCAAGGTTCAAAAGTGCTTAGGAAATTGGGGTGTTTGTTACAAATCGGGGGTGAATTGCCCTTAAAGACTCAGGCTTTAGAATTTAAAAGATATTCTAGGTGCCAAACTCCTGTTGGTTTCAAAGGGAGTTAGGTGCCTTTCAGCTTCCAATGGATGCTCAGGATCTTCTGGAAATTAGGCCTTCAGCAGCATGGCTACCCTCAGGCCCAACCCTAGGTCAAAAACCTGCGGGCGGCAACAGGGGATGGGCTTCCCAAACCCTACTTAGTTTGTCATTAGACCAGGTGCCCTGCAGAGGCTGCCTGACAAGAGCAGACAGGCAGGATGTACCACAGCAGATGTGCAATGGCTGCAAATGGGAAAGAGGCAGGATTCGAACCCAGAACGCCTCACTTCCCGGCAGCGGATGGGGTTGTGTCTTCTACCCTTCACGAGGCGAATGCTGTAATTGTCAATTGATCTCAGAGCCGATTCAAAACCAAATCCATTTGGCAAAGAGGTTAGACGTTAGACAGTAACACGGTGCGGCTGGGCACTAGCTTCACTTAAAACCAGGCCAATTTTTAAAATAAAACAAAATGGCTTTTGGCCAATATAAATGGTTTCCATTTTGGTCAAAAAATGTCAGCGATTTGCCTAAAAAAAAAATCAACATTTTCCCTTTTTGTGTTGTTGAAAACAGATAATTTTTAACAGACACATTTATGGGTGTTTTTCAGTTAGAGCGGGGCTGGTTTTTCTGCCAAAAAATGGACACATTTTGATCAGAAACTTTGGAGAGAAGGGGGGAGATT
Organism: Pelodiscus sinensis; assembly: GCF_052426305.1. Classification (NCBI taxonomy): domain Eukaryota; kingdom Metazoa; phylum Chordata; order Testudines; family Trionychidae; genus Pelodiscus; species Pelodiscus sinensis. The sequence continues at coordinate 6,524,431 of NC_143073.1, forward strand.
TTCTGCGGCTGCCACCAATTTCCCACAATAAACAACTGGCATTTTTCAGGCAGCTCTAATTTGGCGGCAAGCATCAGCATTTCCGCCGTGAAATCTGTATCTTTGACACAACCGAGCACTCCCCCACAGAACAAGTCACACAACCCGGAGCCCGTGCAAGTTCCCCATCGTTAATTCGGCCTTTGTTAGACTCGCACCTGGTCTAGTGACAAACTAAGTGCCACCTTCCTTCCTAAAGCTCTCGCTGAATAATCGTGAAAGAGCAGTTGAGAAGAGACGGCTCATTAAGCCAATTGTTTTGGGACTGGAGCCCAGCAAAGAATTCTGTACCTGCTAAAGCGATGTCCTTCCTTCTCCTTGGATTTTCATGCAAGATGGTGCCACATCGGCTCAAACAGCAGCAAATGCCGGCCAGGTAAATGTAAAGAGCCAGCCCATGGCCAGGAGGTAGGAGATAAGATGAAATAAAGGGAAAAAGGCTGAGGACAGATCTGTCAGGCTGGGGGGACGGGAGGGGGAGGGGGAGTGAGATCAATTGCTAGGGACACTTAGCTCTTTGCTTAACAAACATTTCAGGCCTGTTACATGTGACACAGCTGGGTTATTGGAGTTGGGGGCTGAATGGAGCCGCTCTGGATCTGACCGCCAAAGTCCCTCCATTGCCTAAACTGAAGAATACACGCTCCAGAACGGCCAGGCTGCTGCAATCTCATAAGTATCTAGCCCAGCAATGGGCAACCACGACTAAGGCATAGGCCTCCTCCATCTCAGTGGGCTGTAAGATTGTCGGAACCGAGACAGTCTCCCTGGACAGAATGGTTTTGCTCCCAGTGCTTGCGGACCTAGAATTTGCAGGAGGTGCCGATGGAACTGTAGCCGCGCTTTGATTGGCTGCAGAGGGAGCGCCTGGCTCTCACAGTCAGTGCTGGGTGCAATCTGCCCGCCCCTCCCTGCACCTGGTTTTACGTGTGTGTGTGTGTGACGGCGTGTTGGGGGTCCCCCGTCTCCTGCACCCCGAAATGGCACAAACAGACTGCACCAGCCGGTGAAATAGAGGAAGTTTATTGCCTCTCCAGGATACAGCACAGCACAGATGGAATCTGGTCCCAGAGCTGGGCTAGGCTGCCTCAGGCCCCCTTGAGATGGGGGAGACTGGGCCCCTAAACTCCAGCCCCTTTCCCTAGGCTGTCTCCTCCATGCTCCCAGCCTGCCACTAACCAACACTCTTCCAGCCCTGCCCCCCAGCCAGGGCAGCATTCCACCTTCCTTTGTTCCTCTCCATGGGGGGTGTCTGGCCATACTGGTTTGCATAGTGACTCATCCTGTTTTGCTGGGTCGTGGTACCCACAGCAGCCAGTGGGGGTTACCCCAGAGCCAGCAGCATAGAAACCAGCCAGGTACCCCCACTACGTCACAGTGTGTCACTTTAATTACACCAGTAGGAAAACACCCTACGTGGCTGGAAACCCTGTACACACAGAACCCCGATGGGCGACATGCGGCTCTCAGGCTGCAGGCTGGCCACCACTGATCCAGCCCTTCGGCAGGACGGAGAGAGGCGCGGCATTAATGCCGGCCGTACATCAATTTAAGAGCACAGCCCCACCATGGGCGAAGATGGGACCCAGCAAATCTTTTCCCGTCTTTCACTTTTCTAGATGGGCAAAGCGCTTCGAACAGGACAAAGGAGTCACATGAATAGGGCAGATGCTGGGGTGGCAAACTGGAGAGGAACAGGCAGCTATGCCGAGATTAACTCAGTTTCTGGTCTACACCAGGGAGTTATTTCGAAATAATAAGCGGAGCGTCCACACTACCAAACCCGTTATTTTTTTAAATAAGGGGCCGGTTATTTCGAAATCTGCACACCTGCTTGCCTCAGGGAATAACGCTCATTTTGAAATAGATATTTCAAAATAGCGGGAGTGTGGACGCTCTGCTGCTGCTCTTTCAAAATAACGACTCCCCAGAGTCATTCGAAGTAATTACTCCCCATTGCTTCCTGGGGTTCTACGTCTGAGGTAGCGCGGCCATAACAAGGGAGCCTGCCTCGGACTAATTTTGAGGCTTCCCCACAGTGGGGACAGGCTATTTCGATTGTATTTGGGCAGTTGTTATTTCCAAATCATTTCCTAGTGTAGACGTGCCCTGAAGGACGTAAAAAAGCCAAAGGCAGGTGTGGCTGAAGCTGACCAGCATGAGCAGGGCCAGGTCATGGTAGGAAGACGCTTCCTGGAGTTGGTGTGAGCATCCGCACTAGCCCCAGGCGGCGCTCGCTGGCTTACTTACTGCAGAGATGAAAGAAATGTGGGGTGTTCTGTTTAGTAAGACAGCTGCTGGATGGGTGTCTGGAGACGGCAGAGACAGGGAATTAGACCAGGGGAGGGGGGAATATAAAGGGACTTTTCCGTTTGGAAAGTGGAAATAGAGAATCCATTTCGGGTTGGACCAAAGCCAAAAACGTTCAGCCTGTCAAAAAGTTTATAAAAGACGTTCCAGGCTGACCACAAATGGCAGTGGGACTAAGTGCTGTGGGGCAACGAAGGGCCCGATCCTCTGCCAGCCGGTCCCTTGAGCCTGAGTCTTTGCTGCCCTTTGTCGGAGGGGCCCAACGCCAAGGTCCTTCCATGGGTGCTGCCTCACAGCATTCGTGTGCCACGGACAAGCTTAGACAAGGAGCATGGGGTTTGATCCTGCAAACACTCACCAATGCTTCACTTTACAGAGCAATCCCATTGCCGTGATATCACCAGGACCTCCTGGGGCCTTGAAGTGACACGGGGGCTTGCATGATCTACTTGCTTGATCCAAAGACGGCTGAAGCCAACGGATGGGCGCCCATCATGGTGACTGTGCTTCTGAATCCAGCCGTGCAAACCCCCAGCTAGTTCAACCCAAATTGCTTTATACCCCCCCCGGGGAGGGGCAACAGCTCTTTTAGAAAAAGGAGATTTAGAAAATCATTCCCCTTGTAAACAACTGTCAGCTCCTGCTCACTAAAAGCTCCGTACTTAAGAAAATTAGAATTTGTTGCTTTCCAAAAATAGCCTCAACGGTAAAACCAGCCTTTTATTATATTAACTTTATACAATATATATATATTTTACTGTGAGTAAAAACATGTTGGGTTTAAAACCCTGAGAATTTTATGGGAAGGTGGATTCTTCCCAGCAGGGGGCAGCAGAGTGCACACCCACTACTTTTCGACCAAGTCACAATTTCTTGTCGATTCCTGGACGTTAATAAGGAATACAAGAACTTGGGCCAGGGACGTGTGTGTGTGTGTGTGGTGCTGCAGGACAGATGTAAAGGCAGACGTTTAAAAATAGACTTCTATGTTATGTACAACTATTATTTTGAAACAGCTTGGTTAAAAATTCTCCTGCCACAAATCTGTAAGGTGACCAAAAAAGAGAAATAAAAAAATGAGGTATTTGAACTACCCGGGCCCGGCGCTAGAGTCTAGTCACTGGAGTAATACGGTGGGCAGCATGTTTTCCTCGGCCCTGAATATATTACAGCAAAAGCTAGTGATCCCCATGGTCTCCATCGCCCTGGGGTCTCGGGGCACCTCCCCAATAATACTTTGCGCATCTGTAGCACCTGCCAGTGGAGACTCTCAAAATGCTTCACCGGGTTATTTAAGCATCACGCCACCCTTAGGGAGTGGGGGTGGTGTCTCCCTCCCCCTGCACTGCCGCGAGAGGAAGCAGGCCCAGAGAAAGGAGCAGTGCTGCTCAAGTTGGTGGTCTAGACAAGCACGGAGTCCTGGCTCCCAGCTGTTTGCTCTGATGCGCCGGCCACATCCCTCCACCGTGCTACATGGGAAAGAGGAGGAAGGGGGCGGGTTCCAATGAGGTCCAACCCTCCCCGTGACCTCCCCTCAGGGAGCAGGAGATGTGACAGACCGGGGCGAGGCGGCAAACGGTCTCTGGGCGCCAGCCGCCCGTGGGGATCATTCTGCCGCTGCTCCCTGGAGCTCGCACTCGGAGCTGAAGAGCTCTTTGTAGAGCGGGGGGAACACGGCGTGGACGATGATGGGGTACATCTGCCGGAAGGACCGCAGCTTCTCCATGTGCTGGTAACACAGACTGCGCAGTTTCCCTTTGGGCGGCAGCTAGAGGGGAGAGAGGCGTGCGGTGTAAACACTGATCTCTAGGCACAGACTGCCCCCCCCCGCCGCCCCACAGGGCAAACCAGCTCCACAGCCAGCCAAGGGCCTCGGGGGCCCAGAGCTGCTCGGTGGGGGAAATGAGTGCAGAAGGTCGCAGCTGGATCAGGGCAGTAACGGGTCTGACAAGGCCCAAGGCGTCTGTGAGCTCTTGTGATGATGCCGAACACGTCTGAGGGTGCGTGTGCACACACACGCGTGTATATGCGGGCGCACTCTGCTGCCCCCTGATGGTCTGTGAGCATGAGCCCACTTTCGGAACCCTCCACCTACCGGTCTTCTAAGGAATGTTTGCATAATTACCCAGAATCCTCTAGGGAAAGTCCCGACTGTCCAACCTGAGAGTACTGTCTGCTTGGTGCACATTTCCTGCCTTGGTGACCCAGCTCTCGATATGCACTGGGCATGTGTATCCAGCTACAGCCCCACCCCCCCAGCGTTAATAAGAGCCATGTGATGAAAGCACAAGGCTTTGCTTCTGAGTTTCTCCTTCCAGCACAGAAGCATTGGGAGCTCACTACCCCAGAGATGGGACCCAGTAAAGAGACCCAAACACAGGCCCTCAAGCAGGGGTGTCTGAATAGAGGGGGCGAGAGCCCCCCCACTTTTAAAAGAGGGGAAGGCTTAGCCCTCCCACTTTTTACTGGCCATAAGGGTGAATGGGGGTGGGGGGTGCTAAGAGCAAGCTGTGGGGGGGATCTGAGAGGGAAAGAGGTGGGGCAGAGGGTGGGTCTTGGGGGAACGGGTGGTGCTGGAGTGAGGCCTCTGGAGGAATGGGTAGCACAAAGATGAGGCATCGGGGTGGCACTGAGAGGCAGGGCGCCCCCACACTCTTGCTCTCAGCAGCATTCAAGAGGGGCCCTACGTCGGGCGCGCCCGTGGGCTGCGACACAGGAGGCGGAGCCCGTGTGGCCGTGCACTTACCTTGGCCAGGATGCTTTCCCGGTGGGTTTTCCGTAGCATGTGCTTAAAGGCCAGTTCCAGGTTGTTCTGAAGCCTCTCCACCTTGTCCTTCTCCTGCAGCCACGGCCGACCTGCACCGAGACGGGAGAAGGCAACGGTGAGCCCTGACCAGGCCCAGCTGTCGGGGGGAGGGTGTCTCCCTCTCGGCCCGCGCCCACCTGTCCTCATGGGCCGGTGCTTCCTGAGCGAAGGAGGGTGAGCAACGCTGCCCAGAGCCCGTCGTGCTGCTGTGTGACAGCTTAAGGCACAGGATGGATGGAGCTCAGCCCAATGCAGTCAGACTGAGCTGGCCAAGTGCTTTGGGGTGTCTGGATGACCTTCCGCTGGGGCTGAGGATTGTGAAAGAGTCTGTCCAGCCACGGACACCGTGGCAACAGAGCACTTTTGCCTGTCCTGCAGTTTCAACCCTGGTCAAATGCTAGTCAATGGGATTGGAGTGACATCTCGCCTCCTTCCACGATCCAAGCCTGGGCCACTGAGCACAGGAGTTGGGGGTGCATGGCCTGCCAGATGCAGTAGGACAAGAAAGGGTGATTCTAAAGCCCCATCAGTCTCTCCCTGGTTCCACGTGCAAGGACCAGACTGGGGGAGGAAGGGTACACCCTCAGCGCTGACTTGGAAACGGGCACCTTGGGGTGAAACCCAGCCGCTTGCCCCTCTCTGCTGGCTGGGGAGGAGAGGATACCGGATTCAGAAAGGAAAGGGCTGAGTTGGGGCTGATTCCATTGGTGTTTAATGGACAGCAAGGGGGTTGTGATTACAGGAATTTTGTCGTTCCGGTTTTGATATTCCATTGATCACACTGACCACTTGAAAACCAAACATTTTCCAGCCAAAGCCTGAAATATTTCAATTTACAAGGCTGCCATAATGCCACTTGGGGGTGATGGTTTCAAGATATCTTCTGTGATATCTCCAGGTTCTCTGGTTGGACTACATTTCCCAGGATACCTCCCTTCACCAAGAGAGAACGTGGTGTATCATGGGAGTTGTAGTCCCGCCAGAGAGCCTGCCGTATGGTAGAGAATGGGAGCATGAGGCACTCAAACTACAACTCCCAAGAGGCACTGCAGTGCCGTTATGAAGTGAAATATTTCTGAGGTGGGTGCAGGGGGGGATCATCAAAAAGTCAATATTTCCCACGGAAACCCCCTCCCCCCATTTTCTGACCGGTTCTACTCGTGCGGCTGTCAATTAACCTCAGCTGTCCCCCACCCCCCACGATGGAGGCCACAGCCCTGGGAGTGAGGCGCTGCAGCAGAGGCGGACACGTACTTGAGTTGATGAGCACCAGGGCGGTGAAGAGTGCGATCTCGTTCTCGGAGAAGTGCAGCGAGCACAGGCTGTGAGCGAAGTCGAAGATGGAGTTGATCAGCTCGTTGCACCCTGGGAAGCGGAGCAGAGCCGTCAGCCACCTTCCGCTTCCTCCCAGACGACCCCACCTCCTCTCCAGTGCCATCCCTAGGCCGGATTAGCCCTCCTGTCTAGCCAGACTCCAGCAGGGCCAATAGGCATCGCCGACCACCCGGCCACTGTCCCATCTGCCTCTGGGATCCAAACCATTTGGGGAACCTCACGGGACAAGCCCTCCACACCCCCTGGGTCTGGGGGGGAAATCCAGTCTCCTGGGCTCATATTACCCTCTGCGTCTCTTCTGAGATTAGCCACAACAGGCTCATCTGGGCTGCAAGCCCCTCGCTACCGGGAACCAGGAAGAGGCCCGGGAAACATTATTTAATATTCCAGAAGCTTCAGCCCAGTCAAACCCCACTGCACTAGTAACTGCCCAGGCACACGGGACATGATGTCTGCTGGGCTCAAGGAGCCTACAGTCTAAGCAGCCATTGGTTGGGAATCTAGTTGGGCCTTAGTGCCACAAGCTAGATTTGAACCAGGGACCTAGAAAAGAAACCAGTTTCACAACTGGTTGCCAGCCAGCCCCTCAGCTATCAGCTGGGCGCAAATCAAAGTCACCGTTCCGGATCTAACAGAGCAGAGGTTCACACTAGACAGAGCCAGTGTTCCGTGTGTGCGGAGAACTTAGGCAGCCACCCAGGAGAGAGTCAGGTACTGCCCAGCTGATTCACAGAGCGCCCACAGCTGGCAGCAGGTGTTTCTACTGGTGGTGCACATCCACACATGCCTTGGTGCACATAACAAAATTCATTCCACACCAGAATGGGGGGGAAAATGAGAGCGAACACAAGGCATGACTCAACCCAGTCGCCTTCTTCAGTACCTCAGTAGGCAGCGCTGGCTGCTCTGTCTGGAAGGATCCATCGCCCTCCTCCCCCCGAGATTATCTCTACAGAGACATTAGCACTGGCTTTCCTTGAGAGGAATTTCTCACCCAAGGCACAAAGAGACGCAGAGCAGTCAAAATCCTGAACTCAGCAGGGTCCTTTACAATGGGAAGGTGGTTTCCCGACAGCAGGGTAATAAAGGGGCAGTGGGGTCCCATGTAAGCAAGAGATCAAGGCCAGTCTTGTGGTTACGACACTGGACTTGGACTTGAAGTCGTGACTCAGTTGCTGACACTGGGCAAGGTGTTTCAAATACGCTCAGCAACCCAGCATGGGAGCAAAGGGAGAACTGTGGCTCCTAAAAACACCTGGCTGCTTCACTTCTCTACCTAAACAGGAGCTGACCCCCGCCTGAAAATCTTGGTCTCCCTTTCTGGGCCTCAGTTTCCCCATTTGTAAAAGGAGGTTGGTCATCACTCCAGACCAGTGTGACCAGGCAGTCGGAGGCATGCCGTGGAGAACAGAATTCAAAATGGCCACCCTTAAAGGGGCAGGCGACCTCTTTTTTTTTTCCTCTCAATAACTTTCCCCCCGACCCTTTTTGGGTTTTTTTTTGTTCAACAAAAAAATCCTTGGTGTGCCTCATTAAAAAAATGATTGTTTGGTGTTCCTCGGTCTTAAAAAGTTTAAGAAACACTGCTCCAGACTCTTTAGTCTGCGAAGCTCTCTGGGGCAGAGACTGTCTTTTTCTATGTGTTAGTGTACAGCGGGGGCCCTGGGCTCAGTTGCTGAGCTGCACCGTAATACCGCGGGTATCATACCGAGCGATTTGAAGAGCTCTGGGCCCGCGTATTTGCCCTCGAAGAAGACCGTCCTGTTCTCCGAATTAAAGGCACGGCACATTCGCACCAGAACCACTTCCATGGCACCTGCAAAAACAGAGCCGGGGTACAGGGGGCGGAAGGAGTGAAGGAGTTGCAAAGATAAGCAGAAATGAGATTCCGCGGAGGTCCCAAGGTCGCTGCCTTGAGGCAGGAAAGCAGGGGAATCAAGCCAGCCACAGGCCTGGTATCTCACCCCCGGCTGGGGGTAGGAGCTGACAGCCACAGCCTTTGCAGCTTGCCGACATGGCCACCAGGCGGGCACCCTAGCTAGTCAAGTAGTGAGCTAGGTTCACCTGTGCTAGCCTGGCTAACTACAGCAGTGGCAAGGCGGTGGCCCGGACATGGCTGGCAAGGCAAGCACATAGCAGGGAGGGCTTCACTGCTCTCTCGCTGACATTCACACAAAACCTGGCCTCGGCCACTCTGTCCCGTTCAGAGCGGCTGGGAAATTAGCAGGGAACGATCCACCCCAGAGGTGGCGGGCGAGCAGGACGTGGGCCGAGCGGGCGGCTCCCACTAAAGGGAGCTGGTGGTTTGGGGACCAGCCCCGGTTTCACGATGGCGTCTTGCAGCAGGGTTAAAGGCCAGAACACAGACGCAAGCACCAACAGCCCCTGCAGGCCAGGCGCTGCACCGCCGCATACAGGGCGGTTTCCCAGGGAGGCTGTTCACACCGGGCACACGAGGGATCCCGGGGGAGGGGAGGCCAGGGGCTTCTCTCTGGGGCTCTGGCAGTCGCAGTCCCAGCCACGTACCTGCTTTTAGAAGCACGATCTGGTCGTTTTGGCACAGCTCCATGAAGCCTACCATCCGCTTGGCAAACTCCACCACGTACTGGATGGCTTCTGTGATGCGGCAGGCACAGCGTTCCCACATCTCCTCCATGGACTGAAAGAGACAAGCCCACGGCTGCACCACTCTGTCCGGCTGGCCCATGGGCCATGACTCATGACGGGTGGCTGCTCCTTATCCCACCACCATGCCTGGTGTGGCTGCCCCCAAATTCCACGGGCCCCAGGCCACGCGGCGTGGCAGCCCCATGGCCGCGTGCCATGCCTGCTCCAGACACTCCATTTGCCCCATGGGAGTTGTGGTCTGGGTATCTCATGCTCCCGTTCTACACAAATGGCTGGGATCCCCGGTTAGACTACAACTCCCATGATGCACTGTGGTCTCCCCCTTGGGTGTCCCTAACCCTGGTGGAATGTAGGGGATGAAGTCCGTCTGAGAAGCCTAGCCCCGGGAGGAGAACAGGGGTATGAGTCAACGCAGGGGCGAATCTGAACCAACATTTTCCATTTTGGAACATTCAGGAATTTTCGGGGGGGGGGGGAGGGGTGAAGAAAAACGGAAAATTTCCCGTGGGAAGGGGGCATTTTCCTTGCAATATTTCACTGAGTCGAAAATCCAAGTTTCTGTCCCAAACCAGTTACAAGGGAGTGGTTTTGACCAACTCTCCCCAGTTCCTCCTGGGTTTTCTCAGCCCCTTTTACTGCACTTTGCACCTCCTGAGTCCTGCCAGGGCCGTTAACCCTTTCAACTCCTCCACAGGGTACGGAAGCCCAGCGATTGCTCAGACATTCGCCACTTTCCTTTCCTGCTTGCACCGGGCCCAAAGCTGGAGTCGGTATTGATCCCAATGTTCCTACGGCAGGGCCATTACAAAGTGCTCCGAAATGACTCGGCCTCGCCTGGAAAGCTGATGAATCATTTAGCAAACCAGACAGAGGTTCCCATTTAGTTAATTAGCTGCTGAATCAGACAAGCTCATTTTCTTCCCTCCATCCCATCTCTTGATTTTTCTGCAAAGTCCTCATCTGAACCCAGCCGAGCGAGCGGTGACTCACACAAACCCCCTACGAGCCGAGGCCATGACAAACAATAGAAGAGCAGCATCAAGTCTATGCCGCTGATGTTAAACCCAAAAGTGTGGCAAAAGGCCAGACACGCTGCACACTGGGTCATTCAGTCGCCCATGCTGAGTTTACCCTGACTGCAAACTCACTAGGGCTTCATGCCAGCTAAGAATCCTTTGCTATAGCCTCTTCCCCCCTGGTACAAGAGGAAACAGAAGAGGAGGAACTGGTGTTATTTATGAAGGCAGTTGACAGGCAGTCTCTAGGCAGAAGTCCTCCAACATTTAATAAGGTCCTGATCAACCGTCTCTAAACTTTTCCATCTACGTGAAGATTTTTTCCATTCATGTGCAGAATAATGTTGTTACATGCACTGAGGCATGTGTGGAGGTGCACCACCAGGAGAAACACAAACCCAGCTGTGCGGCACCGGAATCTCTCCTGAGCAGCTGCACAAAAGCCCAGTGTACAAGGAATCAAAGGTGAAAATAAGCTGATGTGGGGCACCAGTGAGAGGGTGGTCAGCTGGGGGAGTGGATCTAGATGCTGTCAGCACACAGGCTCCAGCCCCAGTGCTCCGGCAGTGTGATCTCCGCCGTCCCCGGGAGCTGGGCGATGCACCCCTAACCCCAAGCCCCACAACCTCCTGCCCTGACTCCTGCACCTCCTACCCTGAGTCCCTAATCCAAGGGCTAGATCTGGCCCACCAAACGGGTTGATCCGGCCCGTGGAGGCCCTGCTGCTCCCCTGCCCCCAGGCCAATCAGGTCTGGGGGTGGGGGGAAGTGCACAACATTTCCTCCACCCTGCCCCTGCCCTGCAAGGAGCATGTGGTGCTTAGAAGTGCCACGTGCTCCTGGCAGGGCAGGAGGAGACTTGGAGCACTCCCCTGCCCCCAAACCCTGATTGGCGTGGGGGCAGAAGGGGGAGCGTGCGAAGTCTACTCCCACCACCAGGGGCATGGGTGCCTAGGAGGAACCTCTTGGAGGGGAGGCAAAGACTTCACCCACTCCCCCACCGCCAGACCAGTCATGGTCCGTTGGTGGCGACGCAGGGAAATATCCTGGCCCCGCCCCTCCCGCCTGAGGCCACGCCCCTTCCGGAGCGGCCCAGGGCCACTCCAAAAATTTCTGAAATGGTCCCTGGTAAAAAATTATTGCCCACCCCATCCCAATCCCCTGCCTTGGCTCCTGCTCTCCCCACACCCTCAAGTCCTCTGCCCTCAGTTCCTCTACTCCCGTTCAGCCGTGAGCCCCCCCCCATCCATCCTGCATTTAAATTTCTTACAGGTTCCTATTGCAACCCCCGTCCCCTAACTCCAACCCCAAAGGGGGGTTGTGATAGGACAACACCTGTAAGCCATTTACGTTACTTTCGCCCCTGCAGGGAACGCTGGTCTTGACAGACCTCAACTGAGGTGATTATCCTCTGGACAGAGTATTTAAGCCAGCTCTATAGAATTGAATATCCTTGCTAGAAAACCCTGGAGGCTGGTCTGTGGGAGATGCAGCCTCCCCTTCTTGGATGTAACTCCGCCAGGCTACTTCCAGGTGGACAGTCTGATTCTGCTCCTGGTAAAACTGATTCCCTTTGGAAACCAGCTGGGCCAGGAGGGACTTGCCTGAATGCCAGAGTCAATCAGCAGGGATCAGAACTTCAGTGGCGTCTCTTGGCCTAACCGCTAGGGAGCGCTGCCGCCTGCCCAGTCACAGTCTCAAACTGAAGTGCACCGGGGAGGGATCTGCTGCTTTGCCTCCGTTCCCTGCGGATCCCCTAGCTAGCGGGGAGGGGGATGTTTGTGCTAGTCTCACGCCTCGTGAGCTGGCTTCCCAGGTGAACCGGCTACTGGCTTATCCCGTGCGGGGTGTCAGGCCAGCATTGAAGTCACAGCACTGGCCGTGGCAAGAGTCTCCATCACCCCCAGCCCCGGTCCAAGCCACGCCCCTTGCCCCCCTTCTCACCTTCTTCTGGTAGCTCCGGACCTCCTCCCACGAGAACGTCTCCAGCCTCAGAAGCTGCAAGTCTTCCAGGCGCAGCTGGCAGGTCTCCCGGTAGGACTTGAGGACGTTCTGGGTCAGGTGCTCTGTGGACAGCAGGCAGTGAGGCTCAGAGGGGGGACGCGGGGAACGGCTGGGCCTGTTCTTGGCCTGCTGCCCTCATTCTCCCTTCAGTTTCTTTTGTGGTTTCCTGACTCTAATGCGCCGCGCTCCCAGCCTTGGCACGCAGGCCCGTGTGTGTAACAACCTGACTCCACCCCCCACGGCACGGCACTGAGCAGGGTTGGAACCTGCCGCGTTAAAACCATGGCAGCGGGGGGGAAAACTCCATTTGCCGGCAGCGGCAGTAGGCTGTTATCCTCGGAGATGGACCAGCCCCAGCGCCAGGATGTTAGCACGGAGCTGAGTCTAAGAGCTGTCAACGGAGTCGCCACCGTGGACCGGACCCAGAGCCAACGACACAAGAGCCGCTCGACTGAGCTTGTGGCTGGCAGATGGAGAAGCCCCGTAATCCCTCAGTGGGTGATGAGCCCCCCTCGGTAACATGCTCCGAGTGGGGAATCCTTAGGCCAGTGGTCACCAAGCAGTCGATCGGGATCTACCGGTAGATCTTGGCGCCTCTGACAGGGGATCCTGACTGGTTTGGCCAAGAGGCTCTCAAGCACAGCACTTCATCTGCCCCTCCCTGCATTGCTGCTCATCTCCTGCCCTTTGCCTTGGAGCTGTGTCCCTCCCGCCCCCCCCCCCCGAGCCTCCTGCTTGCGGTACAGAGAAGGGAAGGGAGAGGAGGGGGTGCTGATGTCAGGTGCCCCCTCCCACCCTGTATTCTCTCTCCACAGAATGGAGGCACAACAGGGGGCACAACAGGGCTTGGGATGGAGTTTGCTGGCTGCTTTTGGGAGTGGTGCAGGGGTGAGCCTGTCTTAGCCCCACTGCCCCGCCACCCAGGAGCCACCTGAGGTGAGCAGTGTCCAGCTGGAGCTCACATCCCAAAACCCTACCCCAGTCATGAACTCCCTCCTGCACCTCTTGCCCCAACCCTGAGCCCCCCGACCCTAAACTCCCTCCCAAAGCCTGCACCCCCTCCTGGACCCCAACTCCCTGCCCCAGGCTCAGCTCAGAGCCCCTCCCACCCTCCAAGTCCCTTAGCCCAAGACCAGAGCCTGCACCCCAACCATCTGCCCCTGCCCGGTGAAAGGGAGGGAGGACGGAGTGAGCAGGGGCGGGGCCTCGGAGAAGGGACACGAAGGAGGCGGGGCCAGGAGATTTGGGTTGGAGGTAGATCTTACATTGCACTTCAATTGAAAAAGTGAACTTGTGCTTAAAAAGGCTGGAGACCCCTGCCCTGGGCGACTCACCGATCTCCGTCACCGAGGAGTTGGGTGACTCCAGGATGCTGGTGAAGTTGGGACTGGTGTAGAAGTCGACAGCCTCCCCGACGTCGCCCCCGGCCTGGCCCCGCTTGCCCCCACCAATGTCCAGCCGGGCGAGGTCCGGCGACGCCTGCATCTCCAGCGTGTAGAAGACGCTGGCCCGGCTCTCCATCTTGATCCGCTCGGGGCTGTACTCCCGGGTGAAGGGGCCGCGCAGGTTGTCGCTCAGCCGGCTGTGACCCTTGGCCAGTCCGGTGGGATAGGCCAGAGCCGCCGTCTCGTCTGGAGACTGGCTCAGCCGCGCCTGTCCGCTCAGGAGGGCCGTGGAGCAGGCCGAGGACTCCAGCAGGTCCGGGGAGGGGGCCAGCTTGAGCTGCCCGTTAGCCAGGCCCAGGGAGTAGGCCGGGGCCACCCCCTCGCCACCCTGCTGCTGCTGCTGCTGCTGCAGCTGCTTCTGCACCTCGGCGTGGAGGCTGTCGCGCTGCTTCTTGGACATGCGGCCGAACTTGACGGCTGGAGAACGAAAGGGCAGGGTGGTAGCGTCAGGACAAGTCGAGGCAGGGGGAAGGCAGGGGGCTGAGACCAACCCTGTGTCTGCGGCCGGAGCCGCTCAGCCCCCCGGCTTCCAGAGATCCTGAACGTTGGCCTCCATCTCCTGGGGGGGATCCAGGAGATGTAACCAGGCCGTGAGTCCCAGAAGGAGCCAGCCTGAGATGGAAAGGGCAGCAGCAGCTGCCGAGTGACGGTTTGGGGTGCCATGGGGGCATTGGCAGCGGTGGCGGCTGCCTCTTTGCGCCCATCAAGACCTATTAGGTTTGCCTTAATTGAAAGACGGTTACGTGGGGGGCCCGAGCAGGAAGGGGGGACATGCGGGGTGGTGCAGCAGGGGTGACTACCTAGAAGGGGGGCTTTTCCCCCCAACAAATCAATAATGAACCCCCAGATAGATTCATGAGGTTAGGTCCATCAATGGCTACTCACCACGGTGGGTAGCAATGGTGTCCCTAGTCTCTGTTTCTCTGGAGGTGGGTGACAGGGGAGGAATCACGTGCGGATTACCTGTTGTGATCCCTCCCTTTGGGGCACCTGGCATTGGCTGCTGTTGGCAGACCAGACACTGGGTTAGATGGACCTTTGGTCTGACCCAGTGTGGCCGTTCTTACGTTCATCTCTCCCCTCTTGCAGTGAAGCACACCAAGTGGATGGGACACTAGCGAGCCCTGAGCGTTTTCTCTGGAGCAGGGCTGCTGGCCTGACCCCAATTTGGGTCATTTACACTCTGCCCTGCAGTTCCAGTCCCTTTTGTGCCTTTCCCTAGTCGGCTGTTTGAACAGCTCCTGTGGCCCACCCCAGAGGTGGCTGCATTTGAGAAGTCATGGGAGTTGTAAAATGCTTGGGGATCCTTGGAGATGAAAGGCCCCAGAGCAGCGCCATGCAGTCTCCCCTCCTTCCCCTGCTCCCCATTTTGCTAGGTGCTCCCTCCCCTCCAGCAGTCTGGGGAAGGCAGGAGGCCTGACCTCGAGCCCCTCACGCTAGGCAAGCGCACAGGCTCCGACTGCGGCCCTGGGGTGGGGGTGGCTATCTCAGGATCTCGGTGCACTCGCCTGGGAGCAGGGACAGCGGCGCGTGCTCAGCATGCGGTCGTGTGGGTCTGTATGTGGTCGTGTGCCTGAGCAGGAGCCTGATCTACCCAGCTGCAGAGAGGAACCGCGGTTGCAGCGGGAGGCTGATCGCATGTGCCACGTGGTCCGGCTCGCTGGCTCTCTCCAGCGACCTACATACTCACCACCGAGAGGCACCAGTGTGAAGACCTGAGCTACTTTTTCCATCCTCTTTGGATGGGCTTGGGGGGTGTGTGCGTGTGTGGGCTTGTGTGTGTGTGTCACTTTCACTCTCCTCCTGGTTGGTTTAACCCCCCTCATTTGCCCCGCCTGGCTCAGGGCTGTGAGCTGGTGGTGCTACCTAACCAGCACTGCCCTGGTTAATTGCCCCTTTCTCTCATGTCCTTTGGCCTTTGCTTGTAGCTTTTCTAGCTCCTCTAATAACCCCCAGCCAGAGGACTCCTGCTTTGCTGAGGGGCCTGGTGTTGCCTCCAGAACCAAACCTTTTTACGTCCGGAGGGCGGAAGGGAATGCCGGGCTGGAAAGCAGCGTGGTACCCGCCCCTCCCTGCTCATGCCCCAGCTGAGCGAGAATTCCACTTGCTCCTGCACTGCGTCGGGCTGCCCCTGGCTGTCGTCTGCAAACCCCGGCCGCACTCCAAGTCCTGGCTTAGGGGCCGCGCTAGGGGTAGTGCCGGAGCTAACTCGGCTGGAACACACACCGTAGGAAGCTCTGAGGAAGGGGTGTTATTATTTAGAGATAGCTTGGCCCCCTTGGTTTGGGGTAACCTGTGGCTCGCGAGGCTCCATGCCTCAGTTTCCCCCATCTGCACAACAGGGATAATAGCACAGACGTAGAGCCCTGCTAGGCAAGTTCCCTTGGAGGAGTAGGGGGTGGTCTCAACCCACAGAGCAGCAGAGAAGGCCAAGGATGGTCCCTGTGTCTACATTCCGGCTGGGATGCAGGTTCAAATCTGCACCTGCCAAGGGCGGGGCTTAGCTCCCTGGGTGAGTCTCTCTCAAGCAGGAAAACTTGGGAACCAGTGGGCTGGTGACAGGAGCCAGCTGCTGTTTTTCCATCATCCTGGGGCTTTCAGGGTAAACGGCTCGTGGCCAAAGACACGTTTCTGCAGAAAAACATTCTTTTCCTGGTGCCATTTTTCAATGTTTTCAAGCCAAAACCTGAACATTTCCAATTAAAATGTTTTACCAGCAACAAAAAATTGTGGTGGTGGTTGTTTGTTTTTTTTTTAACTGAAAACCACATTTTAAAAACAGCTTTTCGTCTTCTGCTGAAAAGCCCAGAAACCAGCCACTTGTCAGAGGAGAGATTGAGTGAGTTGGAGTAGAAGGCTGAAGCAAAAGAAACGTGCATATTTTTAAAGCCAGCACCAAGTAATTTTAAATTCCAGGCACCAGAAATGAGTCTCTGGGGTAGAAGACAACAGCTGTTTTAACAGGGGCCCCTCACCTAGCACTGAAATGCAACCACTTCTGGGGTGAGGCGTGGCAGCTGTTTCAAATCTCTTACCATCTCGGGACATCCCCAAGCTGAGGCATTTCTGTAGCCTGCAATGCTGGCAGCGGTTGCGGCTGGTCCGGTCGATCTGGCAGTTCTGCTGGCGGGTGCAGGAATATGTCACGTTGCCCTGCTGGCTTCTGCGGAAAAAACCCTGAAACAACAGGGTCGGGGGGAGAGACAGAGAGACAAACTGACCACGGTGGCTCGGTGGCTTCTGTGTGAAGCCAGCTGGGGGTGCCAATGCCTGGGGGCGGAGCAGCTGTGGTATAAAGTCAACACAGTGGCTGAACGTCAGGAGGGCACGTCTGCTTGGCTGCTGGGCAGGTGTGAATCAGGGCCGGAACCCACACACAGCCCTGCAGGCAGACCCGGGGGGGCATCTGCTGCCAGTGCTGATCCATGGCCCCCTCTAGGGGGCGCCAAGAGAACTGGGAAGAAACCCCCACACCCGGGGCGCCCCCTGGTGACCGAGAACAGGCAAGCTGCTGCGGGGAGATGTCACAGGTGTGCGGATTTGGGGCACGGCTCACCTTGCAGCCTTCACAGGTGATGACTCCATAGTGGATCCCTGATGATTTGTCCCCACAGATCTTACATGGGATCACTTCTATTTGTGCTGGGGAGAGAGAGAGAACTCGTGAGCACGGGAGGGAACACGCTGCTCCCTGCGTATGCTGGCTTGGCTCTTACGGCGAGCAAGATGTGGTGGGGGGTGCCAGGAATCAGGACTCCTGGGTTCCATTCCCAGCTCTGGGAGGGAAGTAGGGTCCAGTGGTTAGAGTGGAGGGGGGCACAAGGCTGAGAGTCAGGTCTCCTGGGTTCTACTGCACATACAATCTCAATAGGCGAGAAGAGCTGATCCCTAAATGGCTTTAACAGCCACCAGCAGGGTGGGTGGAGCCAATTAACCAGCTCTGCTGGAGGCTGGTGCCCACAGAGAGGAGGGATTTATCTTGCCAACTCCCCAGGAAAGTGCAGCATGTTGCAGAGTTTGCCCACACAGGGGCGCCTTCGTCTCACGTTTCCACCGATGCCCAGAGGGCCGGGCACTGGCCAGGGTGCAGGGCACTCACCCAGCTGGACACCAATTTGCAGGTAGCACACCGCGGTAACCCAGCCAGCCACTGGCTGCTGCAGCAGTCACTCGGACAGCGCACATCTGCTAATCACCTGGCAAGTTCGGCAGGGAGAAAGGAGCAGAGCCCAGCCCCCCACCAGGCAGAATTGGGAGGGAAGGAGATGGAATGGGGTCAATTTCTCAGATGGGGAAATTGAGGCACAAGGCAGGGGCAAGGACGCGCTGAAGCACAGAGCCAGGAAGGGGCAGGAGTGCTGGCTCCCATCCCGCTGAGCATCAGCAACGGAAGCCTGCCGGGATCCGGACATCCTAACCTCCCACTCTCCTCCTAACCCAGCCCAGCGCTCTAACCACTAGGCAGCAATGGCTCTGTGGCACATCCCTCTGCCCAACCAAGCCTTCCCGGAGCTGGGCTGTGGCGCCAAGGCCTCAGGCTGCGGTCTAGTGACCAAAAGAAGGTGAGGGGCAAGCGCTGGCTGGTCTAGCTAAGGGCACAGCCCGGCCGCAGGGCAGGGAAAGCCCGGTCACTCACAAGAGAGCCCCAACTCTGAGGAGCGTGTCCCAGGCACGGGGCTGGGCTGCCAGGGGATCACTTGCTGGGGCCAGGAGCCACCACACTAGGATCCTGACCCTACCCGCCGGGGAGAACACCACATGGCCGGAGCTCTGGATGGGCCAGGGTGCCACATCCTGCACCAACAGGCGGGACACCCCTCTGGAAGGGCAGCAACGTGCCCTGGCGAGTTGCAGGCTGGCACCCACCCCTTTGCTCCAGCACAGGGAGCTGCCCTGGAGGCGTACTCCCCAGTGCCGGGCCTGCCCCCTGGAGCCAGGCCGCCCCCCACTGCCCTCTGGCGCAGCCCAGTGGTTTTTACTTACTGGGGCTTATTTACCCAGCCAGAGTAAAGCTGTTCCACGCTGATCAGCACCCCCCGGAGATTATCGTCACATGGCCAGTTACATAACCCAGAGATCATCT
The DNA here is from genome assembly GCF_052426305.1 of Pelodiscus sinensis. Lineage (NCBI taxonomy): Eukaryota > Metazoa > Chordata > Testudines > Trionychidae > Pelodiscus > Pelodiscus sinensis. Next base: position 6,543,096 of record NC_143073.1, read on the forward strand.
CAGAATCCCACACCGAGGGACAGCCAAAGCCAGGCCCAAGAGGCTCTGTTTAACCCCTTCGCAGGCAGCGGCTGCCCAGGCACTTTGCTCCCTGGCAGGTTTTCATTAGGGATCAGGACTGGCCGCCGTGGGTTTACATCCGCATGAACATGCCCCTCCCAGAGCCGGGATAGAACCCAGAAGGCCTGGTCCACAAGCCCTCTACTTTAACTACTAGGCCTTACTCCCCACTGAGTGCTGGAAACAGAACCCAGGAGTCCTGGCTCCTGACTTCCCCTCCCTGCTCTAACCGCTAGGCATCACTTCCTTACCAGTGCTGGGAATAGAACCTCGGAGTCCTGCAACCCAACCACCTGCTCTAACCACTAGGTACCACTGCCCTCCCAGAGCTGGGCACAGAACCCAGGAGTCACGGCTCCTGACTCCCACTGCTCTATCCACGAAACACCACTCCCTTCCCTTTACTAGGAATAAAACCCAGGAAGCCTGGTTCCCTGCTCTAACTACTAGGCCCCACTCCCCTCCCAATACTGGTCACAGAACCCAGAAGTCCTGGTGCCGAGCCTCCCCATAATCATTGCTGAGAAATACCCAGGACAGAGACTAATTGTCTCAGAAGACAGTGAGACACCTAGGAACTTGCATAATATCAGGGGTGTACCCTGGGGGATCAAGGCTAGAATAAATCTGTTCTAATGCCCCAGCTGCTGGAATCAGGGGGTGAGCTGCTGGAATCAGGGGGTGTCATTTAAAAAAGACAATTTATTCCTCACGGATGCACAGCAAAGCTTGACAACGGGCCCAGAGCACAACCTGTGCCTGTCTGAGTCTGCTGAGAGCAGCACCAACAGCTCTGAGAGCTGTGCACAGCCTTGTTCCTGTGGACTCTGAAACCTACTGGTGGCGCAAGGAGGGGAGGGGCCACCATTTGGGACAGGACGATGGCCAAGCATGTGTCAGGCCCCAGACGGCTGTTCACGGATCCTGGTGTGACGTAAACTTGCCCTAGGAGGGCAAGCAAATCTACCACTCAGCTAACTCCTGCAATAACAGCCCCATGCCCGGCACAGCCAGGGGTGTGTGTGTGTCAGCGCACGATTGTTAAGGAGGGTTTGGACTGTGAACAAACAGCACGAAGCAGCTTGGGAACAGCGCCCTGTTTGTGCGCCCACCCCCGAGGTCAGACGGGGAGACTTTAGCAGCACGTCCAGCTGTCCCCAAGGGCTGAGGCCCAGGGGCGAAGCAGGGAGCTGAGGGCTCCGTGGCTAATGAGGGGTTTGCCAGGACTGGCGCAGTAAGCTCCCTGTTGCCGGGTGGAGGGGGAAATATGATGCTGAGAATTAAACTGGAAAGGGGGAGAGAGAGGGTTTGTGAGGCAGGAGACTGGGAATCTGGGTTGCCCAGCTGTGGGACGGGAGTAGGCCCTAGTGGTTAGAGCAGGGGGGTTTTGAGAGCCAGGACTCCTGGGTTCTAAACCCAGCTCTGGGAGGGAAGCAGAGTCTAGTGGTTAGAGCAGGGGGTTGGGAACTAGAACTCCCATATTCTCTCCCTGGCTTGGGGAGGGGAGCGCAGGGGCTGGAGGGTTAGAGAAGGGGGTTTGGGAGCCAGGACTCTTGAGTTTTATTCCCGGCTCTGGGGGAAGTGCTGTTTTAATGGTTAGAGCAGCAGGAGCTGGAAGTCAGGACTGCCAGGCTTGCAACTCTGGGAGGGGACGTGATGTCTAGTGGTTAGGGCAGGGCGCTGGGACACCGGGACTCCTGGGATCCATGCCGAGCTGTGACGGGGCTGATCCGGCGGGGCAGGCCAGTGGGTTCTGTGTCCTCCCGCCTCTGGCTGCAGGGAGCCGCAAGCACCGACGTGCTCCACGCCCCTCAGCTGCAAGCCCCTTGCGAAGAGCCACGCGTAACCACATCCCGCACCGTCCAGGCCCAACGGCTGCCTTCTCCAGCACCTCCTCCCTGCCCCCACCCGGGCAGCCGCCTGGCACCGGCCCAGCTCCTGCGCTGGTTTGCTCTGCGATACGCCAGGCGCCCATTTGGTTTGCTCTTCCTCTCTAGAGCTTCCCTTACCGATGCTCCCCCGCCCCGGCCGTGTAATGAACCCAGGCGATCGGCGCGCTAAATAAGGACCGAGAACTCGGCTCCCTCGTCCCCCCATCACCTTTGAAACCTCAGCAGGCAGCAGATCGCCTGACACTAACCCACAACTGGGACACATCTCCCACCGCTCAGCAAGGCAGAAACTTCTCCAGGGCACAGAAATCTCACAGCCGCTCCTCCACGGCTCACCACACACCAGCAGGTGAAAACCCCTACCTGCCGCTCTCAGGCAGGTACCAGTAAACAACCCCTGATCCCCGCTTCTCCCCCGGTCCCCCGCCAGCAGGAGCGAGCTAACGGGGCCATGGGGCGGAGTAAGGTCTGTGATGTTCCATCAGCCCAGAGATGCTGATACGGGGCTTTACAGGCCCCATGAGAATAAGGGAAAGAGGGTAGCAAATCGCAGGCTTCAGGGCCCTTGCCTGGGCCGGGGTCAGGAAGGGAGGTAGAGAGCCACCGAGTTGCTTCTCTTCTAGCCTCTGGCCAAAGCAAGATACAGGATGAGTGGGAACCAGGGGGCTGCGAACAGGACCAGATCCTGGCTTAGATGGAGCCTGTCTAGTCCACACCCCTTGGCCTTCAGTGGTGGGACTCAGCTGGGGGTCAGGGCAAGGCGGGTCCTGAGAGAGCAGGCCGGACAGGACACAGATGTCCTGGGGGGGCTGCATTGAGAAGGGCTGACCCTTGCTTGTCCCGTGCCCTTCCCCTGGGTCTGGCACAAGCTGCTACACAGATAAAAAGCCGGAACTCCCAGCCTGCTGCGACCAGCTACTTGTGACTCCAAGGTACCCAGAATCCTTTGGGCAGGATTTCATGGCTCTCCATGGGTGGGGATGCCCAATTTGATACAGTGGCTCACGGCCATCTTAGGAAACAGAGAGGTGAAAACACCATGGGGAGCTGGGCTCTGTTCCCAGCTCTGCCATGGATTTGGGCTGCCCCCGGGAACAACTCGTTTCCCGGCACCGTGCCTCGGTTTCCCACCCCCCTGCTTCATCGGCCTTTTCTGCGTAGACACCCTGATCTCAGTCTGTCTCCCGATGCTGCCACAGTTAAATAATGAGTAGGAACTATTCCTATTCCTTTTGCCCTGCAGCCGTTCTAGAGCTCACACCCCCTGCTAGGCAGTGGCTCGTTAGAGCGAGAGCAATATTAACTGGTTAGCCCTCTTGGGAAGGATTTATTAATGACATTGGCAAGGCACGACCCAGATAGCAGCAGCTGTTCCGAGGAGACTGACACAAGAAAGGAGAACGTTTGTGAATGTTTGCCACTGGCTCTGACCCTCAAAGGGATTCAGGTGCCTAACTCCCATGGGTCAGAGTCAGGATGGAGAACAACTTTCCCTCCCTCCCTCTCTAGGGGGAGGCAGGCGGGCAGGGGATACCATGTGCATGACCCCTCACCCTATTGCTGCCTGTGGAAGAGGAGGGCAAGCTGGGGGCATCATTCAGCAGGACCAAGTACACTCAGATGATCTACAGCATCCCAGCGAAAACACCAGGGCTCTATACAGCGTGTAGTCAACCTGTGGAACTCCTTGCCAGAGGAGGCTGTGAAGGCTAGGACTATAATAGAGTTTAAAGAGAAGCTAGATAATTTCATGGAGGTTAGGTCCATACAAGGCTATTAGCCAGGGGATAAAATGGTGTCCTTGGCCTCTGTTTGTCAGAGGCTGGAGAGGGATGGCAGGAGACAAATCGCTTGATCATTGTCTTCGGTCCACCCTATCTGGGGCACCTGGTGCTGGCCACTGTCGGCAGAGAGGACACTGAGCTAGATGGACCTTTGGTCTGACCCAGTACGGCCGTTCTTATGTTCTTATTATGTTCTCTGCAAGTTATTAAAAAAGAGCCGAGAACTAGCCCTAATCCAGTCACTTCTGGGCAGTTACACCAGGGTTCGTTTGTCCCCAGACTGCTGCTTTGTGCTTCCATTACACACTGCACATGCACGTTTGGTGTACCCGTATCTGCCCACTCGCAACCCTCCCCAACCTGTAATGCACCATTAGCCTGCGGAACTCACAGAGACAAGATCTCCCGGAAGCCAACAGCTCCACAGCAAATGCAGTAGCAGCTGGACCCTGTGGTGGATAATGAAAACAGCCCGAGTTACAACAGTAAGCACTAGAAGGGATGTCCTGACACAGGAGAGCCGGCATCAGCCAATGCTGGGGCCAGGAAGGGAATTCTCTCCGGTTCACCGAATGCAGCCAGTGCTGGCTTTTGCGTGCTGGTACATTCCTGTATTTCCTTAAACAACACGGGGGCTGGTAAGTTTGTCTGATAAGAATCGTCCTCTATCCTACGCATTCCATTTCCTCTCTGCAACCACTCACCACTCAGACCCAACGAGAAGAAAAAACCACAGGCTTCAATTGATGCGCTCCTAAGCTCACAACACAATGATGATTTTTTTTTGTCTTTTCAATCTATCTATATCAAATCAAATCTGTGGGAATGGGCTTGGGGTCTGACTCAGACACAGGAACCCAGAGCCTGAATTAGTCAAAATCTCAAAAGCCAGAGAGCAAGCTGCCAGTAACTCTCACTTTCAGGTGATGGCTGATGCCAGTAAATTCGACCTGAGAAAGGTCAACGAGGTCTCAGGCGAATTCCCCTGCCGCCCCACGATCGATGTGTGATGCCCGCGGGTGGCTGAGTAAGAGGATGAAGCCAAGACTTCGGAGGGGAGGAAGCAACAACAACCAAAAAAAAAAAATCCTTTGACACCAAAAAAGTGCAGCGTAATCTGGTCAGGAACTAGCCCCAGCCAATGTTCCTGACTTTAATCACTGAGGGGCCTTGTGGGGTGGGTCCGTGTCACGCTTCCCGTGGCGTCATGGAAAGTTCCACATGGCTGGGGTGGGGTCGGGCACATGGAACTTTCCGAAATGGGGGTCACGTGGGAATGGGGCAGGGAAAACATGCTAAGTCATGAAACGCAGGGAAGCCGAGGCAGCCTGGGGCAGGAAAGCAGGCCCTGGGAGGCCCGTGGGCTGCTCTTGGCCCAGGTGAGACCGGCCTTAGTTGCACGGATTAAGAGCAGGTTCATGCGGCCAATGAGGCGAAATCACAGCCTTGATTAACCCAGGAGGTGCGCGGGTGATAGGAGGCCAGTTCCAGGGACTTCCAAAACCAAAGGCAGGAGCCCTTGCCGCTCCGGCTACTCAGCCTGAGCTGCTACGCCAAATCCCAACGGGGTCCTGTCACATGCCCGGACCTGCCTCTTCCATGTCGACAAGCCCCAGTTTTAGCCTGGCTGGCAGGCCGAGGCTCCCAGGCCCACCCCCTCACAGGGCCACAGGGCCCCGCCGGTGGCTCTGAGGAGCCCACAGACCGTGGAGAACCCGGCCCACGTCCCTCTGATCTGCTGTGATGCCATTTGGTCCCTCCTGAGCTTCGCTGGCCCCTCACGGCCGCGACAGGCCGAACCCCTGGCCCGGGCAGCGCGACCGCGGCACGGCCTCCCCGGGAGCCAGGCTGAGCTAGCCTGCACGCTGCTGCTGACCCTGGCTCCTTCTGTCTGTCCAAGGGGCTTGTGCCCTGCTGAGAACCGCCCAGGCCTGGCTCGGGAGAAGAGAAAGCTTCGGCTGGCTCAGCGCGGCTACGGAGCCTATGCCCTGCAGAGCGGGCGCCTAGCGAAGTCAGAAACGTCCCCACTCAGCCCACAGGAGGAGGATGGCCCAGTGGTTAGGGAACTGAGCCAGGCGTGAGTCGGGCTTGACCGCACGCTCCCTCGGTGATCTCGGGCAAGTCCCGTGCCCGCCGCGGCTCAGTTCCCCGTCTGCGAGCCGCCGGCACTCGAGAGGGAAGGGAGCCCGGACGCCACGGCAGGGGTGGGGAACCTATGGCCCCTCGCCTGGATCTGGCCCCTGAGGCTCGCGGTTCCCCCCCAGCACTGGGGAGCCTGTGTTGGCATCCCAGCCCCCCGCCGCCATCCTGCCGTGGGCTGGAGCGCACGGAATCTGCTAGCCGGGCTCCCCCAGGCTCTGGCGTGCGAGGGGAACGTGGCGAGTGTTTTTCTCCTCCTCAGTCAGGGGGGGTTGGGATTTTTTTCACTTGCGTGGTCCCCCTTCCCCTGCCTGATTTTTCTGTGGGGCTGCAGCCGCCAGCTCCCCAAAAGGGTCCCCACCCCGGCACTATGGGGATGAGCCAAGAGGGAGGGATTTCTCCGTGTCCTTCCTCCCCTCTTGTAGTCTGCTGACCTGGTCGCGGCCCTTTCGGCACCCGATTGCCACCGGGGTGCGAGGCGCCGTGAGGGGATGGCACCTGCCCAAAGGAGCCCCAGTTTTATGCTGGAGGTACCGCAGTAACGGACTGAATGGCGCACGTCCCCTGCAGAACCCTCCACGCAAAGCGGGAGGAGGGAGATGCACGGTTAGCGCTGGGACTCCAGGGTTCCCATCCCAGCTCTGGGAGAAGCGCAGTTCAGCGGTTAGATCAGGAGACAGGGAACCGGGACTCCCGGGTTCTTTTCTCAGCTGTGAAACGCAGCCGAGTCCAGGAGCTAGCGCGGGGCCGTGGGAGAGGGGGACTCAGGAGCCCTGGGTTTGATTGCCTGTCAAATCACAGGGCAAGCCGCTTCCCCCACTCCCTGTGCCTCTGCTTCCCAGCCTGTAAAATGGGCATCATGAGACTCACAGTCAAAGGGCTTTGAGATCCCAGGTCTCTCCTGTTCTGTCTGATTTCGAGCAGCCCCCATTTCCTTGCCCTGCCCCCCCCCTCCAAACCACCCCCACCAAGGCTTTTAAATCAACTGCACAAGAACCCAGTGGATCCAGGCTTCAGCTGGTGGTTGATACAACCCTCCCTCCCCCAGCACGCACCCCCCCCCCAGCCCACTTTCCAAACCCCTGTCGTGGCTGGAGCCGGGGGGGCTGGCTTGTGGTGATCCCCGCACTGAGTTCCAGGAAAGAGAAGTGTATTTGCATATTAATAGAAAACCGTCAGTGCAGAAGCCGCCAGGGGGAGGTCTGATAAGATCACAGGGCTGCTTTGGCGACATGCTTCCCTTCTCCACCCCGCTGGGCCACGGTTCAGGTGGTGGGCAGAACTCTGGGGGCTTTAGTGACCTACTGGCAAAGCCAGGGCCAGCAAAAAACCTCTCGCCCCCCTGGCTCTGCTCAGCTCGCTGCACTTGGCAAAAGGAGGGAATGGCGCCAGTGGGGAAACTGAGGCACGGAGCATGGCAGGGACTTGCCACATCTCGACAAAACAGGAGTCCAGATGCCCAGGCCCTGCTCGAGATCCCGATATCCCTCCCTGGGCTGGGAAGGGAACCCAGGAGACCTGACTGCCCGTCGGCTGGTCTACGTGACCCTGCGGCATATTTAAGGTCAGAAGCTGATGGCGTCAAGAACACATTTAACTGCTGGAAACCAAGAGTCACCTTCACACGTGGAAGCTAAAGTTAGCCTCCTAGACCCCAGTGGTAGGTGCCCAAGCGACCTGCTTTGCTGAAGCAGGCCACAGACGTCCCAGCTCAGCACCTCTGCAAACCACACCTCTGTGAACCGCACGAGTCGGGTGCGAAGAGTGGAAATACTGGCCTCGGCCCAGAGCAAAATCAGGCAGAAGGGGCAGGGCCGGGGCGCCTGGGTTCCTTTCACAAATTGGGTAGTGGCGCCTAGTGATTATAGCAAGGGGGACTGGGAGCAAGAACTTCTGGGTTCTACCGCCCGGACTGGGAGAAAAGTCTCACGGTTACAGGGCTCAGGTCTCCTGGGCTCTCTCCCTAGCGCTGCCCCTGACTAGCTACGTAACTTCGCATCAGTTGCTGCGGTGGCGTGTGCCTCAGTTTCCCCAATCTGGAACGGGACGACAACCACCTCCAGCGGCGCCGCCTTAGCAATGTTGGCACCGAGGGTGCCCGGCTGCATGGGAGGCATGGGCACGGGGCAGTGGGGAGCATGACACGAGGCTCAGCTAACACCAGGCGACCGCTCGGCACGAACCAAAAGCGCAGAGCCAGGGCCAAGGCAGATGCGTCAAAACCGGAACGGAGCAGAACTCGCCAGCCCTGGAGGAAAACCAGGGGAGAACCGGGGGGGGGGGGTGAACCTCTATGCCAGCAGATGCCCCTCCCCACTCTTGGCACAGAATCTTCAGACAGGGCCCCGAAGGAGAGTCAGGATCCAGGACTCTTGCCTCTCCTCTCAGTCCCTGGCTTTAACCACTACACCCATCTCTTCCCCAGCTACCCCCTGTTCCATCTCCCTCCCCAGCGCGAACAAGCTGCCAGCCTGAGCGCCAGGTGACTCCGACGCGGTTGGCTGCCTCCTCAATGCAGAACCTGGCTAAGTTCAGAGAAGGCAGGCGCCCCTCTGTTGCCCTGGCCGGCTCCCTGCCTGCTGCCCCTGGGGCACGGAGCCAGGGTGGGCCAGCAGCCCCCTCGCCCTGCTAGGAGACAGGCCAAAGCACCTACCACGCCCCTGACCAGCCTGGGCACTCACCAGGGAAGGGCCCAAGTCAGTGCTAGCACCGGATGCGAGGCAGGATGCGGCGACCTGCCTGGTGTGAGCTGACACTGGAAGGTTTAGGTCTTGGGTGCCCCTCCTGGCATGGGGAACTCGCAGCCTGGCACACTGCCTCCCTGGCCAGACCCCCTGGGGGACTGAACTCTTGGAGGCTGGGGCAGAGAATGCCAACGAGAGCTGGCTGGAGCCCGTTTTGCAGCGTGGTGCAGAGACTGCAGCAGGAAGGCAGCATGGCCTAGCGGATAGAGCCCTGGACTGAGGCGCCAGCTACGTTACGCACACAGCTGCGACCACGGCACGCGGAGGAAGCCCGGGGGATGCTTTGATCTAGCTAGCTCAGAAATCAGCAGCCGTGAAGCCCTGGATGCATAAGCTAGCTGCTCAAGGGTGCCCCCATGATCACCCGCCGCCTCGTGCAGCTTCCCTGCTGTTGGCACTGGAGCCTGCTACCTCACAGCTGGCGGGGTTATGCCTACACGAGTTCCTGTGCGTGCTGTAGTCAGAGGCATGACTGCAGCAGAGACAGACTTTGAGGTTCAGGAGATCTAGGGACTATTCATAGCTCTACTGCTGGGTGACCTTGTGTGAGCTAGTTGCTTGCCTCGTGCCTCAGTTTCCTCATCTGTAACAAGGGGATAATGATCCTCATCTCCTTTGGAAAGAGGTTTAAGATGTGCTGGTGAAAAGCTCTCCCCAGGAGAACTCCTATTTAGCACAGAGCATGGGGTGAGGGATCATGTCTGTTTTCTCCCTGAAATCAGAAGAAAAAAAAAAAAAAGACAGGCTGTGACTAATATTCCCTGTAAGCTGAGCACTTGCACGGCCACCCAGGAGAGATTCAGGTGCTGCCCAGCTGATTAGCAGAGCGCCCACCACCAGCAGCACATCCGCACATGCCTTGGTGCACATCACAAAATTTATTCCGCACATGGGTTGAAACAAATTAGAGGGAATATTGTCTGTGACCTAACGAGGCACCGCTGGCCACTGGCTTTAGAAATCCTCAGGCGGATCTCTCCTCTGGTGTAGCTGCCCTGCTCCATCTGCTCTCAGGACGGACAGAAAGGCAAAATTGCTCGCAGGTGCCTTTGAGGAAGCACCAGAAGGCATTTCACTTCTCGGGCTCGGCAAACCATAACTCAGTGTGTGGCCTGAGCGGGGCTATTTGAGTAAAAGTGTCTTTTTGGAATGGGTTTGAGCCTCCACAAGGGCACGGTGAGTAGTTAACACTTTCCCCACATTAATCAAACTGAAAACACCCGATTATGAACTTGCCCGATGTCAAGGCACACTTCACGCCCCCAAGGCGTTACTCAGCTTTCTGGGTGTCTGCAGAACAAAGCCGATCCTGAGGCCTGGGGGCCCCAGCTTCAAAAACAAACCCACAGGGTCTAGACATGGGGGCGGTGTCTCGGGCTGGGTTCTCACCCCCTGCCCCAGCTTAGAAAAGATTTTTTTATTTTATTTTTTTTTTAATTAGGCTTGAAGAGTGAGACAGCATCTCAGACAAGTGGAGTCTGGGTGCCAAAGAAGGCAGACAAAATGGGCAGCAAAAGAAAGCCAAATAGCCACCCTCCACATACTTTATAGGGGAAGGAATCTCACATGGTGCAAAAAAGTTTAGGGCCAGATCCACAAGATTGGGGAATGCTCAGAACCTCTCAGATTTGGACTCTTGAACAGAAAATAAAGTAGGGTGGTTGTGTGGGGTGGAGAGAGACTGAGCGTCAGGATTCCCAGGGTCTGTCCCTCACTCTGGGACAAACTACAGGTCCAAGTTGTTAGATCAGGGGACAGAGTTCTAATCCTACCTCCGTCTGACGCTTGTAGTTCAAACCACCACAGATCAAAGACTGGGGGAGCGAACAGCTTCTGTTAGGGTACGTGTATGCTGCCCGGCTATTTCGGGATGCCGAAGGGAGGGATCCCAAAATGGCTACCCCACGTCTTCACAAGCCGCCCGTTATCTCGAAATGTTTTTCGAAATAACGGCACGCTATTTCGCCATCCCTGTAACCCTTGTTCCACGAGGGTTAAGGGACATCTCAAAATGGTGTGTTATTGCGAAACTTGGCACTGTGTAGATGCGCCAAATTTCAAAACGAATAGAATCGAAATAAGATATGCAATTGGTGTAGTGCAAATTGTGTATCTTATTTCGAGTTTAGGATGCTGTGTAGACGCACCCTTAGAGTAGATCCCTAAGCCCAAACCCCAGAGTAAATTAAGTGGGTTTGTCTGTGCGCAGCCTCTTCCCCTGTCTTACCCAGGGGTGGGGTCCCCCAAAAAGCACAGCAGCTCCCATTCAGACCGAGAAACCACAAGCTGCCAGCGGTTCTCACTGATCTGCTTACAGCTAGGTTTTCCAAACCCAATGTACTGAGAGCTTCTGAAATCTAGCCTGTTATTTTGGTCTTTAAGCCGGATGCCTACAGCTAGGTTTTTGTTTCTGCTAGTGGTACACATTCACACGCGCCTTGGTGCACAGAGAAAAATGTATTCTGCACAGGATTAGGGATATGGAACAACTGCCATATGAGGAGAGATTAACGAGACTGGCAGGAGCGGCCCTAGATGAGCTGCCGGCAGCTGGCGTCCTAGGCAAAATGCGCGATCGGCACCCCCACCTCCAAACCCCTCAACGACCGTTTAATTTGGCGCCCTAGGCGACTGCTTCGTTCGTGCCTGTGGATGGACCGCCACTGGAGACTGGGACTTTTCAGCTTGGAAAAGAGACAACTAAGGGGGGATATGATAGAGGTCTATAAAATCATGACTGGTGTGGAGAAAGTAAATAAGGCAAAGTTATTTACTTGTTCTCATAACACAAGAACTAGGGGGTCAACCAATGAAATTAACAGGTAGCGGGTTTAAAACAAACAAAAGGAAATATTTCTTCACGCAACGCACAGTCAACCTGTGGAACTCCTCGCCAGAGGATGTTTTGAAGACCAGGACTTCAACAGGGTTCAGAAAAGAGCTAGATACATTCATGGAGGTTAGGTCCATCAATAGCTATCAGCCAGGAGAGGCAGAAATGGTGTCCCTAGCTTCTGTTTGGCAGAAGCTGGGAATGAGCAACAGGGGGCAGTTTACTTGATTCTCTGTTCTGTTCTCTCCCTCTGGGGCACCTGGCATTGGCCACTGTCAAGACAGACAGGATCCTCTGGTCTGACCCATTCTGGCCGTTCTTATGGATGGAAAAGATTAGAGGGAACATTGACTCTACATGGGGGCTGAACTGGTTTAAAATAGGTGATGCCCTTGAGGGCCTAGCTATCACCATTATTATTTTGGAAAGTCTTTGTGGCTGACACTTTTGAAATAAAACTGTTGTGACATGAAAAGTTGAAATAAAAAAAAAAACCAACCCCCCCCCCGCCCCTCCAAACCCAGCCACCAGCAGAACGTCGACGATAAAAAATGGAGAAATGACCAGGAGACCCAGCTATATGTGATGGATGCTGGGTGAAAGGCAGGCAGATTCCATGGCCACGAGGGGTAGGCTAAAACTGGTAGGGAGACTGACAGATAGATAAGGTAGATAAGACAGGTGGACAGAGATTAAAACAAACATCAGAGGTATAGTGAGCCCAGAGAAATGATAAATAATGGGGCACAGGGAGATTGGGCACCATATGACAGTGAATATTAATGTGTCATTATTTTCAACTAAGGAGACAACTGCCCCGCTCTATAAACTGGGCTAGTGTAGAAAAAAAAATCAGGTTGTTTATTACCTCCCAGAAAAAAAAATTCCTCATCCATCAACTAAATACTACCTATAGGTCCATTGTTGTCTATCTCAGTTTTGTCCAGGCAATGCAAGTTTTTTTTTTCTCTCTCTCTTTATATATATAGTTATATCAGTCACACACAAATGATGACATATCAAAGGTTTGTCCACACTAAAAAGTTGTATCACCTGGGGGAAGAAACGATTCTGGTATAAGGTGCCTTTATCATAGTATAACTGCATCCACACGAGGGGTTGTATTACGCAAGTAAAAATCAATCAATCAATCACACTTCAAACCAACCAACTATACTCGGACAATTTTGAAGAACAGACCTTGCCAAAGAGGGAAGCAGCATGCTAATTAGACATTTTAAGCTTCTGCTTTTAACATAGATGGCAAATTAGTGCACCCAACGGTGTTTTCTTTCTGTTGTATATAAGACACAGAGAAATTTTTATATATCTAGGGTGTGTCTGATCAATCCAGCATCTTGCTCTAAAGTTTAACCATTCCTTTCTGTTCTTTTGACATGCAAAGGAAGCAGCATAGTTATTACACTTTGACAAAAGTCTCGGTTGTACCTTTGCACCTGAAGATGTTTTACTTATTTCAAATAAAAGCATTGTAGAATAATGCTGTTTTTCTTACTAAATTCAAGTTTCAACGCTGCAGGGTCATGAATTTATTTTGGGGGAGATGCTCATTTGGTCTGCACCAACAATAGAGGAAAGACTTCCCCCAAAAGACCTCAGCTCTCATTCAGGCAACCAAATAAAGACTCAATTTTCCAGAATCAGCACCTCTAGGAGTTCATGTCTGTTGAAAATCTGACTCTAAATTCCATACAAACTAGAAATTAAGAGCCAGATCCTGATAGGGTTGCTAGGTGTCCAGTTTTGAACTGGACAGTCCAATATTTGAGCTTTCTGTTCGGGAAACAAATTGAGAAAATATAAATGAGAAAATATAAATGTCTGGTATTTTCTAAATAAGATGTAATGTAGATTGTGATGTGATGTCAAGTGTGCTCAGTATTTTTGTTGAAACCATCTGGGAACCCTAGATCCCGGAGTCACTAAAGCGAGGCTGAAATCACATCAGCTAAGAACGTGGCCTTAAGAAGTTTTAAAACGACCATATACGCAAGAAAGATTTATATAACTCATAATAATTGATAGATCGTGTTGTTTTTCCACAGCCGTTGCTCAAAGGGTCTAAGAATCGCTTCAGTTTGACTCTGAAACTTCATTATCAAACAGTTCATAATCTTGTATAATCAAAAAGCGATTGATGTTAAGTAAACCGATGTTTGAACACAACGGAGGACCAAAAAGCCGACAGATGTATATCTTGCTAAACCACCATGATATGGTGTTTAATTAACACACGAAAATGATGCTATCAAGTCAAATTCATTCGATTTAAGAAGTCATTTTATGCTAACTAAAGCAATTGCTTCATAACTGTGCACAGGATAAGAATCTGCTTAATTCTTAAAGTTTTAAATAATCAACATATTCTAATTCACACAAAAATGCATCACTACTGTTAAATTACCTGCATATTTAGGGATCTAATTTTCTCTGGGTATTTCCTTTTATTTTGCATCGCAAACATTTTTTTAAAATTTACATTAAGCACTACACTAATTAAAAAGATGTTTAGCATTGATACCAGCTGGATTTGAGTAGGACTTAATTATTCTTTATAAAGCACCACTCTCCCCACTAACAGACTCTCAAATATTTTGTGAAACAGCAACATTCCAATTGGTTTTTATTAACAAAGGCAACTTTTTGCATTCTGTTGTGCTATTAAATGGCAAGAGAGTGAGATATACATTCGGGATATTTTTGTACTGTCCAAAACCTAATTGTATTGTCCCAAAAGTTTCCAACTGAGACAGTTTCGAAATACTTCTTGGAAAGAAGCGAAAAGATTGTAAGTCTTATTTGTTCCATCTTATTAATTTTGGGATTTTTAACACACACAAACATTTTCAGTCAGTTAAAGCAAGAGATGAATTGACCAAGATCAGAGGTTTATTTCAGTAATGGATTGAATCAGATGCTAAAAAAAGAAACCCAAAAAGTTATGACATACAAAACCAGATTTTCATGAGCTCAGTACCCGCCGCTGTGACCTTGTTTGAAGATCTATTCACTTAGTTTGCTGTCTAAATATTTTTGGTGCCTGAAGCTTGTTTTATTTTGCTTCGAGGTGGGAATCATTTGCAGCTGTGACTAATTAATTGTAGAGCCATTTTGCCTGGGTACTTTTTTAAAATTGTGGTTTAAATTGAAATAAATAATAATAATTACATGCGGCAGAGGGGAAAGGGGGGGAGGTCTTTTGAAAAATTCTGGCCTTCGTCAATTTCAAAATAAGTAAATTACCAATGGCTAGGCAGAGAAATCAGGGTAAGAATGCAGCATTCTCCAGAACCCATCTCAATCAAAGAAAGTTAATTTGTCTCTTTTATTAATCAATGACTTGATTTGTTCTCTCTCGCTTTCTAGTTACTTGGAGTGAGCAATCACTAGAGCGTCTGAGTACCTATAATTGGGATTAGGAAGCTCAGACCCTCTCAGGATCAGGTCCCCAGGTTGCCGAACAGAATTCATAAGCATCAACAATCTATGCTCAAACCCCTTAACCTTCCATCCTTCCACCATCATTGAAAACTATAATTCTGCCAGAGATCCTGGCCATGCAGATTCCCCCAGTCATAGATCAGGTTGCGGAAGCTAACCTTCATAGATTTATGGTCAAAAAGGACCATTTTGATCATCTATTCTAATCTGAGCTTTTGCACCACTTCTGGGTGAGTTGGAGCTTATCTTTGAGAAATGCGTCCAGTTCTCAATGTGAGAATTTTCACCAGATAAAGAATCCACCACAACCCTTGGTAAATTGTCTCACCGGTTAAGTCACCCTCCCTGCTAAAAACGTACGTTCATTTCTAGTTTGAATTTGGTCTAGCTTCAGTTTCCAGACACTGGATTTCATTCTGCTAAATTAAAGGATCACATACAATTAGTAATCGCTTCCCCAGGTTGGCTGTGATCAAGATACCTGTTAGCTTTCCTTTGGATAAATGAAATAAGACTGAGCTTCTTTCGTCTCTTTCTCTTAATGTTCCCTCTAATTTTTTCCATCCATGTGAGGAATAAATTTTGTCCTGTGCACTGAGGAATGGCAAATGTTCGCCATGAGTAGAAACACATGCTGCCAGCTGTGAATGCTCTGCTAATCGGCTAAGTGGCTTTTGAATCTATCCTGGGTGGCTGCCCAAGCACTTCGCTTACAGGGAACACTGCTCTCTCTCGAAGGCAAGTTTTCCAGAGTTCAAACCATTCTTGTAGCTCTACTCATTATTCTTACACTATAACCCTGGCAGCAACCGGGGATTTTACTTCCCCTTCTAAATCACCAGATCTAACCAATCTTCAAAATCACTTGATCACCTGACCTTCAATTGTTTCACTAGATCCCAGTGGATTCCACAAGTTACATCATGTCTTCTCCGTGTAACATAGAAATAACTAATCCCTTACTCTTACCTAGCTCTCAAAGCATTTTAGAAAGCAGGGGAGAGTATCACTATTCTCAGTATGCAGAGGCAAACATCATGCATCAAAAATAAATTTGGCTGCAAGCCCAAAGCACATTTAGATTCTGGTGTGGAACTGTCCTGTTTTAGCCGAGAGGCAGGCCCCAATCACTGTGACAGATAGACAGACAGACAGCTTGCAGAACTGTTCCTTGCAAAATCTTCCGTAGCCCAAATTCATCCCATTCATACCTTGTCTGATTCGAACCGGGTTTCTACGGTAAAATGGAGTCCCTCTGGATCTTATTAGAAATATACACGAAGTTGGAGATGAAATTTTACCCCCAAAAATGCTCTTAGATTAAAGAGACAATAAAATTCCACTTACTGCTACGAACCCCCTCCTTTTTGTCCCACTCCGAAAACTGAAAGGCTTTCGGAAGGGCCATTATTTATCTGAATACAGCACCACTAATTGAAATGTGAGAAAGGAAGAGAGATGTATTTTACAAAACAGTTTCGGATTTAAGAATGCAACACGTCAATATACCCTCCGAAACCTCAGCCCTTGCTACCAACCCTTTATTCTTTTCTTTGTATGTATTCGTTTATTGCTTCCCTTCAAAACTCTCTCCCGGTGAATACACTTTCTGTATATTCTGAATGACTGAAATAAGAGCCTTGAGTATCACTGACAAGGAAACTATATTTTGCCCAAGAATGGAATAGATTTGCGTTAACTGATCACAGGAGATGAAATCACTTTCGCAAATCACTTCAAACAACATCATTACAGTTGCTTTCACTACAGAACACTCTGATTCCGGGCACGGCAAACTAGTTTAATCACATCTCTGTATTGCACTAGGATTCATAACATTAAGAGAAAACACCACCACAAAGAAGATACAGTCTGGGAACTGGTTATCCTAGCAGCGTTGAATTCTTAGATCAGTGGAAATTCTAATAGAGCTAAGACAGAATTCAGCTGCGGGAAGCCAATATTTGTATCTACTTCTTGGGTTACACGCACACTAAACCACACCACAAACACTACAATACCCTGGTAGAAAATGTGTGGCAAGGCCTCACAGCATGACGGGTTCCTCAAAACTCATAACATCTTTGTGTTCTGTCTCGGTAGAGCATTTAGGACAATGGGACTTGGGTTTGTGCCATCACATAATTATAAAGATTGTAAAATGTCTTCAGTGGCAGTTAAAGGCACTCGGTGTTAGGCAGAATCAGAGCCGAAAGGTACAGATTTCCAGTTCTACATGCCTCTCAGGCTGGAAAAAAAATCAATGACTTAAAAAAAAAATTTTTTTTTAACCGAAATTAAAGTCACGTATATTTTTTAAAAGTAAATTATTTTAAAATAAATTTGACATGGACAACCTATGTTAATACCTGTGCTCATTATAATCTATTAACATCATTTAAATGAAATGCAAAAAATAACATTAAGCAGTAGGCAGCATGTTTGCTGCCAGATATTAAAGTCAAACCACTGAACTTGTGGAAGTCACCAACTAAGCACTTGAAACCAGAGTTTCAAGTAGTTCTAAACTAGTTTTGGTCAGCAACCATGCGTTCCACATAGGCAGAGGGAATACTTTAATCAATTCAATTTATTCAACTAATTCCATGTTCAGTTCATTCAAAATTAAGAAACCAACTGGCAGCTGACAAAGGGGGAAAACTTGTTTCCTCTTTTCCAATCTATGAATAAAAACTAGATGTGAGAGGATGAACTCTATTAGTTCTAAAATCTTCCAGGAAAATCAGTTAGTATTAAATACAAAACATGTTTTGATTCATTTATTTTTGTTTCTTATGAATACAGCATATTTAAGATATTTTTATTCAACTAATTAAAAAAATTAAAAACGCTGTTTTTATGTATTTTTGTTTGAATTGCAAATTCCATCCAAATACACCTTGACACAAATCACAAATAAAAAAAATTAAATATATTTCGTAAATGAGAAATGCATCTTTCACCATTTTCTAACAAAATGAGAAATTAAGAATCTGAAAAATAAATGCTATAAATTGCTTAAATGTGTTTAGATAGATCGCAGCTTCCTGGTTAGCTAAAAGGAGCACTACATTTAGTGCAAAGCCCATATTTAGTTGCAAAGCAATATGTTTTAATTGCTACTAACCAATGAGAATCTTTTTTTTATAAAGTAACTGAAAAGGACAAACGCAAAGCACAATCAAACCAAATGATTGAAGATGAGGTTTCCTATTTGCTGATTTAAATTGTGATTAAAGTGGTGATTTAAATCGTTTCTGTGTCTCCTCATTTTCTACACATGCAACAAGTAAAACTTCAAAGCGAGTCTATTGAAACTATACAAGTACCCAGTACACAATATTATGAGTCGCAATAATCTTTTTTCCCCTCGGTAACACAAAATATGAATTAAAAAAAAACCCCAACACATTTTGAAGCAAAGGGTTTGGGTCCAATCCTCCGTGTGTATAAAGTGGGTTGTTACCTTGATTCCAATGGATTGCACTGACCTACTCCAGCTAAGGATTTGGCCCTCCGTTTCTCAAAAAGCTCTTTCTTAGAAAGAAAAAAGGGCCTGAAATTTCCTATTGCAAATTCACAGAGCTCATGAAAACCATTGCAGCTAGGGAAAACCAAATCCAGGTCTGTAACTGAAGAGTGGGATTTGGACCTTTTTATTTTTCAATTCATCAGCTCTAAAAACACACACAGAATACTAGATCCGACAGTTAATAATTGGAGCTGTTTTTAAAGAAGAGTGAAGTGGTGCATAGAACTGTCTGAAAGCCCAGTAGACATACCGGGTGAGTAATAGGATGGAGTGGTAAATAGAAGGGAGCAGAAACCAGTGTTGTCTTCAAATTGTCATTATCAAGTCCAAGTCGAGTCTCAAGTCACTACAGTTCAAGTCTCAAGTCGAGTCTCGAGTCTTAATTTAAAAAAATGTCAAGTCACTTTTGTACAAGCCATCAATATCGGCATTTTCGGACAATTTTTTCACCAAGTCAATTTAACAAAATTAGCAAGTCTCAAGTTGAGTCTCAAGTCATAAACAATGAACCCGAGTCTAGTCTCAAGTCGAGTCACCTATGCGACGTAAGTCGGACTCGAGTTCAAGTCATGCGACTCGAGTCAACAACTCTGGCAGAAACTGACAAGCTAGTTTTTCTCATATCTGTACTCTGGTAGCTCTTGGGAACCCCAATTATAGACCAGGGTCTCATTGTGCTCAGTGTGGCACATTATTATTTCTTAGGTGTATTACAGTAGCATCTCAGAGACCTACCCACAGAACAGGATCACATCATGTGAGGTGCTGTCGAGACACCGAATAAACATTTCGATCCATTTGCTTGGTGGGTTGATTTTATGTCTATGGTTCTGAGTCAACAATGTGAGACTCTTACAAAAAAAGCAAACATGATGCTGGGAGGCATTCACAGGAGTGTTGTGAGTAAGACACGAGAAGTCATTCTTCCGCTCTACTCTGAGCTGATTAGGCCTCACTTGGAGTATTGTGTCCCGTTCCGGGCACCGCATTTCAAGAAAGATGTGGAAAAACTGGAGAAGGTCCAGTGCAGAGCAACGAAAATAATGAAAGGTCTAGAAAACATGAGCTATGAGGGAAGACTGAAAGAATTGGGTTTGTTTAGTATGGAAAAGAGAAGACTGAGAGGGGGGACATGAGAGCAGTTTTCAAGTACCTAAAAGGGTGTTAGAAGGAGGAGGGAGAAAAATTGTTCTCCTTGACCCCTAGGGTAAGAAGCAATGGGCTTAAACTGCAGCAAGGGAAGTTGCAAACTGACGGGTTGTGGAAAAAACCTAAATTGCCTAGGGAGGTTGTAGACTCTCCATCACTGCAAATATGAAAGAGCAGGTTAGATAGGCATCTATCAGGGATGATCATTCTAGATCTAGGGTGGGGAACATAAGGCCCGGGGCTCTGTTCTAGATGGTGCTTGGCCCTGCCGTGATGACCTCTCAAGGCCCCTTCCAGTTCTGCTGTTCTGATTCTAGGACACCGGCACATGCGCTTTGCCAAGGGGTACACAGCACACACCAGAAGATTAGGGGGAAGAAAAAATCGGAACATTAAGGCCGTTTTTCTGGCCGCCCCTTTGCCCAGTGCACCTCAGCTTCTGGCATTCTCCTTGGAAGCTGCTGGGGGTCAAGCTCTTGGAAATTGCTGGGAACGTCTAAAAGCCTGGAAGTCTGAGGAAGGGATTGGCCAAAGCCCCAGAGAGAGTCAACTGCAGGATGCTCGTTGGGGTGCTCCCCACCTTTGACCCCCAGCAGGCTCCGGCTTCGGGCTGCTCACCTGAGGAGCGGGTGGTCACGGGAAGGCCAGGCACAAATCAGAATAGATAGCAGCTGGTGAAGAGCCTCCGCAGATGGAAGGATACAGCTTAATGGGGGGTACCCGCCCCCTCACAGGGCCTGGATCCACACGCTGCAATTTGGAGGCAAGGCCCCTGAATAATATTGGGTAAGGCGCCCCCTCCCCGCTTGTCCCTGGGAAGCCTGGTGTCACTTCGGTGGTGAAATGGCCGCAGGAAAGCCACCTCGCCACTGTCTCAAAGCCAGAGAGCAGCGGGCCCAGAAACAGAACCTGCTATTCCCACTGCAGCTCCCCTACTCCCCTGTCTGGCCTTGGGGGCCCACAGACACAGAGAAGTGAGTTCCTTCCAAGCACATGTCCATTCCTGTCCTTTTTCCAAAGGAGACGAGATTCCCTCGTCCTGAGAACGCAAGGGTAAGCTGGTCCCAGAGGAGCAGGGTCAGAAAAGCTGCCCACGGGTAATGAAGGTGCTTTCTGCTTAGAACTGCTGCTTCCGACGGCTTCAGGAAACCATCTCTTGCCACCCACAGACCCATGGGTGCAACAGGGTGAGTTATGTCATCAAAGGAACGGCACGGCGCGAGGGCGGGTGTGGAACCGGTTTTGACAGCAAGTGGCAAAGGGACGCAGGAGATTTCCACAACAGCAGCCGGGAGGAAGATTATGTTGGTGAACAGGGCTCTGATTCTGCACTAGCAAAACCAGCTCAGACATTCAGCCGATTTCAGCTGGGGTAGCTAAAACAAAATTATCTCAGCTACGGGGGCTGGGGATCTGGCCCTAGCTTTGCCTCAGTTTTCGGGGGGCGCAGGTTCAAATCCACAGAGCTCCCCTGCCTTAGAAGAAACTCCACCATCCTGCAAAGGAGAATCTGGCTACTGACTGCCAAGCCTCACTAGCCACAAACCCAGCATGGAAGGAGCCCGTTGGGCTCATAAGAAGAGATTTCTGCAGCTCTTGCTTTGCCTTTGCTAGCCACAGCAGTGAAAGGCGCTGACACCGCATCTGGCCGTCCCGGCCTGGGAGCAGAGCATGAGCTGAGCGAAGGGGTGGTGAAGGGATAGCCACACCACAGAGTCCCTCTGAAGATCAAAACCACTTTAATCAGCACTTTTCCCTCCATCTCTTCAGCGCTAACCTGTATGTGTGGCATCGAACACAGAAAACCCACAGCCTCCCCTCTGGCCCCGAGGTTCCGTTTCCCTGGCTGCCGGGGCACAAACGCCGCAGCCCCTTCACAGGCAGTAGCTGCAAGGGGATCTCCAAGGACTGAGCTGAATCAGAGAGATGGGAGCCGGAGATAAGAGAAAGCCCAGCCCCACTTCTACAAGGGACTGGAAGGCTGGTGGTGGCTGGCTGGGGTGGGCTCTTTGAAAAAGAACTGCTCCAAAAGTTGTTTAAAACAAAACTCCCTGGAAGCCAGGACTCCTGGGTTCTGCCCCCTACTTTGAAGTAGGAATAAGATCCTCCGGAAAAGGGCGCTTTTTCCGGAGGATCGGGGCCAGTGTAGACGCTCTTTTCCGGCTTTTCTAAAAGCCGGAAAAAAGCGGCGGACATTTTTATTTAAATGCCGCGGGGGATATTTAAATCCCCCGCGGATTTCCCTATTACGATCGCTGAAATTAACATGCCCCTTCCGGAAAAGGGGCCAAGTAGACGCAGCCTGAGTGTTTATGCAGCCCCTACCACGACAGGCCCCAAATCTCGGCTAGGGCCTTGAGATGCTACAATCACCATGGAAAAGTGGGGGAGAGAGACGAGGTTACAGGTTTCCCAGAACCAATGCGGTCTACAGAGCATTTGCAGCATGAAGAGAGGTCAACGCTGCATATGTGCTGCAAAGAGAAACAAAGATCTTTGCCCGCCCCTAAAGGAGTTCAGTTGTTCCAAACCCCAAAAATTTTCTCTGCCTTTATGAACGCCAGCTGTAAGATTTCCACCCATCACGCACAAGAAATAGCTTGCAGGGAAATGCACGTCACAAATTACCGAGCAAGTGAGATCACAAACACGGGCCTGAGCCATGTGGCTGGAAGGGTTCCTCTGTGTAGATTTCCCTGGGCCTGGACTTGTGCAACAGATCCCTGCCGGGGGGGACGGTAGTGTCAGGTGTTTCTGAGCTCAGGCAACAGCCGGCAGAATAGGACTGTGCTCTATCCTAGGGGCCATTCTTTTATCTCTTCTAGACAAAGATCCTTCGTTTCTTTTTGTAGATTTTCGTTTTACCTTGCTGATTCTATGCCTGGGAGAAAGGCGCGACCTTAAGCACCCACAATGCAGTTTCACCAGGGGTTTAAATTAGCCCGTTTGTTCCGATCGCACAGGGGCGAAAACGGAGCAACATGCCGAGCCAGAACCCCTGCTGGTGTAAATGGATGCAGTTCCTTTGACATCAGTGGGTCGTACCCCCAGCTTGTGCAATGGAAACAGATCCTTAGCGGGAGAAAAACAGCACAGCTCCACTGACGTCAACGGGCCAGTCCTCTGACTGGTATCAATTTGCGTGGCCCCATTGACACCAGTGAGGCAGATCCCGCTAATCAAATCAACGGTGCTGCCGATTCACAGCAGCCAAGCTCCCTGTGTCTCTCTTCTCTATGGGTTACTTCTGGGTGAAATCCCTGGAGTGACTCCAAGCAGGGGAGAGAGGGAACTAGCTGGATTCTAAGATTAGGATTTGCAAAAGGAGCTGCCTAACTCCTGGAGCAATTCAACGGAGAGGCAGGACGGGCCAGGGGTTAGGAGCTGTTCTGGGCCTGGGGGGAGCTGAGGCCCAAGTCTCGGTTACCTCGGTTATCTCCCCGGGTGACTGTCTCAAAGGAGGGCTGATTTTCAGACAGCACTGCCCCCCTGCCACCACCCCCTGGAAATTGGTGCCCTTTGAGGCCTGTCAAGTCAGGCACCTGAATGCTGGAAATGTTGGCCTCGGTCTCGCCCCCGCGCCCCCCAGGCTTTCCACCTTCCCCCCACGCCTGCACTCACCCCTCTTCCCACAGGGCCCCTCACCGGTCCTCACCTCTGCACCCCCTGTCCTTCCCACACGCCTCCATACGCCGGGTCCTCATGTCGGCAACCCCCACTTCCCACCCCAGGTCCTTACATTGGCACCCCTGCCACGGTCCCGCTATGCATGGCCCTCACGCTAGCACCTCACCCCCGCTGCTTCACACCCTCCCACCCCCCATGCTGGGTCCTCACGTCAGCACCCCCCCCCCTTCTCTCACACACACCTATGCTGGGTCATGTCAGCACCCTCTCCCCCACTTCACCCGCCCCCATGCCAAGTCCTTCATGTGCTGCTGCACCCCCATCCAATATGCACCCCCCAGCTGGGTCCTCACTTCTGTGCCCCTCCCCTGATTCCCACATGGCTCCATTACGTCTGGGTCCTCATGCCCTGCTTCTTCCCACACGGCCCCTCACAGGTCCTCACTTTTCCCCCCCTCCAGTGCTTCCCCCACACCCCTCCCAATGCTGAGTCCTCACGTCTGTGCTCCCACACACACACTTCTCACACGGCCCCTCAGGCAGGGTCCTCACATCTGTGGTCTACCAGTTTCCCACACAGCTCCCCCCCCCCCCACTGGGTCCTCATGTCTGTGCTCCCCCCCCCCCCACAGCTTCCCACTCGGTCCCCTCGTGCTGGGTCCTCACATATCCTGCCCACCAGGTTGACACATGCTGCCCCCACAGCTTCCCGGAGACGTGGTCCCCGGCCAGCTTTCCACCTCCCCAATGCGAAGCTCTCGCACGTGCTCCCCCCTCCCATCTCCCACCGACACTGGCTCCTCATACCCCTTCCTCAGGTCTCTCATCTCCCCAAGCACCTGTGCCCACCCCCTCAACTTCCCACAGCCTTCTTCTGACCCTGGCGCCTCACCTTCCCAGCCCTGGGTCCTCTCTCTGCACCCCACCCCCAACTTCCCCCTCCTTGCCAGATCCTCATGCCTGGGCCCCCTCAGCTTCCCACATGGCCACCTCTCCCATCGCTGACACCAGTTCCTTGTACCTGCACCACCCCATGGCTCCCACAGGCCCAGCCTTAGGGCAAGGTGTTTGCCTTGGGCCCTGCACCTTCAGAGCCCCGGTGCCTGCCTGCCTGCCCTGTCGGGTAGCCGCCCGGCCGGCAGCGCAGCCAGCCAAGCGTGTCGCCTTGGTCCCCACAAACTCTTTGGCTGGGCCTGGCTCCCCCTGTGTCCCCCCCGCTGCCGGAAACAGGCTCCTCACACTTGAGGAGGTGGGGGAAGGAATAGGATGAGAAGCCAATTTGCGTTGAAAAGAAAAGGGGAAAGGAGGGGTGTACAGATACAGTGGGAACCCCACTATAAAGACATAGACACACACATGAAACCAAAGACATGCTATCTCAAAACCTAGACACACGCACACACACACACACACAAGCAATGACACGCCAATAAACACACACACACACACAAAAGACATGCATGGTGTGGATCAGAACAGATCCACACACACAAGGACCACATGCATATTAAAAAAAGACAGACAGGCCTGTTATGTGGCAAACTCTAGACATACACAAAAGCAAAGCAATTAATCAAGACACACACACACACACAAATGAAGAGACACATACAAGCACACACACAAGATTAATCTAGGCACACAAATCAAAACACAAACACACACTCACATAACCCCCCCCCCAAAAGCAGACTCCCTTTGCTAACACACAGTCCCAGTCCCGCAAATAAGCTACTCCAAACTTCGGAAAACCCTAAAGAGGTTCCAGACCTCACTGTCATGGGATTTCCTCTAGAACGCACATGGCCTGGGACGCAGAATGTCCCAGTTTGGGGAACTATTTACATTCCAGCTTCCAAACATCAAGTTCAGAACCCATCGGTCTGGACCCTGTTCTCTGCATTAATCCGGAGTGACCCCGCTGAGGTCCAGATCATTTACACCACAGAGGGATGACTGCGATCAGAATCCGGTTTGCGGGGTGTGGCAGGGAAATCAGGCCCTGAGGGATGCGGTCGCAATGACAGACATGGGGCTTGTCAAACAGCCAGCTGGAAGGGGGCAAAGGCGTGGAATCGGTAGCTGCCAAGACTTGTACCTGTGCACATAACAAGTAGGAGCTGAGCAAATTTCCACCTCAGTCCCAGACACGATGGAGAGCCCAGTCTCCGTGGTCCATCTGGACCTTGCCCCCTCCGGGATGCTAGTGACCCTTATGCCCCTCGATATCTGGCTAGGGCCTGCCATCCAATCAGCAGTACAACCCCCTAGCTGCATTCAGATGGGCCATGGCTGGTAAAAGCTGGAGTTCAGCCCTCGTGTCACTCCTAGCCAAGCCTTCCCCAAATGAAGGAATATTTTGGATGGGAATCGTACATAGCACCGGTGGAAACCGGCCTGCACACGACCCCGCCTCATAACAACCCCCCTCATAACAACAATCGCCTTGCTGCAGGGGAAACTGAGGCGTGGCGAGCGGGTGCCCTTTGCTCAAGGCCCCACAGTGAGTGAGCAGCAAAATCCAACAGTCCTGACTCCTCATCCCCACTCTGTTTCAAGCACTAAACCCCACTCCCCTCCCAGAGCAAGGAACAGACCCAGGGGCCAAAAGCAATTACTGATCCGGGGAGCCCCTTAAGGGAGCCTGACTTACACAGGGCACATGTGCTGAGTCCAGCCAGCCCCATCACAGTGTCTCAAGTCAGGCTCCCAAAATCACTAGCCCGTTTTGACAATCTTGGCTCAGAAATCTTGACAGCCACCCGTCTGCTTCATGCGACACCCTCCTAGAGAGGGGCAAGACAATCCTTAAGCCCTAACTTCCATGTCCCAGCTCTATGTACTCCATCTTGTTCCCTGACTGCCAGCACCGCCCCCCCCCCCCCGCTCTAATCACTAGACCCTGCTCCCTGCCAGAGCAGAGCGCAGGAACGCAGGAGTCCTGATTCCCACATTCCAGCTCTAAGTACTAGACCCTGCTCTCTGACTGCCGATCGCCTGGCTCTAACCACTAGACCCTGCTCCCTGCCAGAGCAGAGCGCGGGAACGCAGGAGTCCTGATTCCCACATTCCAGCTCTAAGTACTAGACCCTGCTCTCTGACTGCCGATCGCCTGGCTCTAACCACTAGACCCTGCTTCCTGCCAGAGCAGAGCACGAGAACGCAGGAGTCCTGATTCCCACATTCCAGCTCTAAGTACTAGACCCTGCTCTCTGACTGCCAATCCCCTGGCTCTAACCACTAGACCCCACTCTGCTAAAGCCCAACGTGAGGAGCCAGCCCGCCCGCCCTGTGCTGTAACCGCCCCTCTCCACCACAGGCAGGCAGATGGGGCTGCATTGGCATCACACACCGGGGCGAGCCCTCCAGCTGGCCCTTTATCTCCCATCTCCCCCCAAAACCACCCACCTCTCATGGTGCCGAGCGGCTCTGCGTGGCGGCTTTGGCTGGGGAGGGCACCAGCAGCACCTGTCTCTGGCTGCCAGCTGGGGAGCTCAGCGCAGGGCCCGGGGTGCCATGCTCTGCCCAGCGCTGCTTGCATTTGAAAGCAGCCTGGCCCGCACAGGTGGCTCAGCAAGACCGGTTGACAGGCATCCCCCCTGGCCAATCACGGCCCCCTCCGTGCACTGAGGCTAACCAATGACAGCTGACTGGAAAGTTCCAAAGCCACAAGAGAGCAAGAAGATACACGGAGCATAGTTTCCATCGCTGAGTGCGAAGGGCTGGGGGGAGAGGCGGTGGCCCGGCTGTGGGGGTCGAGCTTTGGACCCAGCCAGTCTGCTGATCCACAGGATTCTCTCCTGCATTAAAACCTCCGTCCCCTTTTCCAGCACGGTCCCTGCACAGGGCTGTTTGCCCACATACTCACAGCCCCCCAGGCGGAGGGCCGGCACACAGCAGCGCTTGGTTTGTAAGGAAAGGGGTGTCAGGCCTCAAGCAAGCGCCTTGCCTCCTTAACTGATGCAGCAAGCCCAGCCGTGCCGGGGCTCAGCCCTGACACAAATTAAGCACTGGCCCCATTTCACAGCCAGGGAAACCGAGGCAGTCCACAAAGCATGCACAGGGGCCAAGCTACCATCAGAGGTCAGGTGTTCCGGTCTTCCGATAGCCTCTAGACTACACCCCTCCTCCAGAGCAGGGGAGAGGATTCAGGAGTCCTGAATCCACATGCCTGGTGGTATGCACTTAGCCCTGAGCTCAGAATCTCAGAGTCCTGGCTCCCATGCTCTCTGGTTTGATCCCACTAGACCCCCCCTCTCCACCCACAGCCAGCAAGAGACTAATTCAGGAGTTCTGGTTCCCAGCCATCTTATTTTAACCATTTCTCTTCCAGGGCTGAGAAGAGAACCCAAGAGTTCTGGTGCCTGGCAGCATGCTGTAACCATTAGGCAGCACTGCCCTCCCCGTGACATGCTTTTCCCTCCAGCCCGTGCCCACAGGGCAGAATCATCACTTTTGCTCCCAGGGCCCTGGCCTGGCCACGCGGTGAGGTGTTGGCTGCATCAGGCTTGATGCCACTATGCCAATCGGCAGCATGGGAGGATGTGGAGACCAGCGGAGCCACACTGCACCGTTTGTGTGCCGTCTCTCTTTCGTCAGGAGAGTAAAACGTAATCAACGTGTGGATCGAGCCAAGGGCCGGAGACACAACAACTGTGCAAGCCTCAGGGAAACAAGGAAAACCACCCCTCCCAAAATGAACGGCAGCACTGTATCTGCCCTGGCTTCGGCACCCTGCAGCCCAGAGCATTTCAGGATCTCTGGGCTTGTGGGGGTGCTACAATGCGGCCATCTCTGGTGTGGAACGTGGCAGCCGTTTAGCACAACAAGGCAGGACAAGGGAATGGAGAATTCTGTATCCAAGAGAATATTAGCAAATCCAAATGGAACAAACTAGGGTTTTGTAGATGGGGAGAAGGTACCCGAGAGCCCTTAATCTGGGTTTTACTGGGCACCAGGCACATCTAATCCCCTATTCATCCAAATAGGGTACATGAAGAAAAAAAAAACCTAAATATGAGCCTGGCCCTTTAAGACCCATTTCTCTCCTAGTGAATTATATGGAGTTCCTTATACATAGACCCACCGCTCCTTATATACCGATCCTCTCTGTGCTTCTCACACTTCCACAGCAATGCCACGTGGCACACTCAGCACACCCAGCCTGATAGGACCATGGCACAGGGCAGGTTTCAGCTCAGTACACTGAAACCCAGAGCACCGGAGACACGGGAAACACCGCATCCTTTTCAACAAAACCAGGCTCAGCCCATGTCCCCGGCGCACTCAGAACGAGAGGAGATGCCGCGTGGCCCCAGAGCTGCCAGAAGGGGGTGGCAGGGAGACGGTAGACCCCAGGCTAACCCATGGCAAGAGTCTTTGCTCTGCTCTAGCAAGGTCCATCCAAGGCCCCTTGAAGACCTGAGACGCATTAGTGCCGTCAACTGCTGGGAGGCGTATTTTACAGGTGGGGAAATGGAGCCTCAGACAGACGGAAAGGGATTGACCCAAGGCGATGCAGCGAGGATCCGGGAACAGGACTGATTCATCATACGCTTTGCTATAACCACCTGAGTCTAGTGGTTTTCAAACCATTTTTCTCATGACCCAATTGAAGAAAATCGCTGATGCCGCGACCCAACAGCATGTGACTAGTGTGTGGGCTCCGGGGTGGGGCTCAGGATGGGAGCTTTGGGGCGTAGGAGGGGGCTCCGGCTTTGCGGGGAGCAGGGCTGGGGCAGGAGGAGCTTACCTTGAGTAGCTCCCGGTCAGCAGTGCAGCGGGGGGGGGGGGGGGGGGGAGCTAGGGCAGCATCCTGCCTCTCCTGGCACCGCAGACCATGCTGCCCACAGAAGCAGCCAGCGGCAGCTTCCCAGCCAATGGGAGTGCGGAGCTAGCGCTCGGGGCAGGGGCAGTGCGTGGAGCCCTGTGCGCTCTCTCCTCCCCCGACCTGAGCCGGGCTTTCTGCCGGCCACTTCTGGGGCGCAGCGCAGTCTGCAGAGCCAGGCTTAGCCCCCGCACTGCTCACCTGATCCTCCTGCAGCAACGAGACCCAGGGCCCGACATTCCACCCCCCGTCCTGGAATGTGACCCCGGTTTGAAAACGAGGGATGTAAACGAGTAGTCGAGTACAGGAGACCCCCGCACTTACGACCTAATTAGTTCCGGGAGAACCGTCCTGAGTCGAGCCGTCGTAAGTCGAACCCTTATTTCCCATAGGTGCAAAGATTAAATGAGGGTTCCGTTCCTGGCCCGCTTTGCCTCCTGGGAGTTGTAGTCCCCAGCGGGCCGGGGGCTGTGCCAGGTGGAGGTGACTCAGCGCGAGCTGCTCGCAGAGCCAGCCGGGGCTGTGCCGGGTGGAGGCAGCAGCCAGAGCAGGGCAGTCGTAAATGCAGGGGGTCGTAAGTCGGGCGGTCGTAAGTCGGGGGTCACCTGGAGACAATTAACTGATAAGCCTAGGCTGTATCAGAGGCAGCAGATTGGGGGGGGGGAGGGCAGCAGGGGAGACTGCCACGAAGCAGCCTCTGCTTGCGGCGAGCCTGGGCCCGCCGCGGCTGCTTTAAGGCAGCAACCTCAGTCCGCGAGGGGTCTGAACTCCCCGTGGACAGAGGCTGTTCCACATCCCACTGAGCAGCCTCTGCCTGTGGTGAGCTTGGGCCCACCGTGGACAGAGGCTGGTCCCTGGCAGCAGCCTCTGTCTGCAGCGGATCTGAGCTCCCATGACAGACGCTGGAGCAGCCTTTGTCCGTGGGCTGTTGGGACTCCCCAGACAGGGGCTGCTTCATGACAGCCACCCCCCAACAGCAGCCTCAGTTCGTGGGGAGCTGGGTTCCCTACAGACAGGGGGTGCAGCTACCCTGCACTGCTGCCTCCTCTGATACAGAGGCAGCAGCGTGGGATGCAGGGGGCTCCCCAGTAGTGGGACCGGAGCGCACTGGCTGCTGGTCCCACCCCTGGGGTCTATAGAACAGTCGAGTCCCTGATAAGAATTCACGCGGTGATTCGATATTCTATTACCCGCTGTCTAACATCCCTATTGAAAACCACCGCTCTACACTTCACTCCCTTCCTAGGACCAGGAGTAGAACCCTGGTGCCCTTCCCCCTTCAGCTGACCACTGGGCAGCACTGCCTTCTCCTGACTGGCCTCTTCCCAGCTCTGCTCTGGCTGCGGGAGAAGGACAGGGAAGGACGCATGCACACCTGCCGTGGAAACCTTTGTGGTTCACCCTGCACCTGCACACAAAGGTTTCCGGCCGGTTCCCATCCCCGGCGCCGGGGGCCTGACGCATTTCGGGAGGGGAGGGGGGCGCTGCTCGGGGGGGGGCACAGATGCTTGCTGTCGCCGAAGAGCAGTCAAGCAGGCCCTGGCTGAGGGGCACCCCACGGCAGTACAGGCCTCCTTCAGAGATGCCCAGGCATGCAGGGGGCGAGATGGGTTGCCGTGGCTTACCAAGTCCTGAGGTTTCTCCACTCAGGGACCTCGTCCTGGGGCAGGGGCAGGGAAAGATGCCCCCAGGAGCCGGACCTGGCCCCAGCTGGGCTGGAACTGGGGAGGCACCGGGTTCTCCAGTCCCCTGCAGTGCTGCCCGCTGAACCCTCCTTCACCTACCGCCTTCCAGGCGCAATGCAGACACCAATGGAGCCGCACGGCCAGCTGGGAAGGGCTTGGCTGTTGCAATCCCCACCGCCTTTGCATGGTCCCCACCCCCCACCCCTAGGGAAGTGACCTGAGCCCTCTCCCTGCCCTGCCTCCCCCCCAGCTTAACCCTGGGGGCAGCTGTGCTTTGGTTCTCACCCCGTGGCCAGGTGGGGGAGGGGGACCAGCCTCTGTGGCAGGTGGGCTAGGCAGAGAACACCCCCCTCCCACGGGCTTCTTTCTCCCCCCCCCCCCCCCGGAGCGTTCACACCTCGGGACGAGTTAACCGCAGTGCTGTGAAAACCAAACCTGCCGCTCACCACAGCGCCTGCCTCTGCCTCGCCCCCTGCCCCCTCCCTGCGCACGGCAGGGGCTCTGGCCGAGACGGAGCCCCAGGCAGAGCCAGAGAGAAATGGGCCCCCCTCCTCCCCTGCTGGCACATGCTCCCCCACGCCAGGGCAGAGGGTGAGGGGGCTGGGCTGTCTGGGTATTATATGGATGTACAGCACCTAGCACAGGGATGGCCAACCCGTTAAAGGCAAAGAGCCACAATAGTGGGAGATGCAGCGCAAAGAGCCGGGGGAAAAAAAGTTGGCAAGCCAAAAAAAAAAAAAAAGGACACTGCGCTTTTTGACCACATCAGGCTCCCGTTGGCCAGCACCATCTTGCTGGTGCCATTTTGCTTTGCTTTGCCGACCGATGAGCACAGGGAAACGGGGGCTATGGGCCATTTTTAGGGGCACAGAGGTGGCTTCGTGAGCCATGGGGGAGGCTTCGCGAGCTGCACTTGAAGCGGGGAAGAGACACATGCATGTTGGCCAGCCCTGACCTAGCATAATGGAGCCCTGATCCCTGACTGGGGCTTCGCTACCGACTGTCTCATGTGGCCAACAGTGCTGCCTACTGGTCAGGGCACTGCACTGGGCTTAAGGCCACTTGGGTTCTATCCCTGGGTCTGCCAGCAGAGCAGCTAAGGAAGTGACCCCTCTTTGTGCCTCAGTTTCCCTTAGTCTACTGCGACTGTGAGCTCTCCATCTCTCATGCTGCGTCGAGCTTCACCGGGCCCTGACGTGGGCTGGGGCCTCCGGGGGCTTCCAAAAACAATGCTGCAAAGCGCCGTGAGGCCTAGCCAGCCCCAGCCAGCTGGGGGTTAAACGGGGCAGCCCTCTGAGAAAAGGAAAGGCAGGGGCAGCGTGCACCTCCGGGATACGCTGCTGCAAACAGGCGGGCAGCCAGACCTGGCTCTTGCCAAGGAAGGGCTGGCTCTGAGCAGGGGCAAGGCCAGGAATGGGGACAGAATAGGGTCTTCAGTCTTCTGGGGCAGGCTGTTGCAATCACCAGAGCCTGCCACTAGGGGGTGACAGGCCATTGCAATCACCAGAGCCTGCCACTAGGGGGCGACAGGCCATTGCAATCACCAGAGCCTGCCACTAGGGGGCGACAGGCCATTGCAATCACCAGAGCCTGCCACTAGGGGGCGACACAGCCATTGACACTAAGACCCCATGGCTGGGTGCATTAAGATCCCACAGCTGATGGTGCCCTTAATCCCCCTCCCGGTGGTCGAGACCCCCTCCCATCTGCCACTTTGCCAACTAATGCCACGATGCCCCTGAGCGGGCACTGAACCCACAGCCCCATCGTTCGGAAAGCACCAGTCTCAGCTGGAGCACATCTGCCAGCCCAAAGGCAGCTGCAGATTCAATCCCGTTGCATAATCCAGCCACCAGAGGGAGACAGAGCACACTAGCCCATAGTCATCAATGGCAACTCCCATGCTTAAGGGTCAGGAAGGAATCGGAGGGCGGCATCACCTTTCGGTGCGGCACCTTGCGGGAGCTGCTGCTGCAGGGGCTGGCAGGCGCAGAGGTCAGATGTGCTCCCTGCACCTTCCTCCCATGTCCTGCACCCCACTCTCCCCTCCTCCCTCATGTCCCCTTCCCCCCCGATTAAAGGCTCTTTGCCCCCCATCACCTCTTTCAAGACCCCTGACATTTGGCTGTCCATGAGTTTTCAGGAGGCTGTTATCTCAAGAACTCCTTGTTTAATTAGCACCAACTTCGGACCAGCAACCCCACTCTAACAAGGCCCCGTGATTTCCACCGCGATCCAAGCCAGCAACTAGATTTTAGAGCCCTGAGACAAAGCCAGCTACTAAGTGGTAATCAAGTTTAGGGATGTTAGATAGCGGGTAACAGAACAGCTGAGTAATCGCATGAATTCTTAGCGGTTACTCGACTATTCTATAGTGCCCGAATGACAGCCGGTGCGCTCTGGCCCCACTCCTAGGGATCCCCTGACACCGTGCGCTGCTGCCTCTGTATCAGAGGCAGCAGCACAGGGTGCCAGATGGGAATTGGTCCACCTGGGCCTAGGCGCATCAGTTAATTATCTAGTCCACTACTCGTTGACATTCCTAGTCAAATTTCAGTGGTAACAACCTCCCACCCAGCTGTAGCAAAGGGTGAACATATGCCATAAGCCTGTTTCGTGCATGAGCTTGCTGCATCTACAAGGTGAGAAGGGGTCACAGACTCATATCAACCAGTTATTGAGTTCCTGGGCAGATTCTCAAGACTCTATAATTAATTAACCAACCTCTCCCTTGCTTATTAGCCCTTTATAAACAAGCT
The DNA here is from genome assembly GCF_052426305.1 of Pelodiscus sinensis. Taxonomy (NCBI): domain Eukaryota; kingdom Metazoa; phylum Chordata; order Testudines; family Trionychidae; genus Pelodiscus; species Pelodiscus sinensis. The sequence goes on from NC_143073.1 coordinate 6,576,589, forward strand.
GTAGAAATGTGCAAAGAACTGCCCAACTCCTGAGAAGAGCGTCACAAGAAACAACTCCTGAGAGTTGGCCAAGTATCACGGTCTCCACTGTCGACAAGGGAAACTGAGGCACGGTGCGGTGCTTGGCCTGGTTTCAGCAGCATGTGGGGATCCTAGTCCCCTTGCTCAGCCCACTAGGCCACGCTGTCTCTGCTACAGGCTTTATAAACTTGGACGAATCTGCAAAGCCAAACCTCCCTCCGCTTGAAACCCATGGGGGTGGGGAAGTCCTGGGCCATTCTGACCCCTGGATGTCATCACAGCCAAGAGGCAGACCCAGAACTGTGGGGAAACAGCGTCAGGAACCCCATTTCCCCCAGGCCTGGGTCCGTGGGAGCCGATCTGGGCTGGGAGGCCCTTGTCCTTCCCCCACCTGAGTCGAGATGGTCTGGGCTGTGCTGGGCTTTGCAGGTCTCCCCTGTGCCCCATGGAGAATCATAGAATCATAGAATAATAGGACTGGAAGGGACCTTGAGAGGTCATCAAGTCCAGCCCCCCGCCCTCAAGGCAGGACCAAGCTCCGTCTACACCATCCCTGACAGATGTCTATCTAACCTGTTCTTAAATATCTCCAGAGAGGGAGATTCCACCACCTCCCTTGGCAATTTATTCCAATATTTGACCACCCTGACAGTTAGGAATTTTTTCCTAATGTCCAATCTAAACTTCCCCTGCTGCACTTTAAGCCCATTACTCCTTGTCCTGTCCTCAGAAACCAAGAGGAACAAATTTTCTCCTTCCTCCTTGTGACACCCTTTTAGATATTTGAAAACCGCTATCATGTCCCCCCTTAATCTTCTTTTTTCCAAACTAAACAAGCCCAGTTCATGAAGCCTGGCTTCATAGGTCATGTTCTCTAGACCTTTAATCATTCTTGTCGCTCTTCTCTGTACCCTTTCCAATTTCTCCACATCTTTCTTGAAATGTGGCGCCCAGAACTGGACACAGTACTCCAGCTGAGGCCTAACTAGTGCAGAGTAGAGCGGCAGAATGACTTCACGAGTTTTGCTTACAACACACCTGTTGATACAACCTAGAATCATATTTGCTTTTTTTGCAACAGCATCACACTGTTGACTCATATTCAACTTGTGGTCCACTATGACCCCTAGATCCCTTTCCGCCATGCTCCTTCCTAGACAGTCGCTTCCCATCTTGTATGTATGGAACTGATTGGTCCTTCCTAAGTGGAGCACTTTGCATTTCTCTTTATTAAACCTCATCCTGTTTGCCTCTGACCATTTCTCTAACTTGCTACGGTCATTTTGAATTATGTCCCTATCCTCCAAAGAAGTCGCAACCCCACCCAGTTTGGTATCATCTGCAAACTTAATAAGCGTACTCTCTATCCCAATATCTACATCATTGATGAAGATATTGAACAGTACGGGTCCCAAAACAGACCCTTGCGGAACGCCACTTGTTATCCCTTTCCAGCAGGATTTAGCACCGTTAACAACAACTCTCTGACTACGGTTATCCAGCCAATTATCTCAGAATTAGGGGCAGTGTCTGAGATCCCCACTGCGGCAGGATGCCTGGCACAGCCCAGAGAGGGAGAGGCCTGTTGGCGGGAACGGTACTCACAAGTGTGTGTCTTCTTCATGGCGACTGGGCCTGCAACCAAGAGAGAGACGGGGTGAGACAGCAGCAGCAGGCATCCCCCCCAGAGCCTGACACCCTCCAAGACCACGACTGGAGCTACATGGGAAACTGAGGCACCAAGAAGCACTCCCAGCCCCTCCCCATCAGCCCCCAGGAGTCCTGATTAGCAGCCCCCCCAACCCTCCCCAACCTCCAATTACACTCAACTAACCACTAGCCCCCATTCCTGGCTCCTAGCCCCCTGCTCTAACCACTAGACCCTTGAGGAAAAAGCACCCGTCCTATTCCCAACCCCCACCCCCATGTATCCAGCATTTCCCTCTTTGAGCCAAGCGACTCCTGCACTAATGCCCATGAGGCTATGCCCTACTGAGGACCTTACAGCAGGGACCAGTTGGAGTGTGTGAGAATGACCCACACACACGCTCAGCGTGGCTGTTCGCACACTGGGGTAGGGCTGAGGTGCCTCCTTTGTGAACCGGGCCCCCACAGTGCTAGGCGCTGTACATTACTGATTAAGCATATTATGCTAGTGGCTGGCAGCCCCCCATCACAAACCAGCCCCCTGGTGCGCTAGGTGCTGCGCAAACCCAGAACAGAAAGGATCCCTCCCAAACAGCAGAGAATCTAAACACGAGACCAGCTGGACCCGGCCAGCTGCGGGAGCGCAGCGAGCCCCGCTCATCCCCTGTTCAGGTTGGGGGGCCAGGCTGGCAGCATGGCGGCAGGCCAGTCCCGGTTGTAGGAGTTCAGAAGGTGTCAGGTGAGCCACGTGGGAGGAGAGGAGTTTGTTTTGAGGACGTTCGCAGAGAGATCTTCCCGAGCACCCGGGGCAGCACGGGAGAAACGCCGGGGGCTGGGGTAAGAACAGACCAGGTGGGCACTGGAAGCGGGGACCACAGACTGAGCCAAGCGGGAAGCGCATACAGGATGGGAGGGAAGCAGCTGGGAGCCAAGAAGCCTGGGGCAGCCAGAGCAGCTCACGGACAGAAGCAGAATGGGGCTGAGATGGGCAAAAGCCCCATGGTTGGAGGAGGAGGCTTGTGGCAGCCTGCTTGTGCCGAAGCCAGAGAGGAGATGGAGACAGCAGGGGGACTGAAAGACACCGAGGGCTGGAGTGAGCCGAGGGGAAAGACCGGAGCTTTTCATTGTTTACTGGGAGCCTTTGCTTATTGATTGATCTGTGCCCATAAACCCTGGCCGCTGCTCTGATTAATAACTGTTATTGGATCGGCATTATCAGCCTGGTTAATAATTAATTCAATTATACAATCAGGACACGCTGTTGGAGGCAGGATGGTAGTGGATCAATGAACCCCTCAGCATTCACACAGTCGGTTGGGGGCAAGCATGGGATTTGGGAGACCGGGGGAGGAGGGAGTGTCAAATCTCTGCTCTGCCACAGACTTCCTGCATGGCCTTGGGCAACTCACTTAGCTTCCCTTTGGCTCAGTTTCCTCAGTTTCCCCCTGTACCAAGAGAACAACAGTACTTCCCTGCTTCCCAGGGAGCTATGAAGATAAAGCTAGTATAGCACTTGGTTACTAAGGTAGAGCTTTAGATAGATGGGGATGCATGGGGTGGATGGACAGACTGCTGGGGTTATGGGTATAGATGGGGAGACAGATGGGATGCAGGGGGGGTGGATAGAGGGGGCTGTATGGGGACAGACGGACAGACAGGCTGTATGCAATTGGGTTGCTGGACTTGCTCTGTGCCCCAGAGCAGAGACTACTGACCCCTAGTGGGGACAATCCGCACCAGGTCCAACTTCTGCAAACTTCCCTCTCCAGCCCCCTTTTATGTCAGCTACGGGCTTTGGCTCCTTTTCTCTTACGGCTGGGCAGACTAGGGACGTTACACAGCGTTGACTTGTGCCACCGTGCACCTGCTAATACGCGTTTACACTGGGGGGTGGGGAGGCGGGAGCTGGTGCTCACGGGGATTCAACTTAACCCAACTTCCATTTCCTCCCCCTCCCCCGCTGCCTCTGTATCGGAGGTGAGGGGGTAGTGAGCTCGGCAGGAGCTGGTGTGAGGGGAGAGCCAGGTTCAAAGCTGGCTCCATAGCTCCTGCCTTTCCCACCCTCCTCTGCTGCCTCTCTGGGAGGAACCGGGGAGAGAGGGGGAGAGGGACAGGTGTCTCTGTGAGAGCCAGCATGCACGGGGAGCTGGACCTCCCCACACACACCGACTCCCCCGCCCCACTCCCGGCTTGCTGCCTCTGATACAGGCTCATCGATTAATTGTGGACTCGACTACACGCTCACATCCCTAAGGCAGAGGGAGACGGAACCGGGCGAAGGATGTTAAAATGCGGTGATCAGGCTAATCGTCTGGCCGATACGGTTTGTATCGATGACACGATGAGTCGATAGGACCAGGAGAGTCCAGGAGCTGGCTCCAGCTGCTCAGTCCCAGCTGGTGCCGGCTCCAGGAGCCACCTGTATGGTGGCTCTGCATTTTAAATGTAGGAAGAGCCTCCGGGCTCTTCCTACATTTAACATGCAGAGATGCAGCGATCAGCACGAGCCAGGACTGATAGAGGCAGGAAGGGGGGGAAGCAGGTGGCATCTCGGAGACAGTGCTGGGGGAAACCGGCTTTTAAGCCGGGTCCCACCCAGCACCAGCGTCTGTCCTCCCCCGCTTGCTGCCTATCTCCTAGCGTATGCTTATCGGATAGTCGACTGGTTGCTTACATCCCTAAACTGGCCTGGGACAACGTGCTGGGCCGGCCAGTCTCCCCGTGGGTTGCCTCTGCAGGGCTGTCCCAGAAAGGCCTCGTGCTCCTCACCAGCAGCCGCACTGAGGGAGGGAATTGTGTGGGGCACAAATCCTGCTGCCCCATCTGCCAGACCCCTGGCCAGGCACCCCAGCCATGCCCTGTGTCTCTGTGCAGGATCAGACAGACTTTGGGGGCGCCTGATAGATGGTGGCGGAGGCACCCCCTGGTCTCGCGTATCTCACTGGGGGGTGCTCCGAGCACGCTACAGAATGTGGAATGTGACATGTCCAGGGTCACTGGACTCTGCCTGGGCTCCAGCAAGGATCTGCCAGCTCGGGTCTGCTGGGGAACGGAGGGGGGCTCCCAAGCTGCTAACATCCAGGGGCCGCAGAGCCCAGCCCAGCCTGCCTGCACCTCACAGCACCCGGGCTCAGGCAGCACGAAACCTGGTACCTAGTACCTCCCCATGGAAACACAGCAACCCCCCCTCTGCCGCCCCCAGCACCCACTCCCCTCCCCTCCTTTGGCCTTGCCAATTCACTGACAGAGTGTCTACTCCCCCGCCCCGCAGGAACCAAGGGACAGCCCAGAACTGGAGGGGTGGGGAGCTGGGATCAAGGGGCAATTGGCAGACCTAGAGAGCCCCAGCTGGGATAGCAGGAAAAACATCTTAATCCCACCTGTAACGGTTATTCCAGGCCTGCCCCACCCCCACAGCTCTGCCAGTGCCCCTCGGTCCTGCCCCACAGCCCCCTGCTAGCCCAGTCCTATCCCCCCCATAGCTCTGCCAGTGCCCCTCGGTCCTGCCCCACAGCCCCCTGCTAGCCCAGTCCTATCCCCTCCATAGCTCTGCCAGTGCCCCTCGGTCCTGCCCCACAGCCCCCTGCTAGCCCAGCCCTGCCCCCTAGCTCTGCGGGCAACCCTCACTCCCAACCTGCAGAGCCCCCTGGTAGCCCAGCCCTGCCCCCCCCCCCCCCGCACAGCTCTGCCAGTGCCCCTCAGTCCTGCCCCCCAGCTCTGCCAGTGCCCCTCAGTCCTGCCCCGCAGTCTAGGGGTTAATTGCACTTCCACACCCACCCCCCGAAAGGGAAAATCAATCTGATTAGCTGAGTGTCCCCGCGGGGCCTGGAGAAAGCCGCACGTTCACCACGCCACCCTCCTAAGCAGCTTTGCTATTTTTGTTCCGCGCCTTAACCCCCGGGGCTCCAGGGCCATCTCCCTGCAGGGCTGGAGCCCGGTTCCCTGGGACAGGCCGAGCGGGAGGAGCACCCGTGGGAGGCACCACCCAGGCTGTTGGGGCTGCACCATGCACTCAGGGCCTTGTATGTTCCCAAGGCAACCGGGGGAGTCGGAGGGGAAGCGGATCTGACCTCCGGCCTGGCCCTTTCTCCCCCACACAGCTGGGGACCCGTCCCGGCTGTGCCAAACGGCTCCCTACGGGGCAGCACGCCAAGGGGGGACCTGCTCATACCCTGATTCACAGCCCTCCCCGTCTAGGACGGGCTCCCCACCCAAGGGCAGAGAATCCCAGAGTCCATGCTACCGATACTGGCCCATTTCCCTTTTTCAAGCTGAGGCAGAGCTGGCCCCGTTTAAGCCAGGGCCCAGGGGCCTTTCGCGGTGGGTGCATGGGGGCTTCGCAGCAGGGACTGCAGGGCTCCCGCCCAACCAGGAATCTGGCCACTGTGGGGCCCCTGATCTTGGCCCTCCAGCTCCTGGCTCCCCACGGGAGCCCGATCTCAGCCCTGGGGCCCATATGGCTCAGTCCCAGGCCCATATGGGCCCTGGCTCCCTCTGTAGCCCATGCCTGTGGTCTGAGCAGCACCTAGCACACGGGCCTCCAATTTCGGCCACGGTACAGCACCCAGCACTGTGATCTCAGACCAGTCATGGGCAAAAGGGCCTCCGCGGGCTGGATCCGGCCAATGGAGGCCCTGCTGCTCCCCCGCCCCCAGGCCGATTAGGGTCTGGGGAGTGCACGAAGCCTCCTCCCGCCCTGCCAGGAGCACGTGGTGCTTTGAAGCGCAGCGCGCTGCTCGCGGGCGGGGAGGGAGCAGAGGAGGCTTCGCGTGCTTCTAATTGGCCTAGGGACAGGGGAGCGAGGGAAGTCTCCTCCCACGCCAGGGGCATGGGCACCTTGGGGGAACGTGGGGTGGCGGCAAAAGCCTCCCTCACCCCCAGACCAATCATGGTCTGGGGAACCCAGAAATATCTTGCCTACGCCCCTTCTGCTCGATGTCCCGCCCCTTCCCGTGCGGCCCGCGGCCACTTAAAAAATCTCCCAAGTGGCCCTTGGCAAAAAATTATTGCCCACCCATCTCAGACGGAGTCCCTGGGCACACCCGCACCATCAGCCTGACCTGGGGTCCCGATCCCCACACAGCCAGGGGCCTAGGTCTGACCCCATGGGCCTCCCGTGCCCACTCAGCTGCCCCGTGGGCTTTGAATAAGGGGAAGCCAGGCAGGGTGGGGGAGTGCGGCCCAGCCCCCCACACTGGCCTCGCCTGAACTCTCTGCTTACATAACCCAGCTCTTGGGCCTTGGCTGCTGGCCAGCCACATGTGTCTGAGTCACAGCGCAGGGAGGCACCTGAATAGACGGGACTGGGACCCCGCGCAGCCATCGCCTGCCCAGCCCAGCAGCCACACTGCCTCCCTTATCCCAGTGCAGCTGCAGCCCCCTCTGGGGCGGGGCGCCGGGGCTGTTCGTACAGCACTGAGATGCAGCCACCTCTGGGGTGGAGTGCTGGAGCTGATCATACAGCACTGAGATGCAGCCACCTCTGGGGTGGAGTGCTGGAGCTGATCATACAGCACTGAGATGCAGCCACCTCTGGGGTGGAGCGCTGGAGCTGATCATACAGCACTGAGATGCAGCCGCCTCTGGGGTGGAGTGCTGGAGCTGATCATACAGCACTGAGATGCAGCCGCCTCTGGGGTGGAGCGCTGGAGCTGTGCATACAGCAGACATGCAGCCACCTCTGGGGTGGAGCGCTGGAGCTGTGCATACAGCAGACATGCAGCCGCTCTGGGGTGGAGTGCTGGAGCTGTGCATACAGCACTGAGATGCAGCCACCTCTGGGGTGGAGTGCTGGAGCTGATCATACAGCACTGAGATGCAGCCGCCTCTGGGGTGGAGTGCTGGAGCTGTGCATACAGCACTGAGATGCAGCCACCTCTGGGGTGGAGTGCTGGAGCTGATCATACAGCACTGAGATGCAGCCGCCTCTGGGGTGGAGTGCTGGAGCTGATCATACAGCACTGAGATGGAGCTGCCTCTGGGGTGGAGTGCTGGAGCTGTGCATACAGCACTGAGATGCAGCCGCCTCTGGGGTGGAGTGCTGGAGCTGTGCATACAGCACTGAGATGCAGCCACCTCTGGGGTGGAGTGCTGGAGCTGATCATACAGCACTGAGATGCAGCTGCCTCTGGGGTGGAGTGCTGGAGCTGTTCGTACAGCACTGAGATGCAGCCGCCTCTGGGGTGGAGTGCTGGAGCTGTGCATACAGCAGACATGCAGCCACCTCTGGGGTGAGGAACAGGGCTGCTGTGCAGTCTCACGGCAATGCTGCACAGCAGCTCAGGGCGAGGGGACAGCACCGGGCTCCCCTCTGGCCGACCGACAGGGATGTCAATTTCACCCGCACTGAAGGAGCCCAGAGGGTATCGCTCCAAGGAGGCTGGCAGGGCCAGACAGACCCCCTGTTTCCCCTTGGCTTGTCAGCTCCCAGCCCACCCCAGCCAGGTACCCGCGGCCATTGCTCAGGGCTGACGCCCCCCGTTTGCTCACTGAGCAGCCCTGCCGCCCAGCCATTCTCCGGGAGCTGGCTGGCAGCGCCGGCTCCTCCAGGGGAGCGCCCGAGGGTTTGCTCTTGGCCGGCAGCGCTGCTGGGGGCTTGAGAGTCTGAGCTGGAGCTGCCAGAGGCTGCTGTGGCCATGCCAGCACTGCTGAGGGGCCTGGCAAATCCTGCCCCACAATGCCCTGCAGCCCCCCTACCACGTGGCCACTGCCTGCTCCTCCCAGCCTGCCCCAGACCAAGAGCTGACCCAGGATAGATCCCTCTTCTTAGGCCATCAGTCCCTTGGGGGCAGGGACCGTCTCTGTCTGGGTCTGTACCGGGGGTCTGGCCCCTGCTTGGGGCTGAGTGCAGGCCTTTCTAGGGAATCTGGGGTTCTGCCCCCCGCCCGGAGCTGCTCTAAGAGGATAAGAGTCTGCTATAGCTACCAGCTAGCAGTGATGCCCCTGTGGCTCCAGGGGATCAAAGATGCTTGTCCCACAGAAGGCTCCAGGTTCTTCCTGGTAGGATATTGCTCCCTGCTGGGAGCCCAAGGCCTGGCCCACGCTGCAAAGGGTAAACCAGTGAGGAGCCAGGGGCTGAGGCAGCTACAGAAGCCCAGAGAGAACCATGTCCCAGGTGACGGTAATTTCTATGATGGAAGAGTCAGCAGAGAGCAGGAGCCCATTGTGCCAGGTGCTGCCTTGACACACGGCGAGACAGAGTCCCTGTCCCAGTGGAGATCAGGGCCCTGCCACACTGGGCACAAGTCAAGACCGTCCTTGCCCCCACAGAATTCACAGTGTACTAGACAAAGGCAGGCAGATTTCTCCCCATTGCACAGGTAGGGAAACTGAGGCCTGTGAGGGGCAGGGACTTGCCAGGGCTCATACAAGAAGTCAGTATTCAAGCCCATCTCTCCAGAAGCCCAGGCCAGCAGCCGGCTCCGCTCTCTCCACCTGTGACGTAATGGTCGGCACTCAGGGCTCCGGCGAGCCACGCAGGGAGTATCCAGAACGCACAGCTCTTGTATAACCTCACACCTAGGCAAACAACACGCCCTCGCTTGGCAGCTATTACATAACAGCCAACACATGCCACGCCCTGCTGGCTCCCACTGCTTTGCTGGCACGGGGATCGGACCTCTCCCCGGGCGGGAAGAGGATCCCCAAGGAGCAGGTTCTGATGCTGCAGCAGCAGAGACAGCTGGAGGTGGGGCAGGGTGGGATGAAGACACCAGAGTTCCCTTAGCCAAAAGCAGCCAGGACGCTCCTGGGTTCAGATCCAAGCGGGTCTGGATTATGCCCGGTGCTACCTGGGTGTGTGATGGAGGCAGAGAAACGTCCCAGCTGAGAGCAAGGCTACAGGGTGACCAGAAAACGAGAAATGCCTTTAATCCAAACCTCCAAATGAGTCTCATTCGGTTTGATTCCACAACAGGCCGGGAGGGGGCGGGGGAGAACAGTCTCTGAAACTCTTCTATGGAACCCCAGGGAGAGAGCTCAGAACACCCCCTACCCTTGTGGTTATGGGGCGTACAAGGTCCAATCCCTGCTCGGAAGCAGGCAGAGATGGGATTTGAAGCCATCTTCTATGCACTACGGGAGTGCTCTAACCACTAGGTCACTGGCTAGTCTGGAGTCTCTCCCTCTCCTGAAATTCCACCCCAGCGCTGAGAAACCCGCTCGGCAAAAGTTTCATTCAAGCTGGTACATTGCAGCCAAAAGTTTCCGTGTCAACGAAATTTGCATTTCCCAGAAAAAAAGTATTTTTGTCAAAACATTCCCAAGCAGCTCCCATGTGGGTACCGCTCAGATGCACAGCAAGAGACAATCCCTGCTCCGGCTGAGATCAGGGCTCTGGTGCTGCACAGACGCACAAACGGTCCCTCCCTCGCAGCCTGAGCAGACAAGCCAGACCAAGGAAAGATCAGAGTTTTCAACCTTGGAGACCGAAGCCTGAACGGGGCAGGAGGGGACAGTGGAATGGATGGGGGGGAGGTCACGCTGCCAAGCTCTGTGTGACCACAGCACAGACCCCATCCAGCAAAGGGGGGGCCACCAGTGAGCTGAAAAATAAGGGGGAGCTTTTCTAGTGTGAACTGCGGGTGGGCAGAGCCAAGTGCCTTGGCCAGGAGGACAGAGTCAGTGCCAGGGTGGGAAACAGACCCTAGGAGTCCTGCCACCAACCCCTCTCCGCTCTAACCACTAGGGGCTGCTTCCCTCCCAGGTTAGCACAACAGGAGCGGGAGCCGAACTGCGAGGGGGGCAGAACAGCAGAGGGGCACAGGGGTCAGACTAGGGTGCATGGGCAGGCCTGGAACAGCAGGAGGGCTGAGGGTCATGACTGAGGAGCACTGGCAAAGCTGGGGGGTGGGGTCCCATGGCTGCAATTCCAAGGGGCTGAAGGAGCCCCAGGCTAGGATAGCAGGTGGAGGGTCTTCAGTCATTCGACATGTGCTACGGGTCTGTAGGTTTGATCCCCAAGGGAGCCCGCTGCGGTGGCCCAGACGAAGCCTCCTCCAGCCCAACCCCTCACCGGCCTCCGCCGCGAATTTGTTAAGGAGGAAAAAACGCATTAAAAGCCCTCTAGTGAAATCGCTGGGGAGCTGCGTGACAACACCCTGCCCCCAGCCCGCCCGCCACCCCACGGCCAAAGGCTGGTGTCTGGCTTCCTAGGGCAGGCTGCTGGCCCAGATGTTTGCAATGACGCCGCCCATATGGGCCACAGCTGCTTTGCCCAGGGCCCCTGAGCTCCAGAGAGGGTCAACAAGGTCTCGGGGGCATTATCCTCCGGGGGGGGGGGGGAGGCACGACTAGGCTGCAGAGGGTGAATGATCTGCTCTGCAGCCCACTTTGGCAGGAGATGTTGGAATGGAGGCTCGGCCCCCGCAGCCCATGTGTATTGCTGGCAGCAAGGGAAGTGTGGGGTTGGCGTTACCGCTCTGGGGTGGGATTGGGGGGATCCAGCTTTAATTCCTAACACTGCTGAACACTCCCTTTGACCCATCACTTCAGCCCTCCCCCCGAGCCTCAGTTTCCCCATCTGTAACAAGGGGATCGTGATCCTTCTGCTTGGAGAGTGAGCTCTTCACGACAGGGTCTTCTCAGCACCACCGTGCCCCACCCGTCCTGGGGAGCAGCGCCCCCTTCCTCAAGCCCAGCCAGCAAACGTTTCTGGGGACCCCACCCTCCTGGGGAGATGACCCCACCGGACGCTCTCATCCTTTGGCAGCCAATTCTGCCGCCACTGAGGACACGAGCGCAGCTCCGATGCGCTTCGATTGGGGCTCCGGAGACTGGCAGGCGACATGGGAAATGACACTGATTAACCATCATTAACCTCCTGCCTCAGTTACGTCAATAGAATAATCTCCCACCTGCCGGAGGGGATGCGGAGGGAGGGGAGAACACTTATCCACCCAGTAAACTCCGTTCCTTTCTCTGAGCCAGATCACGGCTGCCAAGTGAGAGAGACGGAAGTGGAAAGGTTTTCGCTGGGTGTCACAAAGCCGCTCGCGGCAAAAACCCCTTTACAAATAGCTCCCCTTTCTCCCCAAGCCGGGCAGCTCAGGACGCGGGCGAGCAAGGCGGCTAAAGGCGATGGGGCCAGGTTGCAAAGGAGGCTGGGGGAGATGGCTGGTTTGATTTACAAAGCTAGGAAAGCGCAGGCTGCCAGCACACCCAGTCAGGGTAGGAGACACTCCCTGCTGAGGGCAAAGGGCTGGTCTACGTAAAGAAACGGATTGGAATGATAGCGCAGAACAGCTCTGCAAAGGGGACCCGGCAATACGGGAAAACAGCCCCAGACCAACACAGATGGGGAAACCGAGGCACAGATGGGGAAACCAAGGCACAGAACGAAAGCATGACTTGAATGGAAGAGGCAGGGCTAGAACACATGCGCCTTGATTCCCGGTCCTGTTGCCTGAGGCCTGGTCTTGCTTCATCCCTGGACTGCAGACAAAATCCAGGGGGATTCCCAGATCCCAGTAGACAGGTCCAGGCGTCAGAACGCCTGGCTTCTCTTCTGAGATCTGGTTGGGGAGCGAGGCCTAATGGTACAGCAGGGCACTGGGAGCCTGAACTTCTGGGTTCTATTCTTAACTCCACCCCTGCTTCTCAGTTTTCTCTTCTGTGAAATGGGTATTAAAGCGTGGTCCCATCTCCTCGGCAGCCACAATCCCTAACGTTAGCCAGCGCTGACGATTCCTGAGGAGCAGGTGCCTGGGGAGGGCGGAGTGGCGTGGCTCCGGAGAGAGGTGCTCCTGCAGAGGTGCTGCCACGGCCCGCCTGGGCTTTTACAGCCAGCGTTTCCATGGCAGCCTTCCCAGAATCCCACAGTGCTGACATGGCTGCTTCTGCCTTGGAACATCACAGCCTCCCAGGTCTCCAAATGGCCAGCACCCGCGCTGAGTGACTCTCCCAAGCCAGCACACCCTCATTCCCAAAGCCACCCCTGCTGGTCTGACCGGATCGCTGCTCCTCCGGCCTGTTGCTGTGTGCTGTTAAAGAGCGACCGCGTCCCACCCCAAAGCTGGCTGCTATTCCAGCAGGATGAAGTAACAGCACCCTCTGCCTTTAGGGCTGGCACCAAGAGCAAAGCAAACAGGGCTGGAGCGGCCCCACACAGGGGGTTACAAGCTGCCCCTCTCCCCACACTCAGACACACAGGTATCTGCTGCCCGGGGGGCGTGGGAGGGGAGGATGCCCAATTGCTATGCAGCCAACAGTTTAACCAACCCTTTACAGAGAGAAATTAACCCACCAGGGTCCCCTGGCTTTAGAGCCGAACTGGCTGCTTTTCTAACAGTTCAAAGAGGAATGAATTCAGGGCCATTCTCGGGCCTGTCATCATCCAGGAGACCAGACGAGACGGGCACAACTCCAAGTCCCCCGGAATCCACGAGCGTAAGCTAAGCCCAGAGCGGGTTCTGCGGAGGGGAAACTGAGGCACGGAGCGACGGGCCCTCCCCTGTATTACACTGCAAATAAGTGGCCGGGCTGGGAATAGGATCCAGGCGTCCTGGCTTCCATCCCCTCTGCCCTAACCCCTTGACCATATACTCTCCAAGAGGTGAGAATGGGTCCCAAGAGCCTTCCCTCCTCTAACCATTAGACCAGGCATGTCCAAAGTCCGGCCCGCGGGCCAATTGCGGCCCGTGTTCCGGTTTAATACGGCCCCCCAGGTAATTTGGCAATATCTATCTTTTATGGCCCCCAACGAATCCATATGTATTGAGATGAATACATTGTAAAATCTCAGTTAATGTCAGTTGGTCTAAATCAGTTATAAATATATTTGGACACAACATACATACTTGGTGTTATGTTCCTGTTCATATTTTTTGGACTTAAAAGTTGACAGACAACCTTTATTACCAATAATATGTAATGTACTTTACAATGTTCCTGACATATATTTCAGCTTCCTTTTTTTGTCATCTGGCCTTCAGATATGAAAGGCAGAGTGATTTAACACCTGTTTAGATTTGTCATCCATGTGACGAAATGAAAAGTATGCCGTTTGCAATAAACTTTGCATAAAATAGTTAATTTGCATTTAATTTTAATGGTTCAAAGAATGTCAGGCAAAATGGTCGGCCCTCACGCATGTTCACTTCATCAAATCTGGCCCTCTTTGAAAAAAGTTTGGACACCCCTGCATTAGACCCTAACCCCCTCTTAGTGCTGAGGGCCCAAGAATCCTGACTCTCAGCCCCAGCCCTGGCTCCACCTTCCCCCTCACACTAACCACTAGGGACCATGCCCCTGCTTAAACGACATGCTAGGCAATGCAACTGAACTCACCAGGAGGCCCAGAACAGCTGGACCTGAGAGTGGGGAATGGCCCCAGCGTGCGAGGGGGATGGCAAAGGGCATTGTGGGAGCAGGCGAGGGTGGGATGGGGGAGCCATGCCGAGCTGAGGGGCGGGAGGGAGCAGTGACAGCACAGCAGGAGAGGACAGCGTGACCTCCAGAGTACAACTTCCCAGCCAGCAGCTGCACCCCCCACCAGCCTGCTGGCAACGCTCTCTCATCCAGCTGCAGGAAGACTCCGATTTCAGTGGGTCTCCCTGGGCTCCCTGGCGCCATGGGGGCCCCTCGACTTGCCAGGACCACACCCGTTACCAGCCCCTCCCCATCGGGCTACACCGCACCCCACAGTGCCTCTGCGCAGGGTTTGCCTTCCACATGGCACCAGCCTGCCCTCATGCAGCGCCCGCCTGCCAGCTCACCTCCCGTACCGCACTGTGCCAAGGCACAGAAGATCATACCGCCGCCATCCGATGGCACAGTCCACCCACACCTGCAAGACTGTGGGCTGTTCTGGTCACCCGCTCCCCTCCAAAAAGATCTATTCGGGTTGGGAAAGGTGCAAAGAAAGGCAACAACAACGGCGAAGGGGACGAAAGAGCATCCGTAAGAGAAGAGATGAGAAAGAGACGACCAAAGTGGAGCTATGACAGAGGACTATAAAATCATGACCGGTGCAGAGGAAGTGACTAGAGGACTGCTAGTTACCCCTCCACATAACAAAAGAGCCCAAGGTCAGACAATTTTATTAATGGGCAGCAGGTTGAAAAAAACATTCGGAAGCGCTTCTTCACGCAATGCGATCAACCTGCGGAACTCACTGCCGGGGGATGTTGAGAAAGCCAAAAGTACAACCGGGTGCAAAAAAGCAGCAGAGGCGTTCCTGAAGATGAGGTCCAACAAAGGCTATTAGCCAAGCTGGTCAGGGATGGAACTCCATGCTCTGGGGATTCCTAACTCTCTGATGGCCACAAGCAGGGACTGGGCGACAGGAGATGGATCACCCAATAATTGCCCTCTTCTGTTCATTCCCTCTGAAGCCCCTGGCATTGGCCATGCTCAGAAGACAGGACGCTGAGCTAGATGGACCTTTGGTCTGACCCACTGCGGCCGTCCTTATGTTCACCAGCCCTGCCCCCCCACAGCGACTTCGCCAGGTCCCCCACAGCACCTGCCACCCCATACAGCCCCAACCCACACCCCATGCAACAGTGCAGCACCTGTGCCATGCTCAGCCCCCCCCGCCAGTAGCCCCCACGTACCAGTGCTGGTGCCCCCATGGCACTTACCCATCAACCCGTGCCCAGCACAGCTTAGCACATGTGGCAATCACCATGTTCCTACACCAAGCCCGTGCCATAGCCAGAAATCCTCACCGAGCACAACCCCCACCCCAACCACTCCACACTCCTGTGCCAAGCGCAGCAACCACCCACCTGCTGCCCTCAACACTGCAGGATCCAGATCCCAAGCACCCTGCCAGTCCCCCTCTCTGCCCCCCCCCCCATGCCAGCCTGTTACTGCAGGGCGCAAGAGCCTTCTCCTCCACATCCATCTCCAAAACCCCACGTTGCTCTGAGACCCTGTAACGTGCGAATTCTCCCCTTAGGCTGCTATTCACTAGCCCTACAGGAAAAGGGCTGGGGGACAGGTTTGGGGAGGTGACTGCATAGGCAAGGGGGCAGAAATGCCGCTGAAGGGGGCAGAAATGCCACTGAATCCACCTCATCCAGCCGCAGCAAGAGTGACTCCCACCAGACGGGTTCACCTGGGGACCTAGATCTGACGGAGGGACGGCCGTTGTCCATGGCGGTACAGCCCCTCGTGTGATAACCGAGTGATCGAGTCATGGCTAAATGAGCGAGAAGCAAAGCATCGGCCTCCCGTACTAGGAGCAGCCAAAGCAGCATCTCCCGAGATCACGGCCGGTTATCAAAGCGCAGCAAGATCTCCAGGCACGACGGCAACAAGCACTCAAGCTCCTTCCACGCTGGGACCGCAGGCTGGGAGATCCCCTGCCCCCTCCTCAAGCAAAGAAGAGCTTCCATCTCCCCACATTTTTTAGTTTAGCTTATGAGCCGCTACCCCATTCCGGCCACCTGCCCTCAACACCCCCTAGAGTTTTCCGCCAGGAACTGCAGCCACTCACGCCAGGGGACGCCCTCTCTCCATCACGGCCCCCGCGGTGCCGGGTTATTTGCGTCTCCCCTCTCTGTGGGACAAGGGGGTTGCTGCACCGGAAAGATGGAAGGAGCAATCTGCCCTTTCCAAACATCCTCAGTCTGATGCCAAAGCCCAGCCTGGGCTAATACAGACACCCCTTGCCCCTGCAGACAGGGCGCTGGAAATGCCAGGGGAGGACATCCCCTCGCATGGCGCTAAACAAAGAGCTGCGTCTGCCAGAGGCGTCCACAGGCTGATTGCAACAGGAAGAAGGTGTGAAGCCTAGAAAGGGGGAAGAGGCGCTTCAAAGGAGACACGGGCTGGGCACATAGCTCATCCATAAGAACGGCCATATTGAGTCCGACCACAGGTCCATCCTGTCTGCGGACAGTAGTCAGTGCCAGATGCCCCAGAGGGAATGAACAGAGCAGGGAATCATCAAGTGATCCCTCCCCCTGTCATCCATCTCCAGCCTCTGACAAACAGAGTAAGGGACACCATCCTGCCTAATAGCTATCGATGGACCTGTCCTCCATGAATGTATCTAGCTCTTTTTTGAACCCTGTTAAAATCCTGGTCTTCCCAACCTCCTCCAGCAAGGAGTTCCACAGGTTGACTGTGCGCTGCATGAAGAAAAACTTCTTTTTGTTTGTTTTGAACCTGCTGCCTATTAATTTCATTTGGTGGCCCTTAGTTCTTATGTGATGGGAACAAGTAAATAACTGTTCCTTATTCACTTTCTCCATGACTTTATAGACCTCTATCGGATCCCCTCCTTAGTCTCCTCTTTTCTAAGCTGAAAATTCCCCGTCTTCTTAATCTCTCCTCATATGGCACCCGTTCCAAAGCCCTCATCATTTTGTTGCCCTTTTCGGAACCTTTTCCAATATCTTTTTTGAGATGAGGAGACCACATCTGTACACAGCACTCATATCCCCTAGCCCGGGGCGCCTTGGACAACAGGGCCGACATTACCCTGGCAGGGCTAGTGAGGGCTAGCAGCACTGGCTGACTCTTAATTGGTTAGAAGGGACCGGGGGCGGCTAGGATGTAGATACATGGCAGCAGGAGGAGGCCGAAGGGCCGGCGAGGCAGGGGCAGAGAGAGGGCGCATCTCGTCCAGCTCTCTCCTGGCAAAGGGGGAACTGTGCAGAGGAGCCCGATCCTGCCAAGTGTCCTCCATTGTTGGAGGGAGCGCTGCACCGGGCAGGATCGGGCCTCCCACAGCAGCCAGGCCCCAGCTGCTGAAAGGGGCGAGCCCCGGTGGGGATTACCACGGGATTATGCAACAGGCAGCGTCGCGCACCATGAGCCGGCTTTGCCCCACGCCACGGCCAGCGCATTAACAGAATTAGCTTACGTCCCTCTGGTTAAAAATAAAAGTGGATGGGATGGGGGCGGGCGGGGGGAATGCGCAAGTATGTGCAGTCTGCAGGGGCACTGCCGCTCTTGCTGGGCCCCTCTGAGAAGCAAGCCATCAAAATCAGCCTGGTACCCCTTGGTTTCCACCTGGGCTTTATTAGTTGCATTACGGTAGCACCTAAGGATGTCCATGGTTAACCCAGAAGCATCACCCTTATCAGGTGATGCTTACCAGTTACTGGTTAACCAGCAGCCTGGAGCAGCCCCCCCTCCCCCCCCGCAGTTAACTGATTAAATGGGATTTTTCATTCCTGCTAGCACCAGCAGAGAGTCGTCCCGTCCCCCCCGACCTGCATCTGTACACTGCCTGAGCAAGAGACAGTCCCAAAGACGGCATACCTGGCCAGAGAGCGGGAGGGGAAATGGAGGCACGAGGAAGTAACTTGTCTATGCGGGGAAAAGAATCCGCGTGCCCCCGTCAGTGCCCCAGCTACTGGGTTGTGCTGGCATCAGCCACGCCGGCTCTTTTGCAAAGTTTGTGGCACAGCCCAAAGCAGGATCCTCTGTCCCTCCCAGGGTGACCCTGGGAGCGGAGCTACAGAGGTGAGGGATGTGGCACACAGCGGTCACTGGGGCTCAGACAATGCTGGGAATCGCTGCCGAAACACAGCCATGAGGAAATGGGGATCCCGGGGGAGGGAGCTGCCCAGGCATCAGCGCTGGGGTGACCCCACCCTGAGTATTGCATGGGAGAAGAAACACAGACACCTCCCCGATGGTATGCACCACTGTGTATCCCAGAGGCGGTTACAGACGCCCTCCCCGCTAACCACACCTGACACATGCTCTCGGCCAGCTGACCCGTCCACGCTGCTCCTAATAACATCAATTAGCTCTTTATATAACACGGCGTTAGTAATAGGTGGCTACAGCACCTTTCATCCAGGCGCCTTATGCGGCTTGTAAAGGTTGGCCAGTATTGCTCGGCCCTTGCTATAAATGGGGAAACTGAGGCACGGTGCCAGCATCTTATAGCAAGCCAAGGGCTGGGAATGGAAACCAGGAGTCCTGACTCTCCAACCCCACCCTGTTCTAACCACTAGACCCCACTCCTCTCCCGGAGCTGAGACGAGGACCCAGCAGGCTAGACTCCCAGGCCTTCCCATGTAATCACTGTGCCTCCCAGCCTTAGATCCAAGTGAGGCGAATGCTAATTTCTCCGGCGCTGCAGATACTCCCCCAGGAAAGTATCCGGGATCCTTTGAGACCTCTCTCAAGGGAGCCTCTTGCAGTGGGTTTTGTTTCGTGTTGCTTGGCAGCCAGACCCTTAGACCCAAGGGCTTAAGACTTCCCTACTCCAAGGTCTCTTGTCCCAAGATCCGCATGCCCTGGGCACTCTGTTCTCCCAACGGGAAAGGGGCTTTGCCGCCTGATGCTTTTATAACCACCTCCCTGCCACCCCACCCCACTGCAGCTTGAACCCGGGGTCTCCAACTCAGCCTCCCAGGCCCCTCTGTCCCTAGGGCCGCAGGAGGAACTCCATCCCCTGGCAGCAGGAGTAGGCTATTATGCCTTAGCAGGCCAGCCACGAAAGGGGGTGCAATGCAGGCTTTCCCACTTCCCCCGGTAGAGCTGAGTCCAAACCCTCCAGAGGGAAGTGGACAAGAGAGGCGTTCGGTTCAGGCCTTCAGGGTTACTTGAATCTCCTATAGGCCTGGAGCTATCGGGGGTCCCGCAATCTCTATATTTCTCTGCAGCACGCCCACGAGAGGCAGAGGTATTCTCCTCACTTCACAGATAGGGAAACTGAGGCACGGTGCAACGCTGTGACGAGCCCCAGGTCCCACAGGGAGTCAGCGGACTCACACCAAGTCCTAGGCTAGTGCGCTAACCACCAGGCCATCCTGCCCCTCCAGTTACATAGCCCAGTTGGGGTTCAGTCCCCCAGCTTCCACCCCAGTCCGGTGCCAAGCAGGACCACCCCAGTCCAGGTCCAAGCGGGACCACCTCCACTGCCAGTGCTGGCCCTGCCCAAGGAGGCGCACACACACCCAAAGGGACAACAACAGCCTCGTCTGCATGACAGCAACTCGCCCCACGTTAGGCAACACCAGCCGCTGCCAGTAACCCCAGCGCCTCCCCGTGCATCCACCACTACCCACCTGCTGCTCTCACATGGCAGCGTTAGCCAACGCCCCGGGGCCATGCAGCTCACACATGGACCATAACCCTTGATCCTCTGCTACTGCTGCCTTCCCAGACCCTTGGGCACATCACAAGCATTACCTGAGCCTCACAAGTCACAACACACCCCTCCTCCCTCCCAGGACAGTGACAAAGGGAGCAGGTAAACTGAGGCACAGAGCACTCACTCAAGCCCGTAGAGAGTGGAAGAGTTAGGGGGAAAGAAGCCAGGACTCCAGACTCTCCCGTTTCCCCTTTGCTCTGTCCATGAGGCCACCCCTTCTCAGAGAACCCAGGAGTCCTGACTAGGGATGGAATAGTGTAGTGGATGAACTGGTAAGCAAAAGCTTATAGGTTAATGCTACAGACTACATGTATTTCCCGCTCCCCCTCCGCCAGTAAATATTTTTAGCAGGCTGGCTCAATGCTGGCTTATGACGGGTCTGGGCCCTACCCCCGCTGCGGCTCTGCATTTAAACTGTATTAGGAGCCAGGTGGGTAAGCAGCCTGGCTCAGTTCCAGCTCACACCGGATCCAGGAGCTCAGACCCCCCCCCCCCAACAGAGGCTGCTGCCTCTTTATCAGAAGCAGCAGCGCAGGGTGACAGGCAGCCGGTCCGCGAGGGGAGCTGGTTTTTAAATTGGCTTCCCTCCCGGACCAGCTGCTGCCTCTGATACAGAGGCAGCAGCATGGAGTGACAGGAGGCTCCTCGGGAGTGAGGCCAGAGCGCACCGGCTGCCGGCCCCGCCCCCGGGGACTACAGAATAATCGACTAACCGATAAGAATTTATTCAGTTACTCGACTATTCAATTAATCAATATTTAACATTCCTGGTCCTGACTTCCAGTCCCCACCCCCTTCTATCCACTGGAGCAATCCCCCGGCCCAGAACCTAGGAACCCTAACACACAAATCACCAGCACATACTCCCCATCCCAACACGCAGAACAGAACCAAGGGTTCCGCGAACCCACTCTGCTGCTCCAACCACTAGACCGCCCTCCCTGCCCAGGCGGTGAAAGGAGCCTAGCGCCCAAGGGTCCCAGCTCGCAGCCCGTGGATCACACTCCCCCTTCTCTGTTCTGGGAAAGGGTTGCACAGCTCTAGTGTCACATCCCTAGATCTAGCCACTAGACCACACTGCTGCCAGCACATAAAGCAGGTCCATAAGGGGATGCGGGAGTAAAGGCACACTTGAGCCATGTGTGCTCTGCTCAGTGGGGAAACTGAGGTCCGGAGGCTAAGTCAGTGGTTCCCAACCAGGGGTCCAGGGCGACGAGCAGGTTTTGGAGAAGGAGGGCTGCCAAGGGCCCAGGGTAGAAAGCCAAAGCAGCATCGTGCAGGGCTGCCCCCCAGGGCTCCGAGCCCCGCCACGAGGGGCGAAAGCTCAAGCCACTTAGCTTTGTGAGGCCCCCTCTTGCTACACCCTCACAGTGGCCCTGCCTTTTAGATGCAGAAAAGCCGTTGTTGTGGCACAGGTGGGGCGTGGAGATTTTGAAGCACGTTGGGGGAGGGGCGCTCGGGAAGAAAACAGCCGAGAACCCCTGTGCTAAGTTTCTTTCCTAGCAGAGAAATTAGCCCAGGTCTCCCACATGATAGGCCAGGGCCCTAACCACTAGGCATTCCTGCCTCCCCAGCATTTCACTAAGAACCAGGTGGGGGTTGGTCTCCTGGGCCCAGCAAGCCATGTCCCTCTATCCCAGCCTTTCCCAGCGCCGGAGCAGGATTCTGGGATCAGGGCGGTGTTGCCTGTAAAACCGGCCTGGGACCTGCGGTCTCTCCTCACCGCTCGTGCTAAGGACGCCACAGAGCCAAGCAATAGCCCTGGCTACCAAGGAAAACACCTTGCGGGAGCCTTGCCCATGCTAGCCCTTGCTCTGTCTATCCCCTGCACTGGGGAAGCATCCGTTGTCTCCGCTGCCAGGGTACTAGCCCAGGTGCATGCAGCAAGGCATTTGCAAGTGTCAGGCGAAGTTCTGCAAGCCGATCCCCCTCCCCACCCTCCCAGATCCCCCAGCGGCTGGACTCCCTCTGTAAGGACACCAGGGGGAAGGTGTTTAAGGGGCCCGGTTTCAAGAGGAGAGGCACCAGGAAGGAAAGCACAATATCTCGGACCCCGGGCAGGCCGCCGCCAGATCTGTATTTTCCTGGCGCAGAAACGAGCCCACGGTTAGGTCAGATGCTCCCTGGTTTAATGCTGCACCGCCGCTACCGTGCAAATCACTTACTGAAGGTTCTGGACCCAAGCAGCTGATTTTGTTTACAACGAACGCAGGGGGAAAAGGAGGAGGGAGGGAACATCCCAAACTGGAGAGGCCTGAACTGTTCAAAAAAATATTCACAGGCACTTTACACCTCTCAGGAGGGGAGCTTAGGTGGTGGTGGTGCCTGGAAGGGTCTCAGCTGAGATCAGGTGCCCTTTGAGAGACGATCCCTGCCTCAAAGAGCTCACAGTGTAAAAAGTCCAAACATAGACAGTGTCATTGTCCTTGCTGAGAACATAGGGAAACTGAGGCCTAGAAAGATAAAGAAATAGCACTAAAGCCTGCTGCTGTGAGAGAGTATTATCCCCTAGTTCATCCTCCCTTCCTAGGCAGGGGGGTAGGACACAGAGCCTTGCTACCACCCAACTAAAGGAGACTCTCCCTTCTGGCCGAGCAGTACAGGGTGCATGACACGCAGTTGCACAGTCCTGGCAACGTCATATATGAGCACATTCTCCACAGCACCAGGGGAACAATTCAGGCCGGCACAGCTCCAGGCAGGAAGACAGGGGCATGGGAATAAAGCAAAACCAAGCCGGGGCACATGGAATAAACACCATGGGGGTAGGAACCCCTGGCCAAATCAGCGAAATGGGACAGCACAAAGTAGCAAGAGGGTAGAAACTTCTCCCACCCTTGGAGGCGCCCCCAGTGGCGGAATCAGCCTGTTGCCAAGTGCCTGGCCATGCTGGGAAGCGCTCGCAGGACGATCCTGGCCAGACTCAGTCCCAGTCTCCTTTCAGGTTTTCCCGTCTCCCCCTCCCCCCATCTACACACCCACCATGATGCCTGCAGTTCTCCTCTGCCCTCCTCCTGGAGCAGCTGCCACTAATGCCCAGTGTCCTCCTGGTGCCTGCTGGCTGCCACGATGCCCACAGGGCTCTGTCCTGCCCCTGCCAGGGCTTCCCCTGCCACCCTGCCAGCCGGCACGATGCCCACGGATCCCCCTTGCCAACTGCTCTTCTCCACTCGCTCTCCTCTCCAGCCATTCCCACTTACCACCCCCGTTCCTCTTCTGCGCCCAGTATCCCCTCTGATCCCGCGCCAGCTTCTCCAGTATAACCCTGCTCCCGCGCCAGCTTCCCCAGTATCCCCTCTGCTCCCGCGCCAGCTTCTCCAGTATAACCCTGCTCCCGCGCCAGCTTCTCCAGTATAACCCTGCTCCCGCGCCAGCTTCCCCAGTATCCCCTCTGCTCCCGCGCCAGCTTCTCCAGTATAACCCTGCTCCCGCGCCAGCTTCCCCAGTATCCCCTCTGCTCCCGCGCCAGCTTCCCCAGTATCCCCTCTACTCCCGCGCCAGCTTCTCCAGTATCCCCTCTGCGCCCGTGCCAGCTTCTCCAGTATCCCCTCTGCTCCCGCGCCAGTTTCCCCAGTATCCCCCTGCTCCCACGCCAGCTTCTCCAGTATCCCCCCTGCTCCCGCGCCAGTTTCCCCAGTATCCCCCCTGCTGCCCCGCCAGTTTCCCCAGTATCCCTGCTGCTCCCACGCCAGTTTCCCCAGTATCCCCTCTGCTCCCGCGCCAGCTTCTCCAGTATCCCCGCTGCTCCCACGCCAGTTTCCCCAGTATCCCCTCTGCTCCCGTGCCAGTTTCCCCAGTATCCCCTCTGCTCCCACGCCAGTTTCCCCAGTATCCCCCCTGCTCCCACGCCAGTTTCCCCAGTATCCCCCCTGCTCCCGCGCCAGTTTCCCCAGTATCCCCTCTGCTCCCACGCCAGTTTCCCCAGTATCCCCTCTGCTCCCGCACCAGTTTCCCCAGTATCCCCTCTGCTCCCGCGCCAGTTTCCCCAGTATCCCCTCTGCTCCCATGCCAGTTTCCCCAGTATCCCCCCTGCTCCCACGCCAGTTTCCCCAGTATCCCCTCTGCTCCCGCGCCAGTTTCCCCAGTATCCCCTCTGCTCCCATGCCAGTTTCTCCAGTATCCCCTCTGCTCCCACGCCAGTTTCCCCAGTATCCCCCCTGCTCCCGCATCAGTTTCCCCAGTATCCCCCCTGCTCCCACGCCAGTTTCCCCAGTATCCCCCCTGCTCCCGCATCAGTTTCCCCAGTATCCCCTCTGCTCCCGCGCCAGTTTCCCCAGTATCCCCCCTGCTCCCGCGCCAGTTTCCCCAGTATCCCCCCTGCTCCCACGCCAGTTTCCCCAGTATCCCCTCTGCTCCCATGCCAGTTTCCCCAGTATCCCCCCTGCTCCCACGCCAGTTTCCCCAGTATCCCCTCTGCTCCCATGCCAGTTTCCCCAGTATCCCCCCTGCTCCCACGCCAGTTTCCCCAGTATCCCCCCTGCTCCCGCGCCAGTTTCCCCAGTATCCCCCCTGCTCCCACGCCAGTTTCCCCAGTATCCCCTCTGCTCCCATGCCAGTTTCCCCAGTATCCCCCCTGCTCCCACGCCAGTTTCCCCAGTATCCCCTCTGCTCCCACATCAACTACCCCAGTGTCCCCCCGCGCTCCCACCAGCTGCTCCGATCGCCTCCTGCTCCGGCCGCGGTGCCACGCTAAGCCCAGCCCCACCTCTGCCGGCTCCGTCCCGCTGCCTCTTGCCGCCGCCGGCCTCCATGGGCTGCGCTCCGCGAGCGGCCGGACCCTCGTCGCCTCTGCCCGGGCAGCCGGGTGCAGCCGCCGCTGGGGAGGGAGGGACGCGCTGGGCAGGGGAGAGGAGTCGCTCCCCGAGGAGCGGTGGCTGCAATAGCGACGGGCGGGCTGCAGAGGCGCCCCGCCCCCAGCCCTGCCCCCCCGCCCCGCACCCCTGCACCCCCCAGCGTCCCCCTCATTCCTCCCCCAGCACCTCAGCTCTGCAGCCCCCCCGCCCCGCACCCCTGCACCCCCCCAGCGTCCCCCTCATTCCTTCCCCAGCACCTCAGCTCTGCAGCCCCCCCGCCCCGCACCCCTGCACCCCCCAGCGTCCCCCTCATTCCTTCCCCAGCACCTCAGCTCTGCAGCCCCCCCGCCCCGCACCCCTGCACCCCCCCAGCGTCCCCCTCATTCCTTCCCCAGTACCTCAGCTCTGCAGCCCCCCCGCCCCGCACCCCTGCACCCCCCCAGCGTCCCCCTCATTCCTTCCCCAGCACCTCAGCTCTGCAGCCCCCCCGCCCCGCACCCCTGCACCCCCAGCGTCCCCCTCATTCCTTCCCCAGCACCTCAGCTCTGCAGCCCCCCCGCCCCGCACCCCTGCACCCCCCCAGCGTCCCCCTCATTCCTCCCCCAGCACCTCAGCTCTGCAGCCCCCCCGCCCCGCACCCCTGCACCCCCCCAGCGTCCCCCTCATTCCTCCCCCAGCACCTCAGCTCTGCAGCCCCCCCGCCCTGCACCCCCGCACCCCCCCCAGCGTCCCCCTCATTCCTCCCCCAGCACCTCAGCTCTGCAGCCCCCCCGCCCCGCACCCCTGCACCCCCCCAGCGTCCCCCTCATTCCTCCCCCAGCACCTCAGCTCTGCAGCCCCCCCCCCCCGCTCCGCACCCCTGCACCCCCCCAGCGTCCCCCTCATTCCTCCCCCAGCACCTCAGCTCTGCAGCCCCCCGCCCCGCACCCCTGCACCCCCCCAGCGTCCCCCTCATTCCTCCCCCAGCACCTCAGCTCTGCAGCCCCCCCGCCCCGCACCCCTGCACCCCCCCAGCGTCCCCCTCATTCATTCCCCAGCACCTCAGCTCTGCAACCTCCCCGCCCCGCACCCCTGCACCCCCCCAGCGTCCCCCTCATTCCTCCCCCAGCACCTCAGCTCTGCAGCCCCCCCGCCCCGCACCCCTGCACCCCCCAGCGTCCCCCTCATTCCTTCCCCAGCACCTCAGCTCTGCAGCCCCCGCTCCTGCCTCGCCCCCCGCCCCCCAGCGTCCCCCTCATTCCTTCCCCAGCACCTCAGCTCTGCAGCCCCCGCTCCTGCCTCGCCCCCCGCCCCCCAGCGTCCCCCTCATTCCTCCCCCAGCACCTCAGCTCTGCAGCCCCCGCTCCTGCCTCGCCCCCCGCCCCCCAGCATCCTCCCAGACCCGCGTCTCCCCCGCCCTGAGCCCCCCACCTCTGGGCCCTCACCCCCATCCCCCCATCCCCCCGCTGCAGCCCTGCACGTAGGCGCTGGGACTAGGGGTGCGAGTGGCGCTGCCGTTCCCCCCGCTAGGAGAGGTTTCCATCCTTTCTCAGCATCCCTGTCCCTGCATCCCTCCCCTCTCCCCAGCCCAATGTCTCCCAGGACCGGACCCCCCCCCCCCTCCAGTTCTCCCCCAATCCTCCCATCCCAGCATCCCCCCGTCCGCCCCCTCCCGCAGCCAGTCCCCCAGCTCAGCTCCCTCCTCGCAGCCCCAGCCCTGCTGTCTCCATTGCAGCCCTGCACCCCCTACCCCCTCTCATCCCTTCACAACCTCTGTATCCCCCAATCTGGCATCCTCCCATCGCATCCCAGTTGGTACCCAGGCACCTTGAGGCTAGGTCAGTGGGTCCAACACAGAATCTGGGCAGAGGGGGAGCATGACCCAAGAACCTCTCCCAAGAAAGGCTCCTGCCCACCCCCACTCAGATTTTCCGTGGGGGGGGCCCATTCTCTCCTCCCCCCGAATTTCTTTGCTCCCTAGATATAAAGCTGCAAGAGATGTCCATGCTGGGAACAGATTCTTCTCCCTTGGGGAAGTCTCTATGGTTTGCCTAAGCTTCCAAGGGAAGTCAGGGTTTCTGGTCCCCACGATGCTTGGGCTTTAAGCCAAGCTGTCGAAAGAGAGTAGAGTCTAGTGGTGGGAGGAAGGGGGATGGCTGTCAGGACCCCTGGGTTCTATTCCTTCCTCTCCATGTGACCTTGGCAGAAACCCTGGTTCTGTGCCTCAGTTTCCCCCCCTCTGTCCCATGGAAACATTGCTGCCTAGAACCTCTTGCGGAGTGGCTGGGGAATGGCAAAGCATGGCCAGGCTTTGCGGATTATCTTCCTGTGCCAGGCACCCCGGTCTCAGCCTCTAGGGCTGGGCACCGCGTCTGGGGCCCCTATGCTGCAGGCAGCTCCCAGACTCATGGCCCTGAGAGGTGGGACAAGCCTCCTAAAGAGCCCCCCTCCCCTCACGCACACCCTCTCAGCCCCTTCTCCCACAGAAGGGACAGGCATGAAACTGTGAGTGTAGTTGTGGGGCTGCCCTCCTCCTGCCTATGCAATCTCCTCTTCCCCGGCATTGGCCAAGCTGTGTGCAAATGCCCCCAGGGGTAGGGCTTCACCCCAGCTCTGTTTCGCCCTTGCCCCTTTGCCCCATAACTCTCCTCATAGGGAAACCCTCCCACCCCAGATGTTGCCCTCCTTTGTCTATGCCTGCACCCAGCCCTAGACAGGGGCCCTAGAACATGCCAAAGAGGGAACCCAGGCCCCCTCCAGCAGATGTTTCTGGGGCAAAACAGCAAAAGCCCCTCCATTGGGGGGTGACGGGTGGCAGAGGTTCATCAGGTCCCAGAGGCCGGGGGAGAGGGCCTAGGGGACTGTAAGCCAGCCGAGGGCAGAGCTAAGGGGAGAAGCATGGAGGCCTTCATCCCCAAGGGAACCCCCCTCTCCCAGCAGGGCTTGTCCATCCCAAACTCCCCATGCCCCTGTGAGAAAGGGCCAGGCTAGAGGGGCCGCAGGGCAGGACTTCTGGATTCCCTTCCTAGCCCAGCCGTGAACAGGCAGTGTGGTCTGGGGCAAGCCACTTTGCTTTGGCGGTGCCTCAGTTTCCCACATGGGGGGCAGTATCATCCCATGGGGGGGAGGGGAAGCTACTGGGTGTTTGCAAAGTACCGGGCTAGAGAGGGTCTGGGGGTTAATGTCTCTGGCTGCCCCTTTCCAGCCCCCTACGGCCCGAGGTGCCCCCAGCACCCCTGATTTTCGGAGGGGCTGGGCACCCACAGCCTCTCCGCACCCCGGGAGCCTCCCCGGGGACCAGTAGTTTTCCACGCGTGGCTCCCGGGAGCAGCACTCGATTAGCCGGGCCTGGGCGCCCGCGTTACACAACCAGCGCCGGTGCAGGAGGCTGGACCGGCCCGAGCTGCCTGCTCCTCCCCCCGCCACGCCGCCGCCGCGTGACCGCCCGGCCCAGCCAGGACACGCCCCCGGGCGGCACGTGCGGGCAGCGTGGGCAGGGGCTACTCCGGATTTACACACCGCCCCCCCCCTCCCATTGCCTTGCATGGACTACTCCGGATTTACACACCGCCCCCCCCCCCATTGCCTTGCATGGACTACTCCGGATTTACACTCCTTTCTATTGCCTGCCGTGGGCTACTCCGGATTTACACCTTCCCCCATTGCCTTGCATGGACTACTCCAGATTTACACTCCTTTCTATTGCCTGCCGTGGGCTACTCCGGATTTACACCCTCCCCCATTGCCTTGCATGGACTACTCCGGATTTACACTCCTTTCTATTGCCTGCCGTGGGCTACTCCGCATTTACACCCCCCCTCATTGCCTTGCATGGACTACTCCGGATTTACACTCCTTTCTATTGCCTGCCATGGGCTACTCCGGATTTACACATCGTCCCCTCTGCCTCCATTGCCTTGCATGAGCTACTCCGGATTTACACCCCTTTCTATTGCCTGCCATGGGCTACTCCAGATTTACACCCTATCTCCCCATTGTCTCCCGTGAGTTATGCCAAATATACACCACCTCCCCCATTGCCTTGCATGGGCTGCTCCACATTTACTCCACTTCCTCTGTTGCCTGCCATAGGGTACCCCGGATTTACACCGCATCCTTCAATTGACTTTCGTGGAGCTATCCATTCATTTTCAGGGAGCTGCTCCTTATTTACGCCATGTGCCTCCATTCACTTCCATTGAGTTACATTCTGTTTACACTAGGGTAACAGAACAGGGTTGATATCTAGGAGGGGGCTGCAGAAGTTACCCCACAGGTAAATCTGGCTCTGCTATTTGGGTTGTAATTGGTTCTTCCTGGGGGTAAAATTTGGGTTGAAACTGCAGGGGAAAGGACCCTGCTTCCGCCCTCCCAGATGGACATGTAGCTTGAGCCATTTGCCCCAGGTGGTGCAGGGCTGGGAATAGAACCCAGGCATCCTGCCTCGCCCCAGATAATTACCTGGCCCTGTGAAGTGCACATGGCCCTTTGCTGTGTCTCAGCAACCTCAAAGAGCATCCGGTGTAACATGGGGCAAGATGGCAAGCAGGTCCTACCCCGCCCCAGCTTGGAATACTCAGAATCACCTGCCTGTTCAGGAGACTCAGTCCTGAGCAATACCCCCTCCCCATCCTACCTGGCTATCCCAGCACTGCCCCCAGCCCATCCCAATGCTCTTCCAGCGCTCCTCTGCAGCACCCACTCCCCCGCTATTCCTGTGCTTGGCTTCCCTGCAGCCCTGTGCTAATCCTCACTCCCCATTTGCCTCCCTCCGCATGTAAATGTGCCTCACCCTACTGAACAGCCAGCACTGGGCTGGATCCGAAAGGGGATCCTGGACTGAGGCAGCCGGACGCAGACAGACCCTGGGTTCTCTCTGGCTCCCTGCTACTGCTGGTTTCCAAGTCCAAACTTGGACAAAACACAGCTGCTTCCCCAGAGTGGGAAAGAGGGTCCCCGGGGAACATTCTCCCTAAGGAAGAGCCCAGCCCCTCCCCCCCCCCCGCCGGCCCCCACTGTTTGCATAAGCAGGAGCTGAATTGGACCCCTCCACGAATCCCCCTTCCCAGGTCAAGCCAGCCAGGGACGGGACGGGATGGGCCAGCCAGGTGACATCAGGGCAAGTCTCCCTGTTCTGGTCAGGCGAGTTGCTGGCTAGAGAGCTACGCCCACTGAGGGACGCAGCTGGCACCCAGCGGGGTGCTGAGCCAGCTGAGCTGCATGGAGCAGGAGGGAAAGGGCCCCCCTGCCCAGGCTGTGGGTGGGATAGGGAGGTGTGTCAGGCTGCAGCTGGGCCTACGTGTGTCTTTGTGGCAGGCCGGGTGGGGTCACACAGGGGTGTGTAGTGTGGGGGTGTCACTGACTGGGGAGTGTGCGTGAGGGGTCCCCTTCTGGGCTGTGGCTGTTTGGCTCAAGCTGTAGCAGCCCCAGCTACAAGGCATCATGGCTGTGTGTGATGGAGGGGGCTTGTGTGTGTTGGGGGTGATTGGTGTGTGTGGCAGGGGGTGGGCTTGTGAGGTTTGATTGGTGGCTAGGAACAGGGGTGGGCTTGAATGGGGTCTGACGGGGGGGTGAACAGGGGTTGGGCTTGTGGGGGTGTGATGAGTGGGTCTGGCCAGGGGTGGGTTTGTGTGGGGCTGTGATTGGTGGGGATATAGTTGGGAATGGGTTTGTGAGGGCTGTGATTGGTGTGGGAGGTGATTGGGTGTGGCTGGGGAGTGGGTTTGTGAGGGCTGTGATTGGTGGATAGGATCAGGGGTGGTTTTGAGGTTTATGTGGGCTGATATTAGGGGAAGTAATTGGAAGCACTGGTTGGGGGAGGGAGGGAGCGAGTGCTGTGGTTTGGGGTGTGATTGATAGGGCTGATTTTAGGGGATTGTGAGTGGAGGGGGCAGGGATTGTGAGGACTGTAATTTAAATGGGGTATGGTTGAAGGAGCTGGTGGGGGATGTGTGGGTTGTGCTTGGTGGGTGTGGCTGGGGTAGGTTTGGGGTGATGGGGGTATGATTTGGGCTGTGCTCGGTGGGTGTGGCTAGGGGTGAGTTTGGGGGTGATTGGAAGGGCTGGCAGAGGGGTTGTGAGGGCTGTGCTTGGTGGGTGTGGTTGGGGTGGATTTGGGGGTGACTGAGGGTGTGATTCGGGTGGAGTTGTGAGGGCTGTGCTCAGTGGGTATAGCTGAGGGTGGGATTGGGGGTTATTGGGGGTGTGATTTGGGTGGGGTTGTGAGGGCTGTGCTCAGTGGGTGTAGCTGGGGGTGGGATTGGGAGTGTGATTCGGGTGGGGTTGTGAGGGCTGTGCTCAGTGGGTGTAGCTGGGGGTGGGTTTGGGGGTGTAATTTGGGTGGGGTTGTGAGGGCTGTGCTCAGTGGGTATAGCTGGGGGTGTGTTTGGGGGTGATTGGGGGTGTGATTCGGGTGGGGTTGTGAGGGCTGTGCTCAGTGGGTGTGTTTGGGGGTGATTGGGGGTGTGATTCGGGTGGGGTTGTGAGGGCTGTGCTCGGTGGGTGTAGCCGGGGGTGGGCTTCAGGGTAATTGGGGGTGTGATTCGGGTGGGATTGTGAGGGCTGTGCTCGGTGGGTGTAGCTGGGGGTGATTGGGGGTGTGATTCGGGTGGGGTTGTGAGGGCTGTGCTTGCTGGGTGTAGCCGGGGGTGGGTTTTGGGGTGATTGGGGTTGTGAGGGCTGTGTTCGGTAGGTGTAGCCGGGGGTGGGTTTTGGGGTGATTGGGGATGTGATTCAGGTGGGGTTGTGAGGGCTGTGCTCGCTGGGTGTAGCCGGGGGTGGGTTTTGGGGTGATTGGGGGTGTGATTCGGGTGGGGTTGTGAGGGCTGTGCTCGGTGGGTGTGGCCGGGGGTGGGTTTGGGGGTGATTGGGGATGTGATTCAGGTGGGGTTGTGAGGGCTGTGCTCGGTGGGTGTAGCCGGGGGTGGGTTTGGGGGTGATTGGGGATGTGATTCAGGTGGGGATGTGAGGGCTGTGCTCGGTGGGGGTAGCCGGGGGTGCGTTTCGGGGTGATTGGGGATGTGATTCCGGTGGGAATGTGAGGGCTGTGCTCGGTAGGTGTAGCCGGGGGTGGGTTTCGGGGTGATTGGGGATGTGATTCAGGTGGGGTTGTGAGGGCTGTGCTCGGTGGGTGTAGCCGGGGGTGGGTTTGGGGGTGATTGGGGATGTGATTCCGGTGGGAATGTGAGGGCTGTGCTCGGTGGGTGTAGCCGGGGGTGGGTTTGGGGGTGATTGGGGATGTGATTCCGGTGGGAATGTGAGGGCTGTGCTCGGTGGGTGTAGCCGGGGGTGGGTTTGGGGGTGATTGGGGGTGTGATTCGGGTGGGGTTGTGAGGGCTGTGCTCGGTGGGTGTAGCCGGGGGTGGGTTTGGGGGTGATTGGGGGTGTGATTCGGGTGGGGTTGTGAGGGCTGTGCTCGGTGGGTGTAGCCGGGGGTGGGTTTGGGGGTGATTGGGGATGTGATTCGGGTGGGGTTGTGAGGGCTGTGCTCGGTGGGTGTAGCCGGGGGTGGGTTTGGGGGTGATTGGGGGTGTGATTCAGGTGGGGTTGTGAGGGCTGTGCTCGGTGGGTGTGGCCGAGGGTGGGTTTATGACTTATCCTTGTAGGATGCTTCATGGAGGTTCTCGTCTCTGGCACGGTGCCATCCGTGCAGCGGGTGAACTGGTTTGGCTGTTGGCACAGAGCGGCCCGGCAGGCTCGTGCTGGGCGTGCCTCCGAGGAGCTAGCAGACGGGGCCGGCTCTGCAAGAGCCGTGGGGTAGAGCAGAGCAAAGACAACATCCTCTGCTCCGCTCCGGTGGCTTGTCCTCCCTTACCCAGAATCCCCCGGGGTCTGTGCCCCGCTCCTGCTTGCCTGGGTGCTCTTGCAGGGCCCTGTCTCCAAAGGTGCCGGTGGCTGCCCTGTAGGGAACGGCTCCGGGCCCACAGCAGGGAGGGGCTCAGTCACCTCCTGCCCGGCCCTGCGATGTCACAGGGGAGCCAGCTGGCTGAGTACAGCGATGGGCCTATGACAGGGGCTCCTAGCAGCTCAGCAGCCCCTGGCCTAGGGCTGCTGGCAACGGGACCCAGCGTCTTCTGCTGTCTTGCTCTCCCTTGAGCCTATTTGCCTCTTGCACCAGGCTAGGAAAGGGCAACAGTGGGATGCGCCAGCCCCCCTCACCCTGGGGCTTGGAAACTGCCAGGACGCTTGGCTGCACCCAGCCTGGCCTCTTGTGGAAAGAGCCCAGGTCACGGCTGCTCCTGACGGATCCTTTCCCTTAAGAAGCCGCCCACAGGTCCGTACCTCCCACTGGCATGGCGCCGTCTGCAGGAATCACTCAGCTCTGACACGCGGCCGCTCTGGGGTGGGACGCTGCCCCAGGATCCCTCGCCAGGTGCTGCATGTAGTGTGGGCTTGAACCAGCTGCCAGGCTGGCCCCCAGAGGTGGCTGCTTTTTGGCACTGCGGGGAGCTGTCCCTGTGCAGAGTTACAGGGCTGCTAACTCAGGCAGGGATTGCTCCTGGCTGGTGCTGCCAGCAGAGAAGCGAAGGGCAGCATGGCCCCAGAACCTGGCCTGGAAGGGGCAGGGAACGAGATGTCCAAGTGGTGGGTGCTTGATTTACTATGCTCCAGTGCCCGCCCCAGCTGCCAGACTGGCACAGGCAGGGGGCTGGGTTTGGGGCAGGCTGAGGGCAGCTGGCAGGGGCAGAGCGAGGGCTGGGGGCTGTGGAGGGAGTCCCATCCTGGTGTTTATGCTCCCAAGGGGGGCTGAGAACCTGTAGTTGGACGTGAAGCCGAGATTCCAGCCTATATATCCCGTTGGTTACCCTTCAATAGCCCACAAGCCAGCTCTGCTCTGGGGGGCGTGCCCAGAGGTGTGTGTCCTTCAATCCAGGCCCATGGCCC
This sequence comes from Pelodiscus sinensis, assembly GCF_052426305.1. Taxonomy (NCBI): domain Eukaryota; kingdom Metazoa; phylum Chordata; order Testudines; family Trionychidae; genus Pelodiscus; species Pelodiscus sinensis. The sequence continues at coordinate 6,609,976 of NC_143073.1, forward strand.
CTGCTATCTGAGCCCTGGGCATCACCCCCCCCCCCCAGCTCTGCCCGTGCCTCTCAATCCCGACCTGCAGTCCCCTGCTGTCCCAGCCCTGGGTTTCCCCCACTCATTCACATAGATTTCCTGGCACCCCTTGCTCCTGACCCACAGCCCCACACCTTCAGGAGCCCCAGGGCCAGAATAGCAGGGGGCTGGGGGGCAGGACAGTGAGGCATCACCAAACGCAAATACCCCCCCCCCCCAGATCCAGAGAAGCACAGTGAGCTCCGGGGCCTGCTTTGCCCCAGACTCTGGCGTGTCATGGGAGAGCTGCGATAAGAGCTGACGGTAAGTGCTTCCCACACGGTGCTAGGCACGCACGGGGTTACAGGAACCGCCTTGGACCTTTATCTGCCTCTGGCATCTCGGCCCGGCCACTCAGCAAAGCTCCTGTCTGGCTCATGTGCCCTGCTCACAGGAAACCACAGCCACCACTTGAAGGGAGACGCCGCCAAAGGCCCCTTCCCCAGCCTCCTGGGGGGCTGGGTCCCCCTCGTTCCTCAAGCTGGGGCACTGGGGGGAGTGGGAGCTGAGAAGGGTGGATCTGGGAGCCAGGTAAGGTGACCACGGCCTGATTTTGTAGGGACAGTCTTGATATTTGGGGCTTTTACTTACATAGGAGCCTCTTCCCCTCCCCCCAACCCTGATTTTTCTCCTTTGCTAACGGGTCCATCCTGGGCTGGGCTCCAGGAGCTCTGGGTTCAGTGTCCAGCAGGGCCACCGGCTCCTGAGGTGACCCTGAGGGCATCGCCCAACGTCCCTGTTCCTGCCTGGCAGGGCAACTCCAGCAGCCAGTCTCAAGCATCTCTCTTCCTCCCTGGCAACGGGATTCCCTGCGCACCCGCCAGGCGTGGGCCTCCCCCCCGTCCAGAGGGGCGTTCCAGCTGTGGCCAGCATTCTAGAATTCGGCCAGCATTCTAGAATTCGGCCAGCATTCTAGAATTCACCCAGCAGCATGTGGGAGCCAGATGTGCCCAGCTGCGCTGCTCTGCAGATCTCGTCCATTCCCCCGGGGGTGGGGGGCAGTGCCTGGTCGCAGGGGGCTGGGCAGACCCTCCTTTAGAAACCGGCTCCCTGTGTTCCCATTGGCCTCCAGCCCTGGCTGCCCTGACCAGGGTCTCCTCACTGGGAAAGGTCTAAGGGGCCAGTGGCTAATCAGGTGCTGGCATGGGGTGAGGGATCCCTGCCCCTCCCTCTGCCTAGGCAGCTTGGTCAGCCCCAGAGTCCCTGCACTGGCCATCCTCGTGCGGGACGTTAAAGGGCCAGTTGGAGGAGGCAGGCCACCAAGCCATGGGGCAAGTAAACAAGGGAGGATGGAAATACGTGGGCCAGGATTATGAGTGGGCAGGGGATTGCATGAGCAGCCCTGATCTGGACAGAGCCTGGCACCATGAGTGGCCCCACAGGGTCAGGCCCTCCAGGTGGTCCCTGCAACTCCTGAAGCATCTTTCTGCTCCTGGGCTCACCCGGTGCAGCCTCCCTTCCCGGAGCCCAGGGCCTGTGTCTGCACCGCGCTGGAGTTTGGAGTTTCTTGGAAACGGTCTCCTAGCCGGGTGCACCCGTCGATGCGTGTGTCCTCCAGGCTCTGCAGGAACGACGGGGAGGCAGCAGGGCTCCCTGGGGCCCTTGGGCAGGGAGGCGCCTTCCCAGCCCCTGTGCCGACAGATTTGGCTTGTCAGGGCAGCCCCGTTTCCTTCCCATCCCTCATTCCCGTGTCTTCCCAATCCATGTCCCGTGGGAACTCCTGAGAGCCTGGCGCCTCGCCCAACAGAACAGGCAGCACAGCCAGGCTCTGCTCATGTTGTGGGGCTGGGCTGGACCCCTCTCCCCCTCTCTGAGCCACTGGTAGGGGCAGAGCGTATGTCTCTAGGGCACTGCTGTATCAAGCAAGATCTTTCAGCCAATTCTGTATGACCAGCCCTTTGTGCTGGGGCAGCACTGAGATGTCCCACCAGAGATCAGGGAACCCTCCTCTACCAGGCACTGCCCAGGCACAGAGTAACCGAGACCAGGGCCCTGGCATACGGGGTGCTGCCCAGACACATGGGCTACGTCTAGACTGGCATGATTTTGCAGAAATACTTTTAATGGAAAAGTGCCAATCTAGATGCGCTTTGGCGCAAGAAAGCTTCGATGGCCATTTTAGCCATCAGGCTTTCTTGCACAAAAAAATTAAGGTGCCTGTCTACACTGGCCCTCTTGCGCGAGTGTTCTTGCACAAGAGGGCTTATCCCTGAGCGGGAGCGTGAAAGTATTTGCACAAGAAGCACTGATTTTTTACATTACAAAGTCAGTGTTCTTGCGCAAATTCAAGCGGCCAGTGTAGACAGCTGGCAAGTTTTTGCGCAAAAGCACTTGCTTTTGCGCAAAATCTTGCCAGTCTAGATGCACCCACGGTGACTGAGAGTGAGGCTCTGTCAGGCCAGGTGCTGCCCAGACAGCCTGAGAGACAGTCCCTGCCCCAAAGAAGTCACAAACAAGCTGAGACAAGATGTAACACGTGGATATGAAAAATCCTTCCCCTTGATTTCTCGTCTCTCATTGCACAATAGCTCTAGCGCTGTGGCTAGGGAACGTTCCCCCAGCTTTCCTTGTGTTTATTCCGGGAATTCCTGGGGCCCAATTCCAAAGAGCACCAGACAATCAATTCTTTGTCTTTGCCAGTGGGTTTCATTCATTAATTCAGCCGTATCAACCTGCCACCTGAGGATGGGAAATCGAGGCGCAGAGAGGGGAAGCAACTTGTCCAAGGTCACAGAGTGAGTCAGTGGCGGAGCTAAGAATGGGAATCCTGATTCCATGTCGCCTGCAAGAACCCCTAGCCCCTCCTTTCCCACCCAGAACAAGGGGCCTGTCTTGGCTCCTAAATTCCTATGGGAGAAACTGAGGCCCGGAGAGTCATTTTCCTTCCCCCCACCCATAGTACTACACAGTTGCAGAGCAGGGAATGGTACCTCGGAGTCCTGCACTCCCCGTGCCCCACCGTTCTAACCACCAGACACCCCTGCCTCCCACCCCACTCCCCTTTGCTGGGGCGAGGCAGGCTGTGGAGGACAGGGGGAGGCAGCCAGGCTGATCCTTTGCCCAGCAGTGCCCTCTGCTGGGCTTCCTACCGAAGGCTCTTTTGCATTTGATGGGGGCTGGGCACACAGGACCCCCTCTCCCCAGACCAGCAGCCCTCGTGCAGGAGCTGGCTGCTCCCACGCTACAGGTGGTCTGGGGTGACGAGCGCCCCGACCCCCGGCCTTCCCAGCCCGTTGGCATCCTGCCCGTTCAACACCCTGCCCCACTGTGGGGGTGGATTTAGGGCCTTGTCCATGTCACTTGTCCCCAGAGACCCGCCTGAATGCTGCGGTCGTGCCCTGCTTAGGACCTCACCCCAGAAGGAATGGCCATGCCTCCCCCCTCCCCCCTGGTTCGGATCCCCTCCAGCCCAGGGCTAACCGGGCCTCCCCCATGATCTCCCCCCTCCTCCAGACTGCAGATGGGAATAAAGTGGGGGTGGGGGTGGCTCTGGGTGGGCTCTGTGGGGTGGGCAGCGGTACCATCCTGCTGTTTGCAGAGCAGCGCCCTGGCCAGCCACCCTGCGGCTCCCAGTTGCAAAGCTCGACAGTGCTGAGCTGCGGCAAGGGGGCTGCGGGAAGGGGGGAGCACAAGGGGCTGGATCAGAGCCAGGGGGAGCCACAGTGGGACCGGTGGGGAGAGGGTGAGACAGGAAGGGGTCTGCTGGCCTGGCTCCCTCCAAACACGCACCTTGGGATTCCACGAGACCTGAGTACCTGCCAGGAGCTAAGCCCACCGCCCGGGACGGGTGGCTGGCAGCTTTCTCGGCTGTTTGCAAACGTGGCTGGCCCGTCTCTTCTGCTCCCTCCCCCGCCCCCCAGCAGCAGGAACCGGATCACGCTGTGGGTAGAGCGAGACACCTCCCCCCACTGCCAGGTGGAGAGCAGCTGCTGGAGCTGGAGTGGGGTGGGGAGGGGAGTGGAGGGGAGGGAGAGGGAGGGGGTGGGCAGTAAGGGAGCAGGGCACGGGAAGGGGGGGGATCATAACACATGTTCTCCATGCAGCCCTGGACCTCCCTCTGCTGCCATTGGTACCCCGGGCCCCCATCTCAGCCTGCCCCCGCCACGTGCAGCCACGGCCCGGATCCCACGCAAAAGAGGATTCTTTTTATTATCGAAACCCAAAGAGTTCGGGCAGCCAGTGCCCCCCCCCCCGAGAGCCTAGGGGCTGCACCCCATTCCTGGTGGGCCAGGCCGGGGTTGGGGGAGCTGTCATTTCGGGGGGCAGGAGGAAAGAGCTCGAGGGGGCAGAAGGAAGGGACAAGGGTGCAGTGTGGGGCTCCAGCCAAAGGACAGAGCTTCTGGGCAGTCGTCACATTCCCTCCAGCCCCCCAATGCTTGGCCAAGTCCCTTTCCCTCCCGCATGTCCCGCCTCCCCGGTCCCCACCGGGGACAAGCACCAGGCCTCAGGGTGTGCTGGGACCTAGCTGGGCAGCAGGGCGGGCAGCGGGACCTCGGCCTCGCCCAGCACAGTGTCCCGCCTCACACCGCAGCCCTTGCTGAGGGCCTTGAGCCGGAGGCTGCGGCCGGGCAGCTCGTGGGGCGCGAGGCCCTCGAAGAAGAAGTCCTCGTTGAAGATGGGGCTCCGGCTCCTCTGGACCACAGCGGTGCGCTGCTTCTGCGCCTGGCCGGGCCGCAGCTGCAGGGACACGCAGCAGCTGACGTGCCGGGGGGGGCAGGACTGCGGGTACAGGCCCTCGGCGCTGACCAGCCGGACGTGCAGGCGCCTGCTGGCCGGGATGTACTCGGAGGAGAGGCGCAGGCGCCCGCCTCGGCTCAGCGCCACCGTGTTCTCCTGGGCCACCCGCACGGGGCGGCAGATGAAGTCCAGGGGGAAGAAGAGAGGTGGGGCCAACCTGGCTGCTGACCCCCAGCTGGGCTCGGCCGCACGGCGTGGGATGCAGGGGCTGTTGTCCGCTGAGCTGGCGTCCTCCGTGGAGAGCGAGCTAGCCCGGCCCCCTGCCTGGGCATGCAGGGTGCAGCGACAGAGGGGCCAGCCCCCGTGGGCCTGGCAGGGTGGGGAGCGCACCAGCAGTGGGGAGCCGAAGGGGGAGGAACTCGTAGAGGAGGCCGTGTCGCTGTCCCAATCACCGGGCGGGGAGACAGGCTGCAGCACCAGGGAGAGGTCGAGGGAGACGCACTGGGGCAGGCAGGGGGTGTGAAAGAGGGACTCCCTGCGGCGTGTGTGGGGGCTCTCGGGCAGGATGGGGAAGCCCCCTGGGCTGGCAAGGTGGGCAGGGCAGAGCTGCTGGCTGGCCTCGCCCGTCTGGTCCAGGCTGGGTATGTGGATGACGTGCCGGTTGGCGGTGCCCATCAGGTCCCTGGATGTTTCAGGGCTCCTGGGCCCCTGGGGGCCCTGCTGGGAACTGGGATTCCTGCCTGGGGCTCTGTTCTGCAGGGTGGAGAGTTGGGGGGGGATGAAAAACTGGGGGATGCGGTCGGGGGTGAGGATGTTGGGGCAGGCAGGCGGCGGGCCCGGCTTCTTCGTGGCCCTCTCTCTGGAGAGAAACATCTCGGTGGAGTCGGGGGAGCAGGTCGCTAGGCTGCTGCCCCCTCCAATGGAAACCCCGATCCAGGGCCTGGGGTCAAAAGCCTCCTAAGAAGAACCAGAAGCAGCAAGTCAAAGCCTTGGAGGCTGCCAGGGGCTGGACCATTGACTTCTCCCCAGAGCTGCTTCTACAGCAAGGAGCTGGGGAGACCGGACAGATGCTGCCCAGCTGGAGAAAGGAACCAGGCCCTGTCTCATATCGGAGGCTGCCCCTGGGCCAGCAAACATCTCCTGCAGCTCCCTTGTGAGTAGGGTGTTTTCCTCTGCTGAAACCCCTCTGGCTGCTTAGCCGCCAATGTCCCTATGTTGGCACTAGCTTCTCAGGACAGGGCAGAGCCGTGCTAAGGGTCTAGAGTGAAAGGCGAGGGCCCTGCTGTGCGGGCGCATAGCTCCATAGCCGGAGGGGCTCCCAGCATTTCAGAGCTGGCAGAATCTGCCCCGTTGCCCAAGTAGGACCAGCCAACACGTTGTGCTGGTGTAGCCCTGGGACTGGAAGGTCTCAAATACTAAGCAGCTCCTTGTTAGTATAGTGGTAAGTATCCCCGCCTGTCACGTGGGAGACTGGGATTCAATTCCCCGATGGGGAGATGTGAAAATGGTTTGGGGAAGGGATAGCTCTGTGGTTTGAGCATTGGCCTGCTAAACCCAGGGTGGTGAGTTCAATCTTTGCAGAGGCCATTTGGGGCAAAAATTTGTCAGGGATGGTACTTGGCCCTGCTGTGAAGGCAGAGGACTGGACTCAATGACCTTTCAAGGTCCCTTCCGGAGATAGGCGATCTCAAGGTCCCTTCCGGAGATAGGCAATCTCCATTAATTTATTTAAATGTGGGTTAAACTTAGGGTGCCCATTTTACTGATGGGGTAACTGAGGCCAAGACAGGATTCTCACAAGGGGACCCAGGGAGACTAGAACCTAGGTCTGCAGGACTGGAAGTACTAGGCAGCACTGCCTCCCTACCACAGGCACCTTGGTACCTGGCTGCACCCCACCAAACCCCACTCTTGTCTCAGAGCTCGGCATAGAACCCAGGAGTCCTAACGCCCAGCCCCCACTTAGCCCCGAGGCAGCGCTGATTTTAAAACACTGGAGTAGTTCTTGCTCATAGCACAGAGAAATTTCTAAAAGCCCTTAAGCCCCCCTTCCTGCCTCCCTCCCCTCTGCAGGGCCAGGGGGTCACATCTGCAGAGCCAACCCAAACCCCCAGGGAGAGGCACAGCTGAGCAGGGGGGGGCACTGCTCTGAGGCCATGTGCCTCCCCACCCCGCATGCCAGGGCTTGGGAAGCTACCGGACCTGATTCACCAAAGGGTAACTTGCCAACGTGTCAATAGGGCAAGAGGCCAACTGCTCTGCTTAGAAACTGCACCCCCTTTGCCATCTCCCGTGCAGCCCCGAGCTCGAATCACCTGCCCACAGCCCCTCGCTGCAGCCTGGCGGGTTTCCACTCCCCCCCCCCATCCCCTGCAGGAGTCAGGCTGGAAAAGTTTGCTCATGTAAACAGCTCCCTCTTGGAGGTGGGACCCTGGCATGGTCCAGAACCGCAGCCCCCGTCCTTACCTGCTTTCAGCGTGCCCCTCCCCAGGGATCTCGGCGTCACGCTCCCGGCTTTGCCGCAGCAGCTGGGACCCACCAGCCTTTGCCGGGGGGAGTTATAGCGCTCGGCTCTCCACGTCACACTGAGCCAGCCGGCGGCCGGGAAGGGAGACAAGGAGTCTAGTGCTTGCAGAGTGACTTCCCAGCAGGGGGCTCCTCCAGAAAGTGTAAGCGCCAGGACCGGCCACGGATATTTAGAAGGACGCCTGGACGGGGGCAGGCAGGAAGCAGCCCTCTGGCTACCATCTGGGTCAGCCCAGATGCCACTGGAACAAGGCAAGTTGCCTTTGCTGTGTCTGGTCCTGGCGGCTTCACCTTGGTCACCCCTGGTCACGCAGGGAAGGGGGCCTTGGGCCACATGGCTGGCAAGAGAGATACCAGGAGAGAATTCTTCCGCCCGCTGTAGCCGCTGGCAGCACTCACACCGGCGCTGGGTTCAAATCTCCCGCTTCCAAGCCCGATGTGCTGCAGTTCCACTGCTCCTGCAAGGGGGAGGCCCCCGGCTAACACCTCGTTCTTGACTCCCCCCACAGGGCAAGAAGAATCCACTTGCTAGCTCTTCTGAATGGAGCACACGGCTCAGTTAGGTGACGCTCACGTCGAGGATAAAAGCCTACTATACCTGCACACCCGTAGACTCACTTGTCCCAGCTTGTGGATGTTTGTCAGGGCTGGGCAAGATGTGGTCTGCAGGCCGGATGCAGCCCACCTAACACTTTGATCCAGACTGCAGCAGGCTGCTTTCTATTTATATCCTGCTGCCCCTGCCACCGAATTTCCAGGCAGCAGCTCAGATAAGAGGATCCTATTTAAATGCCTTATGGCTCCCAGTCATGGTGCTACCCTGGCAGGGGCCGGAGCCCTGAGACCTTTAAATATCCGCAGCAAACACCGGCAGCTGCCAGGCAACACAGTAGAAGCCGGGCCAGGAACAGCAAACCCTTTGCCGTGTTTCTACTTCCAAGCCTTTGGCCCCGGACAATTCTGGGGGGAGGCCAGTCCCCAGGCTCCGCCTCCTCTGGGAGGTGGAGCCAGCCCATGAGCATGTTCCAAAATTCATTACGTGGCTCTCCTGAGAAAATGACTGCCCACCCCCATGTCAGTGGTGAACATCCCCCCAACCCTGACAGCCTAAGTCCCAGGAATCGCCACATAGCTCAACCGGTGGAGGCCTGAGTGGGCTCCCCAGTACCGGTGGTTAGCTGCATCAGTAGGAAAAGCCTCCAGGGAGGAACAAAGAGCAAGTTCCCCATTTCCCGGAGCATGATTCCCCCCGCCCCCCTGGCTCCTCCTTGCAGGGATCCAGTTGCTGCCTCGCGGAGGGTGCTGCAGACCCCCGGCCAACCTAGTGCATGGCAGGCTGACACTGCGCCTTAGCCCAGCTTGTTGGCTCAGTAACGAGACACGGGGCTGAGCCGTGGACGGCTGGGTTCACATCCGGCCCAGTGAGCAGCCGTCACTACCAGCTGGTGGCAGCACAGGGAAACAAGTGGCTGGGTCTCGGCCACGCTGCGATGGGCAGGTGGACACATCAGGAAAAGCTCCCTTGTGTCTGCCCCGGGGCAGCCTGGGAAGAGGCTCTGGGCTGACAGGTCCCTCAAGACTGGCCACCCTAGAGCAGTGAGTGTAGGGAGTGATTTGCCCTCCCCTCCCACCTCTCCAGCCCCTGCAAAGCCAGGAAATCCCTTGGAACCCTTCCCGCCAAGCCTGGGACTTGGTATCTTTCCTCTTATCAGACGCTTGACAGACTTTGACTAATGTGATGTCCTTCCTGCTTAGGCTTTGTTCCCCAAGGGCCGCCCCAATGCAGCTGGGTCATGTCCAATAACGCAGGACAAAGAGGCTTTTGTGGCTGAGTGAGGGACACGCAAAGAAATTTAGTCCATGCCTTTGATAGACCAGGGCAGCAACTTCCCAGGGACTCTCAGTTGAGCGAGCTGCGTCGGGGAAGGCTAACAGGGCTCTGGGGTAAACTTGGGTTCAGTTCCCTGCTCTGCCACAGACGCCCTGCATGACCCCCAGGGCAAAGTCACGAGTCACTCTGTGCCTCAGTTTCCCCATGTATACCATAAGACTCAACACCACCCTGCTTTACAGCAGGGGCTATGAAAATAAATACACTGGAGACTGGGAGGTGCTCAGAGAAGAGGAGGGTGGGGGCTGTATAAAAACCTTAGACCGGTACTACTCAACACGCAGCCTGCGGTACAGTCTGGGTTTACGTGGGGCTCAACACCTGGCCCACGGGTGGGAGCCGCAGTAAAGAAGTCGTCAATATAATGGTCTTCTGTGATATGCATTTTCAGGGCTCGACAATTAAGGCAATCTACTTGCTACGGGTGAGTAGATTTTAGCCTGGTGCGGCCGCGCAGCACGGTCTGCACATGCGCAGCATGCGGTTCCGCACGGCTGGCGATCAGGGCTCGCCGCCGCTTGGCCAGGCCTGTGCATTTTAATAATTAAACTCCTGGACTGTCATTGCTCATTAAAAGTGCAGTCCTATGGGTGGAAATTGGGTAAATGTTGCATTTGATTAATATCAGCAGAAGTGACTTAGATAGGGCCTGCGTGTTGTGCGGTCTTGCCTTAATCTTTGTATTCACACCCGTCAGTGTGAAAGAAGCTATTTGCATATATTTGCATGTCTATGCAACCACCCTGAAGTTGCAGCCCTTGTGCTCTGAGTATCATTGTGGCCCCCGGGGCTTCCAGAGTTGAGTCGCCCTGCCTTAGACAGATCTGCTTGCGGGGGCATGTCTGAAGTTGGTCCGACGTGGTGAGTTGTAAGAGGATGACAAGGAAAGGAGATTTTCAAGCCATCCCTGGGGAGGAGTTGCCATCTTTGGGATCTTGTAGATGGCTTTGGAAAGATCAGCTTCTGGCACAACCAGGAGTTCTGAGCTTGGAACAGGAATCTCCGGCCTGGGCCAGGCAGGTTAGCCCGGCTGATCTTACCGAGCCCAGCTGGCCTCAAATGAACTACTTATGGGGCTCGTCTGGATTGTCACTTTAATTGCCCGACTGGTGGGGATGGGGGGGCACGTTCCCTGCCAGCACGTGGCACAAGCCGTAGGCCTCTCTCATCTCCTCACTTCCTGCCCACAACAGCTTCGGCGGCGAGACCGGCCACCGAATCCAGGCTGCTGGGCTCCTTCCGAGGGTGACGGGCTAGGGTCTGGCGACCCAGGATGCGCAGGTCAGACGCAGCGTTGGAGTGGGCCCTGCTGACTTTGGGCTCTTTCCTTGCAGCCGTCCTCTGAGAATCTGGATCCAGAAACGGAGGACCTCAAATCACTAGCCCCCTTGTCAAAACCTGGTCCCTGGGGAGGAAGGGAGTGAACATGGGAGGGGACAGGGATGGATCGAGTAAGTGGCACTTTCTGCCATCTTCGCTCTGCGCGGAGACCGTGTCCCACCCTGATGCTGGATGACCGGGGCTTACTTAGTCGTACCTTGGTCACCTCTTGGCTCTGCAGGAACGTGGCCGACCTGGCACAAAGACGTCCGCACCCCAGAAATTCCCCCTAGTTCTGCCATGTGTCACTTAGCCACGCAGGCTGCTGCGGGTTCTGCTGGCTCCGCCAGCGCCCCAGTGACTAGCAAATCCAGGTCAAGGTCTTGCTCCTTCTCTTCAAGGTGCCCCATGGCTTGGGCGCGGGTAGGAGGACAGAGCCTAACTCTGCAGGATGAAGGTAGTGGGCGATCACGTGACTCCCCAGACACACGGATGGGCAAAGCTGACTGGGAGTACCACTTTCTGCTCCCAGACTGTGGCCTGACTCCCCCTGGAATGGAGGTCCACCCAAAGGCCAGAGACAGTTCTCAGACCTGCCTTGCCTACCACAGAGCTACGTGTGAGCTACCAAAACCAGACGCTCCCCTGGGGGAGAGGATGAGAGATCAAGCCACACGAGAGACATATTAGTCACATTGCTTGCTCAGATACCACGGCGATGAATGTGATATAAGAACCTCCACAGAATAGAAAAAAAAAGTAGTTCATCTCTCTTCTCCCTCCCCCTTCAAGTCCCTAGTATTCTGCAAAGATCACTGAGACGATAACTATCTGAAATCATTAAGAAAGGGTTAGAGAATAAGACAGAAAATATATTGCCTCTAGATAAATCCATGGTGTACCCACACCTGCCATACTGTGTGCAAATCCAGTCACTCCATCTCCAAAAATATCTAGAAAGGTTCAGAAAAGGGCTGCAAAAATGATTAGGGGTATGGAATAGCTTCCATACGAGGAAGGATTAGGAAGATGGGATTTTTCAGTTTAGAAAAGAGACGACTAAGGATGGATATGTTAAAGGACTATAAAATCATGTCTGGTGTGGAGTAAGTAAATAAGGGAGTAAATAGCACCTCTTTTCAGAACACACGAAACAGAGCTCGCCAAATGAAATTAATAGGTCGCAGGTTTAAAACAAACAAAAGGAAGTTTTTCTTCACGCAGCGCACTGTCAACCTGTGGAACTCCTTGCCAGAGGATGTTGCGAAGTTCAGGACATTGACAAGATTCAAGAAAAAGCTAGATAAATCCATGGAGGATAGGTCTACCAACGGGTGTTAGCCAAGATGATCAGGAATGGTGTCCCAGGCTCGGTGGAAAGATGCTTTCAAAACAGGAGGACGGTTAAGACAAGACCAAAGGAGTGATCTTACATGCCAGACGTCATCCTTATCAGTGAACGAGGCTAACGAAGCCACGCCCATGTCCCCTTTCAGTCTGGCAGCAAGGATTGCTAAAGGAATCTGGCAGCACCCTGCTGTGGGCAGGGACTTGGAAAATCATGACCTGAAGGAGGAGGAGGAACACCTGGATTGTGGCTTCGGGCCATTTCTGTCCCCACCGAGCAAATGTAGGTCAAATTCTTCCCTGTGGGTGCAGGGAACAGGCTAGTGGCAGGGAATGGAGCAGGTCCAATCAACCCTGGGAATGCTACCCCCACTGAACTCCCCTCCTCCTATTGCGCCAGGCAAACACGGGCACAGATCAGGGGGAACTGGAGTCCGGCCCCAGCCCCATGCCCCACAGTTATTCTCTAACTGGCAGCGCTCAGAGCAGCAGCAGCCCTTGGTCCTCTCTCCAAGGGACAGACGTGTTTTTGCTACGTGGAACAGGAAGGCGCACAAGCCAGTCAGCACAGGCAGTAAGGGAGACAGGGGCTGTGCCAAGCTCACTGGGCGAACTGAGACACAAACGAATGTCTTCAAAGAACACATTTGGCTCAGGCCTCTCGGCAACGAGCGTTTGCCTCGTTTGGAGCATGCCTGGCCGGGATCGCCGCCTGGCAAACGCACAAGAGAAGCAGGCGACAGAGCACAGAGCCATCAATCTCCCCAGAGCAACACCGATTTCCTGTAGTGCTTATGTGGTTTGCTGGAGAGCCCTCGAACCTGCCCTGTTCATAGAATCATAGAACACTAGAACCTGAAGGGACCTCGAGAGGTCATCGAATCCAGTCCTCTGCCCTCATGGCAGGACCCAGTATCATCTCCAAGCAGCTGCAGGCCAAGCTGCCTCTCTGCCCCCCAAACCTAGCCCCTGCTGCAGCACGCCGAGTGAGTTCGGTCACTCGCTCAATCCGGGACATCACTGCTGCAGCAAGCAACGAAGGGACCGGTCGCAGGGGGAAGTTTTTGATGGGCGACACCCATCTGCTGAGCTTCCGCTCAAGAGACAGGACTTGTTTGGCCTCTGAACAGCTGCCCGCAATCTGGGTTGACTTTGAGTCAAAGGGTGTGTCTAGACTACAGGGTTTTGTTGACAAAAGTGGACTTTTGTCGACAAAATTATACCTGCGGTCGTTACACTGCCGCCGAGTTCTGTCAACATAACGTCAACAGAACTCGGCAGTTTTGTTGACAGCCATAAACCTGATTCTGCGAGGAATAACGCCTTCTGTCGACAGAAGGCAATATTGCATCTACACTGTCCTTTGCGTCTACACTCTCATGTTGACAAAGCGGCTTGCTTTGTCGACAGAACTGGATGTAGTCTAGACGCCCTTTGTTGACAAAAGCCTATGGTCTAGACATACCCAGAGATCTTCTGCAGAAACTTCTTGCGCAAGAGCGCATCCACCCTGCAAAAGCGCATCGGTAAAGCCATGTGCTTTTGCGCAAGGGAGTGTCCAGACTGCATGGATGCTCTCTTGCAAGGAAGCTCTGATGACCATTCACAGAACGGCCACCAGGGCACCTGTGCTTCTTTTGATAGGCTGTTTTTGCACAATCCCCCTTTCCCCGTTTTCTGTCCACACACACCTTTTTGCGTAAGAGCTCTTGCACTAAAAGGAGTTATTCCTCGTAGAAAGAGGAATACCTGTACTGCAAAGACCCTCTGTTCTGTCGATTCACAAAAGTGCGCAAAAACACACTTGAGGTGTGGACGTGCCACAAGTTTTTGTGCAAAAACTCTGCCGTGTAGACATAGCCTCTGTGTGTAGGACAGCAAGTGGAACAAGTCAGGCAGACGGGAACAGTAGATTTTTTTAGAGGTGCCTCACCCCCTTGGCATATTCGACAACGAGGCAATATTAGCCAGCCTAGAAAGCCATGCTCACAACACAGCAGCTGCTTAGCTACTCTTGCGGGGGTTTTAAAAAATAGGCATGATAGCAAAAGGGCGTTTAATGAGAGTCCATACGAACCCAAGTCAGCTTTGACCCCACCCCCTACACTACAGCCTCTAACTCCCAACCTCCAGCTCCTGACGTGACCCTCTCCACACTCCGGCGGCCTTCCAGCCGCTGGCCTGTTCCCCGTAGCCCGTTGGCTCAGCTCCTGGAGGTTTAAAGGCAAACCCAATCCCAGCTTCCCAGCTTCCTCTTCCCAGCTTGGCAAAACCAGCCCCCCGCTCCCCTGGGAGACTGGCCCAATAGCAGAAAGGACGCGACACGGAGAGAATGGTTTTCCCATGCTGAGCGCTGTTCAGGCCCCTGTTCATCCTCTCCTCATTCGGCTCCAGCTTAGAAATGACGCTGCCGGTGCTTAATACGTGCAAATAAAATCCTGCTTCCCCCTGCACCCTCTGCTCTCTGGCAGGAATTGCATTCAGGGTGGTGTATTGCATAGCCCCGAGAACATCTCTGCCATCAACTAGCACATCTTCACTGCTGGGTTCTCTCCAGCAATTGGGACCTGACGTAGCTTGGCCCGGGCAAAGCGCAAGTGACCACGTTCTCCCTGGGTGTATCGCCAGGGCACATCCCGCTCCCTTGGAGCCACATCTTCACGGATCTAATCCCGGCTATCGGCTTCCAGCGTCCACAGGGATGGTCCCCTCTTTGGGCCATTGTTTGACCTTTCCTGCTTGGCTCCCCTATCGGCCACGCTTGATCAAAGGCCATAGCAAGTACACGTCTCATCCTGCACACCATATTCAGAGCAAGTAATACATCCAGTGCTTTTTTTGTGATGGTACTGCCTGGGACTCAGTCCCGGCACCTCCAGCCAGAGCTTACCTGGAAAGAACGGAGCCTATCGGCACCTCTGTATGCAAATGTCGGACAGTCGGCTGGGCCTCGTGTCTTAAAGAGTCCGTGTCTCTTAAAAGGGCAATGCCAGCTTCACCCCAGCTTTTATTTTTTTCTCAACAACTTTTCCCCTGGTGTACTGGCACTTTTTTTTTTTTAAACAAAAAAAGCACTGAATTCAGCTAGTTCTTCATGCTCCCCAAAGCCCTAGCAGCGTCCAGACAGCTGGCGTTCTGACACAGAGCAGTTGGTTGAGAATAAGCCTTAGACTCCCCTGTTCACCGTGACCTGCCAACACAGGTGAAGACAACAAGCTGCCTTGTCTTGGCTGGGGATTTGCGTGTTATGTGGTGAGGAAGCACCTTTTTTCCTAGTGTGGACATGTGCTAGTACCAAAGGCTTGAACATAAGAACGGCCATATTGGGTCAGACCAAAGGTCCATCGAGCCCAGCGTCCCGTCTGCCGACAGGAGTCAATACCAGGTGTCCCAGAGGGAATGAACAGAACAGGGAATCATCAAATCCCTCATCAGATCCCTCCCTTGTCACCCATTCCCAGCCCTGACAAACAGAGGCTAGGGACACCATTCCTGCCCATCCTGGCTAATAGCCATTGATGGACCGATCTTCCATGAATCTATCTAGCTCTTTTAAAGTCCTGGTCTTCATAAATTCTTCTGGCGAGGAGTTCCACAGGTTGACTGTGCATTGTGTGAAAAAATACTTCCTTTTGTTTGTTTTAAACTTGCTGTTCATTTCATCTGGTGACCCCTAATCCTTATGGGAACAAGTAAATAACTTTTCCTTATTCACTTTCTCCACACCAGTCATAATTTTATCCCCCCTTAGTCTCTTTTTCTAAGATGAAAAGTCCCAGTCTTTTTAATCTCTCTCTACATGGCAGCTGTTCCAATCCCCTAATCATATTTGTTGTCCTTTTCTGAACTTTTCCCAGAAACCTGTTCTCCATTACATTGGGAGGGGCTCTGGTATTGTTCTAACATAGCTGCGCTGCTAAAAGCCTCCACATGGACACAGTAATTCAGTTAGAAAGCATTTAGGGCAGCATGGCTTATATCATATCACCAAACCAAGCGTGGCAGAGGCACTTTTAGATCTGCCTACACAAGGCAGGGCCGCTGCTTTATTTATACCAGCACAGCTGATGCTGCAAAACTTTAAGTGTAGACAAGGCCTTTAGTGCATGTAATAACGGTGTAGTAGTAATAAACCCCAGTCCTTTTCAACGGTAGCTGTCAAATCAGATCGGGATCATTATCCCGTCTCCAGAGGGGACGCAACTTGCCTAAGATCTTCCAGCCAAGCCAGAACTGGGTCAAGAACTCAGATGTCCTGAGCCACAGCTAGGTGCTCTGTCCACTAGGCAGCACTGCTGTCCTAGCAGCACAGTGTGCAGGGAAACAACTGGACATGGCTCGTCTTCACTACACCAGCTTTTTACCTGGATTTAAACGAGGCCCAACCCTTCCCGGTGTTTGATCAAGGCTACAGGTGTTTGTTCTGTCTCCCAAGGAGCAGCCTCTGATAAAGAAGAAAAGAACAAAGGTGGAGTGCATTCATTCCAAGTGCCTCTCCTTACTGGCAGCCAGGGAGCGCCAGCATCCGTGTGTGTCAATAAGACTAGTTCTCTGGCCTGTGCAACGCAGACTACACTGCCATGATCCTTTCCGGACCTTCAACTGTATTGCTGCAAAGGGAGACTGCACACTAGGACAGCTAACAGGGTGGACCAGAGCTAGCCTAGCTCAGTGTTTCTCAGGCAGCAGTACGAGTACCCTGAGGGGTTCTCGAGAGAAGTCGGGGGAGGGGAGGAGGTACTGCAACAACTGAAATTGGAGGAAAACTGAATTTTTGTTTTAAGTTTTATATCACTATTATTTTTGTACTTTTTACACCCAAAAATTTCATCGCTCGCCTGGCTACGATTAAGTTGTTTAAACAAACGTGTTGCAATGGTAGAAAAAATTGTCTGTGTCTGAAAAATGTAAGTACGGCAGGTACTTTTTTTTTTTTTTTTTTAAAGGTTGAGAAACACTGGCTTAGCTCACAGTAAGAAACACTTTGTGTGGGGGAGGGGGAGATTATACCAAGTGCTTCAGGATTCACGAGTCTATGAGATATTAATCCTGTATCTGCTGCTTGGGGATCTGATGCCTTCCTCAGAAGATCTTGTGCTGGTCCCTGTCAGAAACAGGACACTGGGCTAGATGGAGCTCAGGTCTGTCCCTGTTTGGCATCCCTGGGGCAGCAGTGGGGAACCAGCGGCGTGCAGGGGGGCCAGTAGAGTTCTGTGTGTGGCCCAGACGACCGTTTTCCAACATGCAGGGTTGCCAGATTCCACTGGTTTCCAGCTGCACAGTTTTATTCCTGCCAGTACAGGCTGAAACTCTCAACCAGGAGTCTCTGGTCTAGCAACATCCATAGTCCGGCATGGACGCTCCAGGACCAAAATCCCAATGTAGGACCAGCAGTAAGGATCCCTGCGGGGCCAGCAGGGCAGCGGGTTGTCTGCAGGGAGCTGACGGCAGGGCCACCCAGCGTGTAGTAGCAGGGCTGCCCAGCGGGGCTGGGAACCCTGGCTCGCAGTGTGCACGGGACTGATAACAGAGCCCCAGCTCAGCGCGTGCAGCTGCTCACGGTGCCCTAGTGCACGAGGCTGTCCAGAGCCCCAGCGCACGGTGCACATGGCTGCCTAGAGCCCAAGCGCTGGGTTGTCCAGTGCAGCCACAGCAGCGATGGGCTGCCCACTGTGTTGGTAGAGCAGCAGGTGAGGAGCCGGTGGCAGGGGTCCAAAAATGACCTCCCATGCTCCAGCAAAATCCCTCATCCGGGATCAGTCAGATCTTGAGGGTGACAGACCAGGAAGGGCCAACCTGTATTACTAAAGTGACACAGGTGAAGTGAGGTGCAGGTGACTGCACACCACATGGACTGGGAGAGCCGGGTGCTCCCTCTGCAGCCAATCACAGCGCTGCCATGGTTCCATCGGCACATCCTGCAAATTCCAGGGATGCAAGCGCTGGGAGCAAAACTACCCTTATCCTGGAGACCATCTTGGTTGCAACAATCTTGTGGCTCCCTGAAATGGAGGAGGGCCACTCACGTGGCCTAGGTTGTCCCTCACTGCCCTAGAGTTGTGACGTTACCTAGAGAGGACGTCACGGAGCGTTTTACACGAAGGAGGGCAATGCTGGCAGTGCATATATGCCCAGCAGCTAGCTCTTGTCTTACAGTTTAAGCCCATTCGAGCAGGGACCATCATCAAGTTGTGTGTCTGTGAAGCACCTAGCACCATGGGAGCTGATCCCTGATGAGGCCTAGATGCTTCTGAAATAAAGAACAGAACAGCAGAGAGCAGGACCCCCTCAATTATTATTGAGAACCAACCTCCCCCCAGAGCAGCTTACTGCAGCACAGCGCAATCTGAAAACCATGCTATCCAGAGCATTCGCCCTGCCACAGTTGCATGCGAGGGGGGAAAAAACTCAAGGACCACCGTGGAGCTGCTCTGAAATAAACCTCTTTATTCCTCGTTGGTCACGCCCCTTTTAGATTGCAGAAACAATCCCCTTTGGACTGCGTTGCTCTGACCAGCGACAAAGAAGATAAACTAAACCGAACACCCCACCCAGCACTCGGATATTTGAGAGCACAAATTTAAACCCTCTGCAGTGGGTGAAGAACAAAAAGTCCATTCATGCCGCAGCCCCGGATCGAGGCTCTCGCAGAAAGACTTGCTCGGCTGGGAGAGATTTCCTTAGCAGCACTCTTGGAACCGGCTGAGCACGGAACAAGTATTCCAGTTCCCTAACCTGATCTGATTTGCTGCATTGCTGCCCTGGGGTTATTTTTGTTCTTCAAGCAGCTCTGAAGGTGGGACTAGCCTGGTCACTTTCAGGCTCTGATGCGCCTGAGGAGCACTCTGGACTAGGTTGTCTCTCTAGGAATGTAAAATCCCATTTAATCAGTTTAACTGGTTCAACGTAACATTTAACCAGTTAATCGCTTACCCAGGAACCCATGGGCCAGGGGACACGCCAGCCCTGCCTAGGGATATTAATGGTTAACCAGTAAATGGGTGAGGCTTACTGGTTACATCAGGGCTAGAGCAACTCCCCGCACATCCTGGGAAGGAGGCTACTCTAGCCCCACGGGGCTTGCCACAGGCCCAGGGTGCTTCAATCTGGCCAGAGCAGCCCCCATTTGCAGCAGGTGGGGGTGGGGGGGTTCCAGCTGGGCTGGAGTGACCCTCCCATTGAATTGGCTAACCAGTCAAACTTAACCTTTAACCGATTAACCAATTAAACGGGATTTTACATCCCTGCCCCTGCCCCAGCAACAGCACAGGCGGGGAGCTGCTCCAGCCCAGGCAGGTCTGCTGGTTAACTGGTTCCATCCCTAATGGGGAGAATTTTGAGAAGTGTCCTCCCCCCATCAGCGGCACGGACACAGCTTGGGGGCAGGCAGTTTTAAACCATGCTGGTGTTCAGACGGAGCGTGGACAGGCACAGCCCCCATACATACGTACGTCCTTGCTGCCAGCGGTGGGCAGGTCTCCCACTGGTGGGTCTCACTGTGATCCCACAGACCATGTTAGCTGCTGGCAACAAATGCTCATTTGTAGAGTCATTTTGGTAACTTAAAATGCACCTGCTCCCATCCAATAGTCTTTGAACTGCTGGGACCAGGGAACAGAAATTGCTCCGGCTCAGTCCCGGGATGAGCACCTACAGCGAATCAGCTCCGTCTAACTGCAGATGTGGAGCAGCTGCAGGGTTGCAGAGGAAGGCTGCCAGGACAATACTGCTGACGTTCAATTTCGCACAAGTGAAACACATTTAAAAGAAACATTTTCCACTGAGAATGTAAGACCGACCCATATTTCAAGTCGTCCCAGTCCTAGCAATGTGTGTAAACCCCTGGGTTCCACAAATACAAATATTCTGTGCTGGACACAGGCAAAAATCTCTGCAGCTTGTTAGTGAGCAAATTAAAGTCCCATTCAAGATTAGCTTTAAGGGGAGCTATAGGCAAACTCCTTAGGAGGCTTCTGCAAAACATCCTGCGCTCTCATGGAAGTAGCAAGATTGCAGTGAGTTAACTACAAAAATAAATAACATTGTATATATTACTTCTGTTACCTCTATTAACATTTTCTTTGCTTTCTCTCTCAGATCCATCTAAAGATCTACAATACTTAGTGCTTGACCAAGATATGAGAAGAACAGCGAGGATTAATTCAAGACAGACAAGTTTCATGAACCCTT
Organism: Pelodiscus sinensis; assembly: GCF_052426305.1. Classification (NCBI taxonomy): domain Eukaryota; kingdom Metazoa; phylum Chordata; order Testudines; family Trionychidae; genus Pelodiscus; species Pelodiscus sinensis. The sequence goes on from NC_143073.1 coordinate 6,629,987, forward strand.
ATTTCACAGGTAAGGAAGCTGAGGCAGTGGCAGAGTTTGGAAGAGAAACCAGGAGACTGAAAGGATAACTTATTCCCAAGAGGAAAACGACTGTACGCTGGCAACTGTTAATTATGCAGCAAATTCAATGTCCAGAGATCTGCTATCGAAGCTTAGTGCAGGATCCAGAGAACAAAGTTGTTGAGGGGGAGAGAGGCTCAGTCTGACTAAGATCTGTTGTTAGAGATTTTGGTTTGTGCGCTCATACCAAGCGTATAGAAGCCAGTTCCCCATTAAGCTAGTTTTCATAATGCTCCAGGGAAAGCTTATTGGTATGGAAAGTTTTCTACTGGTAGCCAGAAAGTGAGCGGTGGGGTGCCATGAAAAAGTTTCATTTTCATCTACATTTTCCAAGGAGAACTTGGGAGTTTTAAAAATCAAACCCTAAAATAGTGTAATTCTGAAATGCTGCGGGTGGTGCCTTGTGCTTCCAAGTCCCCTTGTAAGGCAGGTCACACTTCAGGGCAGTCCCATGACTGCAGGGCATTAGAGACACAATCTGGCTGGGGACCCTGACCCCACACAGAATAGGAGTAAAAGGCACCTGAACTGTGCAGCTGCATTTCAGAATCAAAATCATTTCCATTCCCACGTTCCGCTTTTTGACTCGAAATCAAGACAGCCTTCCGGGGAAAGTGGACACTTTTTGCAAAAATTCTGTTTGATCAAAGTCCAGATTTTCCCCTCAAGAAAAAGGACGGAATGGAAATGTTTCAACCAGCACTAAAAATGGCTTTGCAAAACTCTGCGGAGATTCTTTCACGACGGCACCTTCCAAGTCCACAGATCTGTCCCACGACTCAGATCTGCTTTTTAATTCCTGTGTTGGCTCTTAGGAGAGCAGGAGCTGGTTTCTCTTCTGACTCGGGCATCACTAACTGATTTGTCCACTAAGTCCAACAAAAGGGACAAATTATGTTCTACTTAACCCTCTTTTAGGCACGGAAGCCAAAGTCTCCTCCCACCTCCTGCAACTTCTCCATGCTAAAGAAGAATGGGTCACAGCAACCGGATAAGATACAATATGGGTGTGGATCACTCTCAAGCAGAACTAGATCTGGACCATTACCCATCCCATTTAGACTGCGTATGGTGTAAAGGACAGACAGCATGCTGAATTATCAAGTAGCAAGTTCCTTCAGCAGCCAAGAGGGCTGGCAGACATATGGAAGGAGCAATAAGAGATACATGTAAGAACAGAGAATTTACATGCTTGCAGTGCAGTAAGCGGCAGACCAAGGGTTAATTGCATTTGTTCTTTGATAAAAGATGTGAGGTTGCAACACCAAGTCACACGCACAGCTCATTGTCTCTGGAATCCACAGACTGCACCAACTCCCAGCAGCAGTTCTCTGCACAACAGGCAACAAATCGGTTCTTGTTCGGAGGTGAATCAGATACTGACCGGCCAGCTGAAGGTGGGACGACATGACAACTGCAGTGGAGCTCAACGGACAGAGGTAGCTTCCAGAGAGGTCCTCCAAAGTCGATGAATGCAGAAAAATCTGCACCACATCACTGTTATTCAGGAGACCCCCTAGGGCAGAGCTCTCTCTTCAGTGCAGGAGAGATCAAAGCAGGGAATTAGGGAGAGAAGCAGAGGCCAAGGTGGGCTCGGCTGCAGCCTGGTTGTCCGACAAGCCAAGATGACTCACTGGGAGCTCACCTGCTGCTGCAGGGACTTCGTGGAATTCAGCTGGATAAACAGGGCTAAGACAGGATGGAAGAAAGAATGGACATGTCAGCTCAGAACACAGCCATGGCAACCCGAGAGCCACATGCATGCCGGGCCCTGGAACTTCACAGGGAGAGGCAGCGCCTGCCCTTTGCTCTGCAATCACTGGCACAGGGCTGCTCTCAAGTCACCAACTCTCCTGCAGAAATCTGACTCGCTCTGCTTTGCCAAGCCACCAAGGCCTAATGATCCTGCTCTTTTGACAGCTCTCCTGAGCAGCACACGTAGGGGGCCCGGCAGCTTCTCCCCAAGCTGAGAAAGGCCAGAGGTTTGGAGCTGCAATCCGTCTCTGCAAAGCAAGCAGCAAGGACCAGGGCTGGGTATTTCCTTACGGATTCAGCCAGCATGGACCTTACACAGGGAAGAGACCAGATCAAGGCCTCAGTCTCTCAGCTCCACCCACCAGCAAGGAGTTTTGCACCAGAGAAGTCGCCCTGACTTCAACAGGACAGGGCGGGCTAGCGGATCGTGCTGCACACTGCCTTTTAACAGACAAGATCTTTGCTGCCCTCTATTGGCTGGTTCACAAACTTTTGAGCCTGCGGCTACTGAGCCTAGTGCGTTCAGAGTACCACACCCTGAGTTCAGACCGCACTGATGACCCATCCAGATCATCCCAAGGAAAGACTGGGACACCTAGAGACAGGTGGTTCTTGGAGATGGAAGAAGAGGCAAACAGGACTCTACGTCACAAGGGGAAGCTCTGGGACCTTTAAATTGCCACCAGTACCCTGGGTGGTGTGGCTGGAGGAGGCTGTGGTCATGTCCAGGCACCAGTGTGGGACGGCAGACACAGTACCAGACACTGTTCTGTTCCTTGCACAAAGCTACCTTGACTGGGACAGAAGGTCTGAGGCCCCCACAGCCCTACCTGACCCTCCAGAGACCAAGCATCCAAAGGTTCTTCATCAGCTATTAAAGCCAGATGCGTGCTCCTTACCGGTTGCCTCGGCATGAAGTGTTTGGCCATCGATGCTCCTGACGTGACAGGACAGAAACACTTTTCTTCCCTCGATCTGGTCCACTTTGCTGTCCACCAAGACCACCGAACCCAGTGGAATGGGACTGCAAGGAAAAAACAGCTGATCCTTAAGGAGAGCCCACATTTTACAGATGGGGACTAGAGGCACAGAAAGATCCAGTGCCAGGCCCACATTGTAAAGGGAGGCTGAACCCAGATCCCAAGCCAGTGCTGTGTTCCCTGTAAGCTTTGTGCATGCACGGCCACACAAGAGAGATTCACATGCTGCCCAGCTGCTTAGCAGAGGGTGAATAGCTGACAGCATGTTTTCAGGTGTCTTTCCCTCCACCTTGCTCCGTCCTGCAGCTGCTCCAGAGAGGGACCCTCCTACTAGCTGTACAGGGAAGGGGGTGGGGAGTGTAGGAGGAGAGTCCTGATGCCAGGGTGTTCCTTGCCCTGTATCCCATCTCTACAGAGCATGGAGAAGCAGAGGGAAACACAGCCTGGCTCAAGGGAACTCTTAAGTTGCTACAGTCTGAACAGTGAGTGACTGCCTGACTTTCTTAAAGAGGCAGTGCACTGTTTCTGAGCCTTCATCAGCAGTCAGCTCACACTGTCCTTCTCTCCCTTTACTACATCTCCTCAGAGTAGGAGAGAGGGGACAGAGCCTCTTACTGAGGTCTGACGTCTACCCTGAAGGGTGAGAGCCTTTCTTGAAGAGGCAGTGCAGTGTTTAACCTGAGATTTCCCCAGCAGCAGCTCTCACAGTCTCTCTCTGACTCACATTCTCTCTTTCTCTCCTCCCTTCCATCTTGGCAGGGCAGGGGAAGGGGAGACAACAGGGCTCAGGAACATAGCAGGACAGCTTACATAGACAGGGCTTTCTTAGACATGTACCAGGCAGCAGCCTGCACATATACTGTCTCTGTCTCGCTCTCCCACCCACACACCCTGTCCCTGTGTCACCCACACAGTCTGTCACACATATTATGTCACTCACCCACAGTTGCTTTCACACTCACCTCCCAACACATACTTGAATTATTGTTGTTGTTACTACCTGATACTTCCTGCAATGCACAGATATTCTCTGTAATTTTATTCTTTCAAAGTGTGTTATTTTAGTATTTTGCTGGGTCTGTACATTTTTATTTCTCTTGCACTTAAATTTAATTATTTGAGTGAGTTCTAAAATGCCTAACCTGTCCTGACCGGAGTAATCATCCCTATGCTAACTTTAAAAAAATAAATTAAATCTAGGGTTTTTTGGTTTCTACTGATGGTGCACAACAGCAGCACAGGCCTTGGTGCATGTAACAACTTGTATTCCGCACATGGATGGGAAAAATTAGAGGGAACACTGATCCAGTGGCTTAGTTGTAATTCCACTGCTCTTCGGAAAGGGCTGCCGGGATGTGGCAGTGGTGCACAGGGCCATAAGTCTAAGAGCATCAAGTTGTCAAATTACAGCAGAGCAGGACGCAATTGAAGTCATTATTTATCCCCATGGCAACTTGTGGCCCATGGGGGTTTTTACGCATGGTCCACGAAACATTTTGTTCACTGTTGCTCACGCACAGGGTTGCCGGATTCTGCTGGTTTTTGACTGTGTCGTTTTTTCTCTACCGGCATTACTAAAGTGAGGCCCGTAAAGCAAGGGCACATGAAGGGAGGGGTGTTCTGATTGCACACAACACTGACTGTGAGAGCCGTGCGCTCCCCCTGCATCCAATCAAAGCGCTGGTACGGTTTCATCGGCACCCCGCAAATTCTCGGTATGCAAAGTGCAGTTAGCAAAACCATCCTGTCCTGGCAGATCATCTTGGTTACAACAATCTTGTGGGCCATTGAGATGATGGAGGGCCATTTACTCAGTGCTCTCACTAGCCTCGGTTTCCCACCACTGCACTAGATGCTGCACAAGTACAGACCCAGGAGATGGGCCCTGCCCCAAAGAGCTTACAATCTTCTGCACGGTCATAGCCCCCCTGATTTTACAGCTAAGCCCTGAGGCTACAGAGAAGCCTTTGATCACTTACTTCCTGTAGTTTATACTGAGGTTAGCAGTCATCACCCGGCCAGCAACAAATATAGCGCAGCCCCCAACAGTGCTGTCAATGATAGTTGCAGTGGAACCACCGTGGGCAAACCTAAAGGGCAGAGGAGGAGGGCAACATAAGAGATGGTTGAACACAATCGCTTGAGGCATAAGAGCTGCTGCTCCCCACCTGAGTCAATTGCAGGTGAGTATCTCAGAACTCTCAGGTAGGACAATTCACATGACATCCTTACCCGCGATGCCCTTCCAGATAGGGCCCTGGCTGGAACAAACACACCATTCTCTTCTCAGACGGGTTAAGGAACATGGCATATTCGAAGCCCACTCCTTCGGTATCTAAGTTTCTGGGGAAGAAGCGGGTTCCCTTCCGCTCCTTCTCATTTGCTAGCTTCAACGATTCTAGTTGGGAGAAGGAAAAGTGACAACAGATGATCTAGAATTCCAGAGACAAACAGGCAGACACACACACACACGCACATGCACACAAGCCTTGCCTGGTACATGATCAGCAGTATCGCTGTAGGAAGGAATCCTTTTCCATGTCCCATCTTTACACATTTCCAGGAACCTGCTATACAAATCCATCATGTCCTGGCTCCAGCTGGAGTTGGGGAGGGCGTAATCCTTTGACCGTTTGGACTGAGAGAGCCAGGCCTGAAAAGAAATGGTTGAAATACCATGAAGATGGTGACCATTTCCTAATAACCCTGATGAGCATTCATATAGCATGTTGAGTCTTCAAAGAACTATGAAAACCAGACAGCCAATGGGAGCGGAGAGATTTTGCTGGGGGGAGGGGGAGGTATATGAGAAGCTTCCTCCTCCCCTCCTGCTGCCTGGAGTAGAGAGCCACAGGCTAGCAGCCAGCCATTTGGAGGGATTTTGCGGGACCAGAGGAGGTCATTTCTGGTCCCCCTGCCACTGCTCCCCCTCGCCCTGCTGACACCAGCTTACTAGCTGCTCTCCCGTACAGCCCAGCTAGGCCACATGCTGGGCTTCCCCACTCCTAGCCCCTCTGGCAGCCCAGCTGAGCTGCGCACCAGGCTTCTATGCACCTGCCCCCAGAACAACCCAGATGAGCCACAAGCTGGGCTTCCTGGCTCCCCTGGCAGCTTCCTGACTTGGTTAGCCCATTTGGCGTGTGGTGCTGGGTTCACAGCTCTCCTCCCGCTCTGCTGCATTGCACATGGCTGCCCCTCCCTCACTGCAGTGTGCCGGAACTCACGCATCCTGGAACATCCATGGTCTTATTGGACCATGGATGTTGCCGGATGAAAGAGTCCCGGTTTACAGAGGTGTAACTGGTACATATGTAGAGTTTGAAGGGACTTTGAGAAGTCTTCTAGTCCACTGAGGAACCACCAAGTAAACTTACAACACCATGCTTGACAAGCGTTTCATAAAAATCATAGAATCATAGGCCTGGAAGGGACCTTGAGAGGTGATCTAGTCCAATCCCCTGCGCATCCAAGGCAGGACTAAGTATTAGTTTGTCTAACCTATTCTTAAAAACTCCATGATGGGGATTCCATAACCTCCCTTGGCAACTTACTCCAATGGTTAGCAAATCTTATAGTCAGCAGGGTTTTCCAATACCTAACCCAAGTCTCCCTTGCTGCAGATTAAGCCAATTACTTCTTGTCCTACTTTCAGGGGACATAGAGAACAACTGCTCATTCTCCTCTTTATAACAGTCTGTCACATATTTAAAGACGGATGTGGTCCGCACTCAGTCTTATTAGGTCCCCACCTTGACCAACTGCTAGCTAGTGAAACTAGCTCTAGACAGAACATTAGCCAAATATTCTGAACATCCTTTCCAGGGTAGGAAAGCAGTAGTTCCTCCTGCTCCGAATGCACTTACTAAATGGCATCAAGTATGCATATATAAATTTTTCTTCCAAGTAAGCAGAGTATATTTTAATGAGGTAGCAAGATATCACTTTGTGAACACAGACACATAGTTAAACATCTTTTTTTAAAACTTATCTTACAAGTTTCCAAAACCAATCTACAATCATTATTGATGCTGCGTTTATTGACCACATCTCACATCAATAAAAGTCAGTTTTGCTTTTGATTAAAATTGATTACAATTAATTTCAGTTTTAGCATCTCTGCTTCCAGGTTACAAACCCTAGCAGATCACAGTTTGGCTTTAAAAAATAACTCTTCATTTGAAGAAAAAACACCAAAGCCTGTGAAACTTTTCTATTGCTCTTAGGTCTTCAAACCTCAAGTTCTGGCCCAAATACTATAACGTGTTATTATTCATAAGACTGCTGCTTGTAATACAGGTAGTATTATTAACACATTAGGACTATCTGCTAGAAATATTTCCAAGCTAGGAATTGGATTAAGTATGCCTTCAGGTGATCTTATTAGCATAAAGTCTTCTGTGTCTGTTTTAAGGAACAGAAGTGAAGATGGTGCATAATTCATGATGACACTGAGAACATCTTTGAGATACTCAAGAAAATAGTTTAATATAGCAAATGAAATTCAGATGGCATTGATTTGTTACGTTTAAGAAAGGCAAAAGCTTTTTTTTTTTAATTGTTTTTGAAAATAATTTAATTAGGAAGGTCACCACCCACTAATATTACTTGGCTATTATATAAAGGCTTTCACGATGGGGTGGAGAGAGAACTTTCCTACCCTAAGAGATTTCGCTCCCTCATCTAATGAGGGGAAACTGGGAGGCAAACAGGTTGAGAAATTGAGACTGACTATTCATTTTAGATGCCTCAACATCAGTGAGTCAAAAGCTGAGACACTGTGGCTTAATTTTCATAGGTCCTGAACATCTACTACTGCAGAGACATTGGGAGATGTTCAGCACCCCTGAAAAGCAGACCCCAAATTGGGCACCCATAAATCACATCATCCCAGACGAGTGGCCACTTTTGACCAGGCTTAAATCCAAGGCCATTGACAGAGCTAGCATCAGAGCTGAGATTGAAACAAGGAGTCCGGTGACACTTTAAAGACTCACAAATGAAACTGAGAATGAGTTGAGACTGAAAACCTTTTGCCTTCCAGCTCCCTGTCCCTCAAACTGGGAACTGATACTCACCAGAGAGTTCCAGAGCGGACTGCATGGGGCACCTGGATTTAACCCTCGAACACCACCACAGCATGGCACTTTTGGGTCCAGACGGAGAACTGCACTTTGACCGAGCCCCCTTGCCAGCCTAATACAATTCCTCCACATGGCTTCTTCTGCAGAGACAGCAAACACTGAATCTTGCTCTGCCAAGGCAGTCCTTCAGCGCTGTCCCGGTTGCACAGAAGGCAGATGATGCAGCTTAGTCCCACAAACGGGAATCACTTTGGCTCGGGCTTTTAGCGGCTTCAGAGGGGACCTGCCCACCGGAGGCTGATTTCACAGTCGCTGGCGAGCGGCAGCTTGGGAGGTTCCACGGAGCTGGGTGGAGGCTGAGGCGGGATGGGGATTTTGGGGCCAGCCCCGGCCCTCCGACCAGGGGCTGCGCAGCAAGGGCCGGACCAGCCTCAGCCAGGCTCTAACACCAGCACCAGCTCTGTGGCTTGTGCCTACGTCACTAACCTGAAGGGGGGGGGGCTTAGGGCCCCCCCAAGGGCTCAGGCCGCAGCAGCTGCCAGAGCGGTGTGTGGGGGGAGGGTTTTGACCTTGAACCCACAGTGACCTCTGACCCCTGGAACGACCTCCTGGCCCCCGCAGGGATGCGGGGCGCCCCGGTGACCTTTGACCTAGGGTGGCTATGGGCTGACCTCTGACACCCCCACAGACCGGGGGAGGAGGGGCGGGGGGGGCTTCCCGCTGACCTTTGACCCCAGTGCAGGCGGCAGCGCCCTCTGAGGCGAGCTCAGGGTGCGGGTGGGTCCCGGCCGCAGCCCCCGCCGCCGAGCTTCCCCGGCGACCCAACGTCAGGTCAGGAGGGGCAGCCGGCTTGGACGTTACAACGGAGTGACGTCGCGCGTCGGGACACGTGACAGGGTCGGCGCGCTGCCGCCCCGCCCCTTCCGGCGCCCTGTCCCCGGTTGCCATGGGAACCTGGGGAGGCTGGAGCGGGACCGTTTTCCCGCGCCTATAGCTATAGGTCCTATATAGATCTATAGAAAGAGACACCCCCAGGGCTTAGGCAGACCCTATAGAATGATCCCATATAGCCCCCACAGAGCCCCCCACACTCCTATAGGGTCATCCAGTCCCGGCTGGGCCTCTGTGGAGGACCTTATAGCCCCTCCCCCAGTCTATACTGTCAGGCCCCTATAACTATCCTCGACTCCCATACGGCCCCCTCAGGGCCAGCGAGCTCGTAGCGCGCCCTGGTCATGCCCAAACCACGTCCGGCCGGAGGACGTCTTACTCCGGCGCCTGCAACCCGCCTTGCAGGGGGGTTAAGGGAAGGCGGAGGAAGAGGGCTCGGGTTCGAAATAAGTGCTGTGTAGACGCGTCCAAATTCGAAATAAGCCATTTCGACATAAGCGACGCAATTAGCCTAGCTCAAGTTGCCTAGCTTATTTCGGATTTAGCCCTGCTGTGTGGATGTACCCATATAGGCCCTATAGAGCCCTACACATCCCTTCCTGGTCCCTATACATCCCCTGGGCTATCTGTTGCCCTATATGGTCCCCAGCAGCCACCTAGCCTCATATAGCTCTCATTGACATGCATAGCCCCATACCTTTATGCCATCTAGCTCTCACTGACATAAAGCCGATGAGGTCCTACATACTGTATACTTGAAACCTCTGTCCTGACACAGAAGTGGACATAGGATGAGCAATGAGGAATGTGAGATCCTATGACTATGACGTGACTGTTGCCAAATGACTTCACAAAGCTTTCTTTATGTGGCAGGCCTGCATTTTTATTTAATTCCTTTGAGAGGGGAGGGTTTCTTTGAAAGTCACGTTTTGGTCATACAGACCTAGCAAAGGTTCAGCTTTGTGAACGTCTGGGGAAAAGCGAGCTCTGGTAATTACTCTCACCAATTTACATGGACAAGAAACAAAGAAAATAGAAGGATGTACAGGACTGCCCTGACGTTTTATTGAGTACCGCATCACAGAAGAGTGCTTGTCAGGATGATGTTGCCATCCCATAAGTGCTGTGAAACGGCCTCCCATGACTTTGTGCAGGATGGCGTCTGAAAAGTAAGAAACCCCGTTGAAATGTAACACTGTAAATATCATCTCTCACAAGAGCCAGGGATTTTTAAAACTGTCTTAAAATCAGTGCAAAAATGGGAGAAACAGACTAAATATAACATATAAGTCTCAGAATTTGACCGACATTGAGTTCAATGTAAGATTTCCACATCAGGCAAATTGGTGTTCCTGAAGTGCAGCCATCTCTACATTGGAACTCAGCAGGGCTATGTCTACACTCACGGCTTCTTGCGCGAGTAATATGCAAATGAGGCTAAGCGTGGCATATCGCTGAGCCTCATTTGCATACCTAATGAGCCACCATTTTTTTCAGAAGAGGCTCTTGCGCAAGAAGGAGCGTCTACACTGCCCCTTCTTGCCCAAGAAAAACCTTCTTGCGCAATGATGTTCTTCCTGAAAATAATAGATGTAACGGCATTGCGCAAGAGGGATTTTCTTGCGCAAGAAGGGGCAGTGTAGATGCTTCTTCTTGCGCAAGAGCCTCTTCTGAAAAAAATGGTGTCTCATTAGGTATGCAAATGAGGCTCAGCAATATTCCATGCTTAGCCTCATTTGCATATTACTCGCGCAAAAAGCCGCGAGTGTAGACATAGCCCAGCTGTTTAACAGTTCAAAATGATGTTCAACAACATACACCTCTTTTTTTTGTTTTGGTATGTTAATGTGGTATTACTTTGTGATGTTGGATAGCTGCCATGTTTTACTCAGGAAGCAACTCAGTAAGAGGAAAAATGCTCCCTATGTCTAATCTCACTGCAGCTTAACTTTATAAGTGATTCAGGAAGAGAACTGCTATAGAACAGTGGTTCCCAACCTGGGGTCCACGAGGATATTGCAGGGAGTCCGTGAAAAAAATAAAAGATATATAAAAATTATCATAGAAAATCAGTTTTAAATAAATTGCAAAGTTACAAACAATTATTATTTTTAAATTAAATATCTTCCCATAATGTTATTTATTGCTGTTTGAAAAATCTATGTTGTGGTGCCTTTGTGTGATGAAACGATCACAACAGTTAGAAGCATACAAACGTTAGCCATACATTCAACATGGATCTGTGGCTGAAATCAGGCTCGCTGAAGAGAAAGGAGACTGATGTGCAGAGTGAATCATCCACAAGTGGACTGTCTAAACAAACAGACCCAAGTAAATGAAAAGTGAGAAAATACTCCGCTGACTACTTCAAGTTTGGATTTACTTGGTCCGGCAGTCAGAATGAACTGTGACCAATGTGTGGTCTCTGCTACAAGGTGTTAGCAAATGAAAGCCTAAAACCAGTCAACTTTTGCCATTACCTAACACAGAAACATGGCAAATATGAGTCCAAGCCTCTTGATTTTTTTCAAAACAAGCTTACTGAGTTCAAGGAAAGTGAAAAGATTATGATGACGACGGTAACGGGTAGTGACAATACAAGGGCAATGGAGGCCTCCAACTGGGTAGCTCAACTAATAACCAAGACGGGAAAGCCACACGCAATCGGTGAGGAGCTAATATTACCAGCAGCCAAGACAATTGTAAATACTATGCTTGGAGAGAGGGCATGCAAACAAATAAATCTGATCCCACTGTCGAATAATACAGTTCAGCATAGAACTGAGGAAATGGCCGAGAATGTGAGGAAACAGTTGATGAATAGAGTACACCAGAGTCACTTCTATGCACAACAAATGGATGAAACAACTGACATCGCAAACCTGGAACAACTTCTTGTCTTTGTCAGGTATGAACACAGTGGGGAAGTAAACGAGGACTTACTTTTTTGCAAACCACTACCCACATGCACAACTGCAGAGGCAATTTTTGATATGCTGAACTGTTTTATTGTTGGTAATAATATTGACTGGAAACAATGTGTTGGAGTTGGCACAGATGGGGCTTGTGCCGTGACTGGTCAACACTGTGGAGTTATCACTCATATTAAATCAGTCGTTCCATATGCAACCAGCATTCACACAGAGGCCCTAGCTACGAAGAAAATCCCTGTTGACTTAAAGAGCATATTGTATGAATCGGTGACAGTTGTTATCTATATCCAGGACCGTCCTCTTAATTCAAGAGTGTTTGCAGTTTTATGTGATGAGATGGGCAGTGATCACCGTCAACTGCTGCTGCACACGGAGGTCCGCTAGCTCTCCAGAGGGAAAGTCCTGACGCATATTTTTGAGCTGCGAGGAGAAGTGAGAATTTTTCTGATGGACAAAAAGTTTGAGCTTGCCCATTGTTTTCATGATTTTAATTGGTTGGATAAATTGGCTTACTTAGCTGATGTTTTTGGCCATCTTAATGGTCTCAACCTGAGTCCGCAGGGAAAAGCAGAGACACATTTTCAAGTTTAAGACAAAATTGAAGCAATGATAAAGAAATTAGAACTGTGGTCCAGTCGAATCGATCAGTCGAACTGCAACTCATTTAGCAATCTTTCTGACTCTTTGATTACATCAGAAATGCAGCTCCTTAACGATGTTAAACATACAATCAGGGAGCATCTGCAAAGCCTGTAAACACAGCTGTAAAAGTACTTTCCAGTTCCAGAGACCAAAAACGACTGGATTAGAAATCACTTTGAATGCATTAACAGTGACACCCTTGCTAGTTTAACATCAAAAGAACAAGACAGCCTAATCAAAATGTCTTGTGACCACGCTTTCAAGCTGGTCTTCTCACAAAAGTTCCTTGCTGAGTACTGGCTTCATGTAGCCAGTATCCAGAGCTGTCTGAAATAACACAATTTATGATGCCCTTTGCCACAACATATATGTGCGAAGCAGCTTTCTTGGCTCTCATGGCAATAAAGACCAAATACCGGAGTAGGCTTTGTGTTGAATCAGACCTACGACTGAGACTGTCATCCATCCAACCTGACATCCAGTCTTTGAAGTCAATGAAACAACACCAGGGATATCATTAGGTAAGCCAAAAGTTTATTATTTGTTGCTATGTAGGCCCTATCGTGGTAATTTGTTGTGATGAGATGTTCAATTGAATTGTTATGACTTCGGAAACAAGTATGCGTCATGTTTCCTTTTTCATTTAATGAAGTGTACATAGTGGCTAGAATTGCTTTGATGGGGATCTGTGAACGGTTTGGTGGGGTGATTGGGGGTCTGCACTAGTGAAAAAGTTGGGAACCACTGCTATAGAAATGCAGAGGAGCGGGGATTATCTCTGGTTGTTAAGCTTTTTAACACAAGAGGGAGTCCCAGGACAAAACACATCTTGGTTTCTGAACAGACAGCAGCATCCTCTGTATATCCAGATTCTGGCATCATGTCTGTTACTATTACCTCTGCTAATGACAAGAACACACTCTGTGTCCATTAGTTAAAAATATGACTGAACACTATACAGTAATGCACCGATGATGAATAATTAAAACATCCTGCTATTGACATTTACTTGCAGTTCTGTGATTATGGAGCTGTGAACAGGAAAAAGGTAATGAGTAGACCTGTGGCACTTTAGCCCTGGTCTTCACTAGGACTGTATTTCAAAATAACGCCCCCTCCCCCCCGTTTGAATTTATAGGTGGTGAATTCACATTGCCAAGCCTGTTATTTTGAAATAATGGGCAGCAGAATTCGTACTCTGTACTCCTGCTTTTCACAAGGAGTAACACTAATTCTGAAATAGTAATAACGTTAAAAATAACGTTAGTGTGGACACTCCAGTGCTGCTAATTCGAACTGATTGGCTTCCAGGAAGCCTCCTGCAGCTCCCCAAAGTGCTTCCTGGGGCTCTAAGTCTGAGGTAGCACGTCCACATTAATGGACCCTGCCTCAGACTCATTTTGATGCTTCCCCGTAGTGAGGATACGCTAGTTCGAATTTGTTAAATCAGGAGTTCTTAAGTCGAATTTAATAATTTTGAAACAATGCCTTCCTAATCAGCCACTACTCTGTTAATATCAGTTTCTTCTAAAACCTGTACATTTTGTGATTTCCCCATTATGCACTCATAGTCCCCAGACCTCCTTTCCCCATATGCTCTTCTTTCGGAATGACCGTTAAGTGATGTCAATGCAAAGAAAATGATCGTTTGACTGATTGCCACATAAAAAGAACATTCTCCTATCACGCGGGGCTGCAGAGTCAAGAATAGATGCTCATTCTGTGCCGTAACCCTAAGGCCAGGCCATACTCCCTCAGGACAGGGAAATGAAACTAGAAGCAATGCATTTAATGAATATGGATGCTTATTGCATTCATTGCTTCTGTACTGCCTCGGATACATGGCCTACTAATAACATTTGTTATGCTAACTTCATTTGCAGCTAATGATACCCACAAGGACTCCGTCAATCTCCCTTGGAAGTCAGTTGAAAAACTCCCATTGACTTCCATGGCAGCAGGATCAGGGCCTAAATTATTGATTCAAATCACATGTTCAGCTGCAGAGAACTATAAACTGGTCTCTATCTCCAGGGGCTAGGGAAAAAATCCCCCTATTAGGATATTACTGAAGTAGGGGAAAGTCACCAGGGCCTGCACCCCATCCACAGTCAGAGGAGACTTTGAGCCAGCAGGTAGAACAGAAGGTTTATGAGTCAACAGGGATACAGACTTGTCAGCACAGTAACCAGAAGCAGTCAGTACAATCTATTCTGGGGAGATGGAGCCCCAGAACTAAGTCGCTGACCCTTCACATGCTTCCCTTGCCTACCAAGACTGCCCCATTCCAAGCTCCTGGTCTCAGCCCCTGCGACCAGGCCCCTCCTCCAGCCTTTGCCCTGCTTCCCCAGGCAAAAGGTGAGCCCTTGTTGCACCCCCTCCTGGGCTCAGGTTACAGAGGGAATCACTACTGCATACAGTGTCACACCTGAAATTCCCATCACCATCTAGGTATTGGTGCCCAGGGAAACTGAGGCACACACACAAGGTTACTCTAAGATAGTAGAAATTACATGCAACATAGCAAGGTGAATGAACCCTTCCACTTCATCACATAGGGACAACACTGTACAATGAATCTAATGGACCATGAAGGGCTGGTGGGGAGGGAAGTCTTCATTAGTATCCAGGACTGGCCATCTTGAGAGCTGGGATTCCAAAGTAGAGGGTCTGATTCCCTAGTGTTGCCTCTTTTCCACTTTCATCTAGGAATATGCTTGGAATTTTCAGTGTACACCTCGTTTAATCTGCCAGCATAGCACTTGGCTAAAATAAACTGGGTGGGGTGGAAGGGTAGCCTGGATTCTCAGGGAAGTAGTGGAAAGTTTGCTCCAGAGATTGAACATGAAGCTGCTTGAGTGGAACATGCCTGCTCGATCTTTTGTTGTCAGTGTACACACCCAACCCAGGGCTGGAATTCAATTCCCAGAGCTAGAGAGGCCCAATCTCTCTCTGTATTTTGGCCTTAATCCACAAGGGGGATCTGCCTTTGGACTCCCCTGCTTGGCCCCAGCCTGAATCCACCCTTAAAGAGGAAGAGAAGGCAGAGGCTGTAGAATTATTTCAACCACACCCAAAGGCTGTTCTCTGGGCCAGATTAATCACAGAGGTAACACTGCTGATTTCACTGATTTACTCTAGGGATGGATTTGGCCCACTATGTCAAAGTCCATCTGGCTACATTTCCTGCAGGCTAGCAATTCTGATGAAGATCAGGGAGAGAACCCTGTTCTGCAGGGCTGACAAAAACCCCACCTACTCTGGAGCAAACCCAGTTCCCCTCCTCCTTCAGAGCTTGGCTGTCTGCATGGAGCCATGATTTCATCTCTGCAGCCCTTTGTGGTTTATTGGCAGGAATGAATCAGGAGCTTATTCACAGGAAAGAATTTTTTTTCTTTGCTTTTTAACCAGATGCAATCAGTTGCCAGGTTACAGCTGTTCAGCAAACTATACTGAGTAGTTTATTAGACAGTAACAGCCGTTTCGGATGACTATGTTAGCAACACACAAAACTCTGCCAGTAGCCCACCCAATATATCTGTGAAAGCTCCAGTTTGTATTCCAATTTTTTTTTCTCTCTCATCTTGTTGTTCCCATTATATACAACAGACGCACAATCTTATAGCCCAGAGGGACGTATTTCAGTGAGTAGACCAAATTTTACATGCATAATACACCCATTTCAAGGAGTACCTCAGCTGCAGAGCTGACAATTTCCCCTCCAAGGTCCTGGCCTCCCTTACAATTTTCCTTTTGTTGTCAAATGTTGCCAAACAAAACAATAATTCACATCCAGTATAAAATAAATTATTTCAAAGATCTGTATTTTATTCAGATACATTTCAGATTTATTTTGCTGTCTATTTGGAATTCCTTAGCGCATGCTCAGGCAAAACAAACTCACAGGGCTTAGGGTTTCTCAGCTGCATCCTGGTCTGTGGTAACAGAGCTGAGAGTTGAACCTGAACCTGGTGGTTCCTCATCCTGCAATTCAGCCACATGGGGTGCAATTGGCTGGAGAAAGTGAATCTTGCCAGGAAGGTACATGCTGTTTTATGTAGGAGCAGCACACTCTAGACCGCAAAAACAAATCCCTTTCCCCTTTGGTTAGTGAATATGTCACTTACATCTTGACTTTCAAAAGCCTTCATGATTGGGACCAGATTTTCCAGTGAGCTCTGCTCTCATGTAGGCACCTAAATGGCAACATTTGCAAAAGTGCCCAGAATTCGGCAGACCTTTGTGTCCCAACAGAGTGACAGCTGGTTTAATGTCATTGCCACTTATCACATAGATCACTCATCTCATCCTATTCTTGGGCTCTCCTCACAAGTACTGGTTATATCGACCTGTTGTGTCTCATCTTTTTCTTGGAGTGCAATCTTTTTTGGGCAGGGACCACAACTTTTTATGATGTGTTTGTATAGCATCTTGCACAAGTGAGGCCAGAGTACTAATCACCACCATGACTCAGATAATAAAAAATAATAATGTTCAAGGGCTAAAAACACACCCAAAAAGTGGTGATTAAAATAGGGGAACAGTGAACCAGGACTTCTTGGTTCTCTTTCTAGCTTTGCCATTGACTTCCTGTGTAATCTCCAATATATTTGAAATTTACATAAGTGCACTGTGAGCAGCTGCCTGTCTGAAAAGAGACCTTTATTTTGTGCATCATTAGCGAGTTTCAATATCTATGTTAATATCTGAACATCTGTGTTTGCCTCTGAACCCGATAAGAAATGTCACCCTGGTAAAAAGTGAGGGAACTATTTCCTGCATTATCTTCCCAACAGCTTCTACTTTGTACAAGATATTGTCAGAAGCCACACACATTTTATTTGCTATCACTCTGGTGCCTGGCTGGGTCAGTGCTTATGGGGGAGTCACTTCCTCCATGTGGAGTGATTCACAATTCGAAACGAGATCCTAACAGCGAAACAATGCCAGAAATCTTCCACCGCACCAAGCTAAGGACTCTGGATTTTCAACCCTGTTGCCACAGCAACGCTAAGTATTTTGGCAAAACATTTGGAACGGAGGTGGTAGGGGTGAATCACACCAGCAAGGGGAGTTTGTGGTGAGTGGGTGTGGGTAAGGTTTATTGTTGGCCACTGTTTTCAGTTACACAGAGAAGAACTTATTCTGTACCAGCTCAATCAGGCAGCAGGGAATATTTTGAAAGGCTCCTGGCTTGGATTCAAGCAGGCACAGAACAATGAGTGAGGAGAAATATAGACAGGTTGTTTACTATATAAATCCTTGTTGTGTGGGGCCCAGAAGGATGGGGAGGAGCAAAGGAATTTGGATCATAAAAGAATCAACTCTGCTTTTTTGGACCAAAACTCCCCTCTCTAATTTTATCTTCAAAATTCAGTTTCAAAAAATGGAAACCCTTTTTAGTGTAAGAACATAATATAAGAACGTAAGAATGGCCATACTGGGTCAAACCAAAGGTCCATCTAATCCAGTAGCCTGTCTACCGACAATGGCCAGCACCAGGTGCCCCAGAAGGGATGGACCAAAGACAATGATCAAGCGATTTGTCTCCTGTCATCCTTCTCCAGCTTCTGACAAACAGAGGCCACAGACACCATTTCTGTCCCCTGGAGCCTTTTATGGACCTAACCTCCATGAATTTATCTAGCTTCTCTTTAAACTCTGTTAGGGTATGGCTACACTAGCCACCCGGGTTCGAACTAGGGTGGCTAATGTAGTCATTCGAACTTGCAAATGAAGCCCGGGATTTAAATATTCCGGGCTTCATTTGCATGTTCCCGGGCGCCGCCATTTTTAAATGCCAGGTAGCTCGAACTACCTGCCCACGGCTACACGCGGCACAGGCTAGGTAGTTCGAATTAACACTCTTAATTCGAACTACTGTTACTCCTCCTGCAATGAGGAGTAACGGTAGTTCGAATTAAGAGTGTTAATTCAAACTACCTAGCCCGTGCCGCATGTAGCCGCGAGCAGGTAGTTCGAGCTGCAATGAGGAGTAATGGTACTCCGAATTAAGAGTGTTAATTTGAACTACCTAGCCTGTGCCACGTGTAGCCGCAGGCAGGTAGTTCGAGCTACTGGGCATTTAAAAATGGTGGCGCCCGGGAACATGCAAATGAAGCCCGGGATATTTAAATTCCGGGCTTCATTTGCAAGTTTGAATGACTACATTAGCCACCCTAGTTCGAACTAGGGTGGCTAGTGTAGCCATACCCTTATGGTCCTAGCCTTCACAGCCTCCTCTGGCAAGGAGTTCCACAGGTTGACTACGTGCTGTGTGAAGAAGAACTTTCTTATATTAATTTTAAACTTGCTACCCATTCACTTCATTTGGTGTCCTCTAGTTCTTCTATTATGGGAACTAATAAATAACTTTTCTTTATTCATCCTCTCCACATCACTCATGATTTTATATACCTCTATCATATCCCCCCTTAGTCTCCTCTTTTCTAAACTGAAAAGTCCCAGTCGCTTTAACCTCTCTTCATATGGGACCTGTTCCAAACCCCTAATCATTTTAGTTGCCCTTAACTTGTTTTAAATTTCTCGTGGGAGTACCTGGTTTCATTTGGGTCTGGATGCAGAAATAAGGGAAGTAAGATTATCCGTGTGGTATTCATGAGCTAGCTGGAAGTCACCACACCATTATCAGGTCCTTTGAGCGCCTTAGATCTGAAATGCTGTAAGAATGTGAAGTGTTATTCTTAAGAGAAGCAAGAGGCTGTGCTTTCAGAGCAGTGTTTCTCAACCTATTTACCACTGAGGACTGCATATGCAGTTCTGTATGTTATGTGGGCCACATTCACACAGTAGATATACTACCTGTATGGGCCACCACTGTC
Organism: Pelodiscus sinensis; assembly: GCF_052426305.1. Lineage (NCBI taxonomy): Eukaryota > Metazoa > Chordata > Testudines > Trionychidae > Pelodiscus > Pelodiscus sinensis. The sequence goes on from NC_143073.1 coordinate 6,649,171, forward strand.
GGATTGAGAACTTCTGTGATAGAGCAAGGTGACTGCAGGGTTCTGTTCCCAGCTCTGTAAAGGGAGTGTGATGTAGTGGTTGGAGCAGGGGACTGGGAGTTAAAGCTCCTGTACCATGTGTATTATGTCTGTCTCTGGAAGGGTGTCCGGGATCTCGTACTTAGAGCAGGTGACTGAAGGTCAGGACTCCTGGGTTATGTTCACAGAAGGAATGGTTCATGCTTCATCATCAATAAGCAAACTTGCTATCAAGAAGAATCATAGTGGTACCCAGTGTGGATGTGTATATTTGAGTGTGTGTATGTAAAACCCAGGGGCAGGGGAGCGAGTGGATGTGTGTATTTGAGTTTGTGTGTGTATGTAAAACCCAGGGGCAGGGGAGCGTGTGGATGTGTGTATTTGAGTTTGTGTGTGTATGTAAAACCCAGGGGCAGGGGAGCGAGTGGGTGTGTGTATTTGAGTGTGTGTGTGTGTGTATGTAATACCCAGGGGCAGGGGAGCGTGTGGATGTGTGTATTTGAGTGTGTGTGTGTGTATGTAAAACCCAGGGGCAGGGGAGCGAGTGGATGTGTGTATTTGAGTGTGTGTGTGTGTATGTAAAACCCAGGGGCAGGGGAGCTAGTGGATGTGTGTATTTGAGTGTGTGTGTGTAAAACCCAGGGGCAGGGGAGCATGTGGATGTGTGTATTTGAGTGTGTGTATGTAAAACCCAGGGGCAGGGGAGCATGTGGATGTGTGTATTTGAGTGTGTGTGTATGTAAAACCCAGGGGCAGGGGAGCGAGTGGATGTGTGTATTTGAGTGTGTGTATGTAAAACCCAGGGGCAGGGGAGCGAGTGGATGTGTGTATTTGAGTGTGTGTGTGTGTATGTAAAACCCAGGGGCAGGGGAGCGAGTGGATGTGTGTATTTGAGTGTGTGTATGTAAAACCCAGGGGCAGGGGAGCGAGTGGATGTGTGTATTTGAGTGTGTGTGTGTGTATGTAAAACCCAGGGGCAGGGGAGTGGACAGCCATGCCAGGCCCCTGGGCAAAGTGGGTTGGGGGACAGCTGCGTGCTCCCAGAAGGGGATGATGCCTAGAGAGGAAGAGGTGGGGCCAAGGGCAGTCAGCCTTCTGTGCTGCCTGGTCTACTGTGCCTCCCCCAGCACTGCCTGGAGTGTGTGATGTGGTTTCCCTAGCTCCCCCTGCAGCTCTAAGAGCCACCCAGAGTGCACCATGCTGCTACAGTCCAGTGGCAATTTATGGGGCTGTGGGTGCTGCTGCTGCTGCAGCAGGAAAGTCCAGTGCCCTGGACCCCCTTGAATCACCAGGCCCTAGGGCAGTTGCCTCCTTTCACCTCCCTCCTCTCCCCCCAGGGCTGGCCTTACCATGAAGCAAACTGAGGCAGCCGCTTCAGATGCCAGACTGTGGGGGGGCACCACTAGGACCCAGAGTGTAGAAAATTGTGTCTCCTGCTGGTGCATATGTAGGTAGCAGAACAGGAAGAGGGCAGAATTGAGACCTTTCAAAGTTTTGGCCCAAGCAAGGGGGAATGGAGGCATCATTGGAGCTCCCTGCCTCAGGTGCAAAATGTTGTGGGCCGCCCCCCCAGGTGACGTCATCCCTGCAGGTGAATGAGATGCCGTATTGTTTATAGCAGGTGGGGAGCTGAATTTCCCAGCCTTGCGCGCGCAGAGCCATGGCAAAGCACATTGAACTACTTAGCAGAGTCTGGGCAGCCTAGCACTGCTGGGGCACCCACTGACCCCACGGGGCCTCTGTTCATCCAGTGGATGCAGGGCAACGACTGGCCAAGGATCAGCTGCCCGAAGGCTTGTCCACACTGCACGCTACCGATGGTTTGCAGGGTATGTGTTGCTCTCCACCGTAGTGAAAAACAGACTGTCTGCACCCGATTGTCACTCTGCACAGAAGTGGAAAAGACTAGCGGGGGGCAGGGAGCAGCAGGGACACTACACTGCAGAGTTATCAGTGTCGAAGGGCAGGCCCTGTGAGTATAGAGCGTTGTGTAGGGTCCATACCCCATGGTTCAGGAGTGCCTGTACTCTCCCTGTCTACACTGCTACTTATGCTGGGCAAGGGGGCAGGCAGTATATGTGCTCCACATGCCATCGGAAGCAGCGTGCATGTAGCCAGAGCCTGATTTGCTCTCGGGCGGGTGATGATCTTTGTTATGTGGACCAAGGTGCTTTGCAGGGGCTCCTGCCTCTGCCACTGTCTCCCTCCCCCTCCCCCCCTTATACCCCACCAAGGCCTGGCCTTTTCTGTGCAGCTAGGAAGGAGAGGGCGCCCATGTGGAGCCCTCAGGCCGCGTGGGCCTGGTATCCCAGCTAGAGGGATCAGTGCGGCTCAGGAAAGGGCTGAGTGGGTTTGTTAGGCAGCAGCCAGGGCAGGATGAGGAAGCGATATGTTTCCTGTGTCCCCACATGTGTCAGCTGCCTCTCACCACAAAGGTCTGTTCACTGGCAGAGACACACCTACACACACACACTCCAGTCTCTCTGCTGCACACACCCAGCACATCCGTCCTCCCTGCGCCACAGCCCTTCCCTCTCTCTTATCCTGTCTCACAGGAAAACACACTAATTCTCCCCATCCCTTACACCACTGGAAACTTTTCAGGGTCCCCCCCCCCATCACAGTGCCGGGAGTGAGTCTGCAACTCTGGCGGGGGGGAGGGTAGCAGGGGAAGGGACGGGAACACAGACAGGATTAAGGGGGTCAAGGCTGGGGCTGCACCTCCGGTGAGGGTGGGAGGGACACAGACATGAATAAGGGGGCCACAGCTGGGCACAGGGCTAGGGCTGGGAGCAGAGCCCCAGCTGGGGGCAGAGGCTGTGGGCAGAGCTGGGACCATAGCTAGAGAGGGCAGTGCTGGGATGGGGCAGGTGCTGGAATGGGAGCCATGGCTGAGCTGTGGTGGGGACTGGTAGGACTGAAGCAGAGTTAGGATCGGAGTGGGGCAGGGTGGTGTTCCCTCACCATCTCTGCAGTGGGGGTGGCCCAGGCCATGACTTGCCGTCCCCAGATGTCCATTTGCACTCCCCAGGGACATGCCCCACATTGTATGCATGTGTTTATTTAAGGCAGTTTACTTTGCAGACATATTCCATCTGTTAAGGCCGCTCCCCATGGGCACTGGCTCCTGCCTTTCCACCCTTGCTGCCTCTGATACAGAGGCAGCAACGGGGGAGGAATGCATATAGTCGACAAGATTAACCGATAAACCCAGGCTTATCGGTTAATCGTGCAGTCGTCTACACGTTGACATCCCTAGTCCACATGGCTAATTAGCATGCAGCTCACCAGAATGCTGTAGATTTACACCCTAGCTGGCCCCTAGTTAACACTCCCTTTAAACAATAGCAACAGCTGCTGCTCAGACCTGCACCCCACCTGGTGCTGGTGTCACCTCCAGGTGGTGACCTGCCTGTGGCAAGGTCCTGTTCCCAGTGGCTTTCAACTCTGAGTTCAGGCCCAGCATGAACAGGTGCAGAAGAGAAACAGGCAATTAGAGCTTATGAATATTAGCGGGGAAGAAAAATAGTTGCCCTTCCTCACCTCTTTCTAAGGTGTTGTCTTTCCAGGCAGACTGTGCCTCAAGTTGCTCTGTACTTTGGGTATTTTTTGAAGTTGTTTTCCACATTTTCCCCCCACTGGCTCCAGGAATGTTTACTGATAAAATTCCTCAGTGCTGAGGTGAGTGGGACTGTTTCCAATGGGGCTGTTTGGATCCGCTGTGAGTGCAACAACAGGCGCACTGCATGTGCAATAACAATAGATGACCAGGCCGTATCCCGGAGGGTGGTTAGCTGTGCGGATCATTGGAGGAACCCCAGCTGTTTGTTAATGCCCAGGCAACGCCCTATGCCACGGTCTCTATGGCTGTGCTATAAACTGCAAATGGGGCGGAAAGATTGGCGGGGAGTACGGAACCACCTTGCCGTGTCTGTGTATATGAGCCAGATTAGAAATGTGCCAAGCCCCCACAGTAGAAGCCAGTGTGTGAATAACCAGTGCAGGTGCAAATCAAGCCCCAGATGCATTAGCCATTCAGATAATGATTATTTGTGTCCTCGTCCTGCACAGCTGCCCCGGTCAGAGCAGGACCCCCTAGAGCTGAGTGCAGTACAACCAGACAGTCCCTGGCTAGTGTCTCTGCTGGAATCATTCTAATATCTTACATTCCACGCAGAGCTTGTCGCTCCAAAACTGCAGCCTAAGCAGGGTGGATGGGTGTCACTTATCTCAAATAGTTCCTCGGGGTGCTGCCAGGTGCTGACGGGGCGGGGGGTGCACACTGCGTCAGGTAGCGTTCAAGTGTGTGCCCCCCCCCTCCTCCTTTCCATTTGGACTCTGCTTCCATGTGGTCCTATTGTCCCCGGTCTTTGCCCAGCTCTGGGACGATTTGGAGTGCACCTAGCTGTGTTCGCAGTCAGTACCTGAAGGGAGTTGGTCCAAAGCAGCCAGGGTCTCCAGCACCAGAGGCATTTCCCACCAGTTTGTTGCTCTGTGGTACATTTGGGGCAAGGGAGTTTCAGTGACAAAGCTCTTTCTGGATGGGGCGGTGGAATGTGTCCATGCAGCGGGTGTCTTGGATCATGTGTCTGTTTTGGTCTCTCCTGTTTACTGGAGGCATGTGGCCTCGCTAAGGCTGAGGCAGCCCCTAGGACTTAGGTACAAGCTAAGTAAACTACAGTTTATGGCAGGGCTGGACAAGAAGCTGTCAGTGGGCCAGATCTGGCCCACTTAGCCCTTTCCTCCAGCCCGTAGCAGCTCTCGGCCCAGCCCTTTAACGTGTTGCTTGGGAGCCGCTGGGGAGGCGTGAGCCCTTTCAGCTCCTGCTATTTAAAGGCAGTGCTGGACCAAGCCATACTTCGCCCTGGGCAGCAGGCGCATGGCGCATGCGCTACCCCGGGCAGCAGGCGCATGTGCGGCCCCACCCCGGGCGCGCAGCACATGCGGCACCCCTTACCACTTCAATCAGGTGCCCCCCATAGGTTGGCGCCCCGGGCAGCTGCCCGGCTAGCCCCCCCCTGTTTAAAGGGCTATTTAAAGGGCTGCCAGGCAATGCGGTAGTGGCGGAGCCGTGACCTGTGAGCCCTTTTGACTGCTTCTATTTAAAGGGCTCCAGTCTTCCAGGCAGCTGCTAAAGTCCGAGCCCTTTAAATAGCAGGAGTTGAAAGGGCTCACCGCTCCCATCCCTGCCGCTAACGCATTGCCTGGGAGCCGCAGGGGAGGCAACTCCTGCTATTTGAAAGCCCCACCCCTTTCGCCCGAGGTCCCACCCTTTCGCCCAAGGCCTTGCCCTTTCCAGGGCAACCTGCAACCACTTTGGAAATTTTTGAAGTGGTCCCCTCCCCCTTCAAAAATTATTTCCCACCCTTGTTTAGGGCCTCAGATCATGAGAGGCCTCTGCATACAAAAAAATTACTAGTTTTTAGTTGCAGCCTTGCCTATATATGGGTATAGATGCAACTATAAACCATTATTATTTCTATTTTCATTGTCCTTTCTGTTAGAATAATACACATAGCTCACATGCCCTCCCTAGATTTTAATTGCTGAATCTGGATGCCCTCACTTTTCCCTCTTCCCCCCTCCTCTGATCTTTAGTTTTAATGACCAAAATAATTATATTTAGCTCTTGTATGATTTTTTTTATCCATAGATCTCAACACTACCAAAGAAGTCAGAATCCTTAGCTCCATTTTACAGATGGAGAAACTGAGACACAGAGCTGTACCTTGCCTAACTTAAGGTTACTTAGTAGCGTGAGCTAGGACTAGACCCTTCATCTCATGAGCCCCATGTCCAGTGCTCCGTCCAATAGGCCACACAAGTGACTTGTACCTCAGTTTTACATCCCCTCTGATTAACGGTACCTCCGACAGCACAGCACCTTGCTCCACCAAGGTCATCTGTTCAGTAGTTACTCAAAAAGGAGGTGGTGAACCACTTCCTATGTGCTTCTTGGAAGTCTCTTATTTGAATACTTAAAGCATCCCCTCCCCGCTAAGCTTGCAAAATTCACTGGGAGCATGCAGCTTGTAATGCCAGCAGACTGAGTGCCAGCTCATGCTGTGGCTCCAGGCCACACCGAACACTTACAAATGCATAGCTGGAAACCAGACTTGCTTGTGTTTTAACATGATCAAAATAGGTGGTAGATGGTAAGTTGATAAGAGTGTGTTTAGAGTTCAGAATGCCTGTAGGATGTTGCATGTGTTGATTACACTTATAATCGCTGTGGTTCATGGTGCACAGTTAGGTTGAGTGTTTGTATTGTAAACCTCTCTAAATGTGTAACTCACCAAACAGGAAAAGAAGCATTGATTCAGACACAGGGGTCATCTACGGCTCACTGAAAGCAAATAGACTCCTCGCTTTCTATATATTTTAGTGTGTGTCTGTCTGTCTGCGAGCATGTCTGCCTGCAAGTCCATTTGTTCAAGAGCTCTTCCTAAACAGTAAGACTATGTCTATATTGTGCCCATTTTGCGCAAAAAATATGCAAATGAGACAAAGTGTGGAATATCGCCGTGCCTCATTTGCATAACTAATGAGGCTCCATTTTTGCACAAGAGGCTTTTGTGCAAAAAGGAGCCATCTTACATGGCTCCTTTTTGCGCAAAAACCCTTCTTGTGCAAGAGCCGTTCTTTGGCATTTTTTTCAGGAAGAATGGCTCTTGCGCAAGAGGGGGGGTTTTGCACAAAAAGGAGCCATGTAAGACGGCTCCTTTTTGCGCAAAAGCCTCTTGCGCAAAAATGGAGCCTCATTAATTATGCAAATGAGGCGCAGCGATATTCCACGCTTCGCCTTATTTGCTTATTTTTTGTGCAAAATGGGCGCAGCATAGACATAGCCTAAGAGCTAGGGCCACCAAATTTGCTATGTGGCATCCTCTGCTAACTGAAAGCACGGTCAGGGTTTGGTTGTGCCAGGACATCCGTAAGCCCCGGGAGAAGGACTGTTTTCCATACAATTAAAAGGGAGGGGCTGCTGTTCAGAGGGCTCAGAGGATATGAGAGTGGCCACTGGAGACAGCAAGCCTGCAGGAGAGAGCAATGGCCATCTTGCCTGCCAGCACACTGGGATCCTTGGTGGCTGGAGAGGTGGCTGGGGGAAAGAAAAGGCCCTGGAGGCAGAGAAAACACCTCTGGCAGCTGGTGGAATTTGGCGAGGGGGAGGCCAGTGATGGATGGGACCCCTCACCCATAGCCCCTCCTCACCCCCAACCCTTACTCTTGTACACACACCCCTAGTCTCTGCATCTGTGAAAATGGATGTGGCTATCCACAACTCTTTTATGCAGATACAGAGGCAGGTTCAAATTTTGTATCTAGAACCTGCAACTTTGTGGCTCTCTGCTTTATTTCTGCGGTTATCCTCATCCGTGGCTCATTGGTGCAGATACAGATGCAGATGCAAATGTTGTATCTGCACAAAGCTACCATTCTAAGGCCAGAAGGGACCATTGGGATCGTTTCTGACCCCTGCACATTGCAAGCCACAGAACTTCACCCCCCACTCCTGTCGTAGACCCCCTCCTGTTCTCCTTGGGGTGCTGCTCCTGAATGTCCTTCCTCTGAGGCACAAAAACCGCCCGTCAGCTAATTTCCAGCCTAAACTTGTTAATGGCCAATTTATTTCCATTTGTTCTTGAGTCCATAGTGGTGCTTCACTTAACTCCTCTCCCTCCTTGGGATTTATCCCTCAGATGTATTTATAGGGAGCAATCAGCTCTCCCCTCAGTCTTTTTTGCTTAGAGTAAACAAGCCAAGCGCCTCTCAGAAAGGTTTTCTACTCCTTGTGTCATCCTACTAGCCCTTCTCAGCACTTCTTCCAGTCTGAATTTGTTGTTCTTAAACATGGGAGACCAGATCTGCACACAACATTCTAGTGAAGATCTCAATATATATAATTGCCTTGTATAATTATATTAACACTTCCCTGTCTCTACTGGAAATCCCTCACATGATGCATCCTAAGGTGTGTCTACCCTGCATCCTGCGCTCAAAATAAGATATGCAATTTGTGCTACAAAAATTGTGTATCTTTATTTTGATTCTATTTCAAAATAGGCTATTTGGAAATTTGGCGCATCTATACAGCGCCAAATTTCGAAATAACACATAATTTTGCAACATCCCTTATCCCTCGTGGAATGAGGTTTACAGGGATGCCGAAATAGCAGGTTCACTATATTTTGCAATAGCGGACACGTTCAACAGATGTGGGGTAGCTATTTCGGGATACCTCTGGTATCCTGAAACAGCCTTGCGGTATAGACGTACCCCAAGGATTGCATTAGCCTTTTTCACAGCCACCTCACCTCATAGTCATCCTATGATCCACCAATTCACCCTGGTCTTCCTCCTCCCTGTCAATTCCAACTGATAAGTCCCCGTCTAATAGCAACGTCTAAGTGCCTAACCTTGCACTTTGCACTGCTAATGACATATCATCAAAGGACAGAAACTTAGTTGATTTCATTCCTAACTCCCTCCAGGAAGCAGAGAGCTACCCAGGAAGTCACCCAACACGTCCGGAGCCTGGATTTAAAAGCCCAATCGCTGCCCAGCACCAGACGACTGTACATTTCATTCACACCTAACAGAGACTGAGTGCAAGTACCACAAAAGCCTGCCCTGCACTCCAGCGTCAATTTGCTTTGCTTTACATATTGCGGTGCTGAACACTGCAACCTGTGGGTCCCTGTGTGACTCTGGCTGCAGATTTCCACAGGGACCGAAGCGCTGCAACGCCGAGAGCCGCAAAATGTCTCTTTGGGCGCTCTGCTGCCCAGCTGAATGCTGTCTCGATCCAGGCGCCCAGAGCTCTGCACACAATACGTGCGCAGAGCTAGTCGCCCAAGGACGGGATTTTCAGAAGCCCGCAAGCAGAGCAGGCAGCTGCCTATGTTAGCCAGGAGTGAAGCGCAAAGTAAGTGAGTGGGGATTAGGGCCCAGATCCACAGCTCTTATGGATCTGGTCGTCCATGACACAGGGATGGGTTGGTGCTAGCTGCCTCTCTCCAGGTAGGAGCCGCACCCCTGCCCTGGAGATGAGGAAGTCAGCCCAGCCCTACTCAGGCAAAACCAGAGCGAGAGCATGAGCCCCCAGTCCCATCCTGAGAGGCCAGGACAGGCCACAGGGGCATGGGAAACGTGGGTCAATTCCCTGTGCTGCCTAGTTCAGAGCACGACCTGAACCCACGTCTCCACTGAGGATCCCTGTGCCCCCGGGAGGAGGATGGTCTCAGTCGCTCCTATCACCGCTGTTCCAACACAGTCACCGGGCCAGGGAGAGACTCCAGGCCTGGAGACGCCTGCTGCCCCACCGGGCGGAGGATCCACGATTGCTGCATGTTGGGCCGAGTCGAGCGCAGGAGAGTCCCTGCTGTGCCTGCGTCCTGAGGGGAAGGGAAACTGAGGCTGCTGCAGGGGGCAGTGAAGCAATAAGCCGACTTCGGCCAGCATGGGAAATGCCGCCTCCTGGGGAACTAACAGGCACAGGGGAAGCTCCTCTCCTCTCCGGGCCGTGTCTGTTCCCTCGCAGCGAGGACGTGCACTGTGACGATCCCAGCCAGCAGGCTCCCAAGCACCCCCAGCACAAGGAGCCCTTTGGTGCGGCAGTAGGACAGTGCTGGGGTCTGGGGCAGGGTGGGACCTGTAGGAATAAATCAGAGTTTGGGGGTTTTGCTCTGTTTGGCAGGGTGCCAGGAGCTTGGATTCTAAAGACGCCAGTGAGCTCAGAGGCAAACACCCAGCTGTTCCCTTTGGGCCAGGCCATCGGTGCCCCCAGAGCCCTCGGTGACAGACCTTCTTTGCATTAGAGCAAAAGGACATAAAAATGGCCAGATTGGGTCAGACTAAAGGCCCATCTAGCCCAGTGTCCTGCCTTCCAACAGTAGCCAATGCCAGATGCCCCAGAGGGACTGAACAAAACAGGGAATCATCAAGTGATCCCTCCCCTGTCATCCATCTCCAGCCTCTGACAAACAGAGGCGGGGGACACCCTTCCTACCCAACCAGGCTAACAGCCATTGATGGACCTAACCTCCCTGAATGTATCTAGCTCTTTTTTGAACCCTGTTAAAGTCCTAGTCTTCACAACATCCTCTGGCAAGGAGTTCCACAGGTTGACTGTGCACTGTGTGAAGAAGAAGACTGTGTTGCATGAAGGGTAGGGTGTAGGAATTGGAGAGTAGACCCTTAAAAAGCTCGGGGTCTCCCCAAGGGTGCTCACTGTCCCCTACATTCCAGCCAGAGTGGCAGGACGTGTATGGATGAGCCAGGAGTGCTTCACAGGAGGGATGGAGCGAGCGTCACCTTCACAGGCCGCCTTGGGGGAGGCGTTGGCTGAGCTGGTGCTGACATTGTTCGTAGCTGTGCAGGTGACAGGTGTGTCCTCGTCTCCCAGTCTGTGTTGGACCAGCAGGGATTCCTTGGTGGAGAGAACAGCGCCTCCTGCTGGGCCCGTCCAGGTGTACGTGAGATTCCAGGCTCCCTCCCCGGCGCTGCAGGTGAAGGTCACGTTGCAAGTGCTGTTCTCAGCCATCACGGGATGAATCTTGATCTCCAGCTGCGAGAGCCGCTCTAGGTCCCGGATCAGGGTGAGAAATACAAAATAACATTGAACAGAGGCTCCTCCTTCTACAGCCTCAGGCTACAGAATATGGGGGGGTGGGTGTAACACCCACAGACCGTTCTCTCATACATACTGAACCCCCCATGTGTGAGAGTGTTCCCCAACCTCGTTGCGCCATGTGTTGGGACAGGAGCGGGGGCCGCCTTGCAGAAGTGACCTGGGAGCACATGGGAAAAATGGGGACACTTTTTTGGGCTGTGTTGGGGGGCATAGTTATTGTAATGGACAGGAGGAGTACCCGGTGCTGACCAGCACCCAGTGACTAGGGGTTTAAACTCAAGTAGCTAGCAAGGGTGTGGGCCAGGGAGCCGGGGGAACCAATCGAAATAGAGTACTGAAATTTGAATTGGATGTAGAGACCTTGTCTGCTCTCTTTGTTGGGGATAGTTAAACCAGGAATTGAGAGACGCAGAATGATTTAAACCCAGGCAGGACTACTATGCCTCCAAGGAATTTGGGGCATGGAAGTGGACTGAACCAAGAAAAGACTGGGAGGAAGTAAAGGGGAAAAGTGAATCTAGTTGTGATCAGTTTATTTTCCTTATTTTGTGGTTTGGTTTAAACTGCTCTGTGTGAATCTATGCAACCCCTCATTTACCATCTAAGCATTGTTCCCAGAGATTTTCTCTGTGTTTTAATTTGTTTTCCTTAGTTGCTCTGTAACATCTAGCAACCGAGTATGCTTTATCCAGTATAGCTTTTGTTTTGTAATCAAAATCACTTTTTTAAGGTGATGATTTGATTCTTGTGTCCTGGAAGGTCTGTCTGTCTGTGTGTGTCTGCAGGCCTCTGAATGAGGGGTCAGCGACCAGAGACTGAAGCTTGTTTTTCTCTTTTATTTTTTCAAACTCTTTTAGGGCAAAAATTCTGGGGTACCCCTGGGGGTGAATTCAAGTGTTCACCCTGGTTTCTAGGAAAAAAATCACTTGATGACGGCAGCTCCCCTCCCCCCCCCCCCAATCTGTGCATTTGTGATTCTGGAGAAGTTTTTGTAACTGGTACCTTCAGTGGCAAGAGACATTTAAAGTCTTTGTGAGCCCCCACCTACTGCACTCAGGCTATGGCTATACTGCGCTGTGTTGCGCAAGAAATATACAAATGAGGCAAAGCATGGTATATCGCCATGACTCATTTGCATAATGAATGAGCGACTGCTTTTTGCGCAAGAGGCTTTTGCGCAAAATGAGCTGTCTACACGGCTCTTTATTGTGCAACACCCCCCTCATGTGCAAGAGCCGTTCTTCCTGAAACAAATGCGGAAGAACGGCTCTTGCACAAAAGGAGATTTTTGCGCAAAAGAGGATTTTTGCGCAAAAGCCTCTTGCACAAAATGCTGCTGCTCATTAATTATGCAAATGAGGCATGGCAATATTCCACGCTTTGCCTCATTTGCATATTTCTTGCACAAAACAGCACAGTATAGACCTAGCCTCAGAGTGGGGAACAGCCCTGACAGTTACTGAAGAAGCCCTTCATCTGGCATCATCACCCTACACTTCCAACCAGGGCTGGGTCCTCTCCAGGGAAGGGCCTTAGCTGCCTCCTGCTTTACCTGGGGTCAGCAGGAGCCATCTTTGGAGCCACGGTGCTTATAGCGGGACCCTGTGAGAAGACGGCATCTCCCCCTTGGTCTCTCCTTACCCGGTCCTTCTCTGTCTCTCTCTCCTTTCCCCAATAGCTTCCTGCCTGCCTGTCTATCTATCCCCATACACCTCATCATCTATCTACCCTTCTCCTTTGTTTATTTAGAGAGCTCTAAGAACTATAATAGCCTGGTGCCGCAACCACGGGGTACCCCCACCCCGACACCGAGTGCTCTGATTGCATCATTAAAGCCTTCTTGTTACGCCCCAAGTGCACATTATCGCCTCTCGCCCTGCACCTCCCCGGGGCTCCCAGCTACAGACACTCACGGTAGAGGGTCAGATGATAGTCACAGAAATGAACATTGTGTCCGATTGTGTTTTGCTCTAATTTGTATTCCCCCCGATCTGCCAGCGTCAGGTTGCTGATCTCCAGTGAATAGCTCTGGCCGTGGAGTCTCACGCGCCCTCGGTATCTCTCGTCCTCCACAGCCACACGGGGCAGGGCTCCAGGCTCCCCTGGCGTGATCACAGCAAGAGGCACCTTTCTACCCGAGGCCGTGTCCTGGCGAGGGCTGGGTCGGTACCAGGTGATGAGCTTGAACGTCCCCTTGAAATCAAATGGGAGAACGACCAATTCTCCCAGAATCCCATTCACCCGTATGGCAGAAGAGGCACAACCTGAGGTTGCAGGACTTGAGCCTGTCAACAGAGAATAAAAGGGTCCAGGAACTGCAGCAAACCCAGCCACACCCGGCCTCCCCTGCCCTGCGACTCCCTCTGGCCACGGGGAGCATGTACCACTAAAGCCCTTTGCCCAGCGAGTCCCTGGGCTCCTACGCACAGCAGTGATTCTCGGGCCCGGCTTAGGGGGCGGTCGGACTAGAGGATCCCAATGCTCCCTTCTGGCCTTGCAATCCTGGAATTAAGCCTCATGGCCTGCCCTGTGTAGGAGGAAAATACGCTCCTGTCCCTTTAAAATTCCTAGCTGGGAGGGAGAATGGCCTTTCACACAGGAACTCAGTGTTAGCCAATGGCAGTCACCATGCAGGACCAGAGGAATTTTTCAAGTCCGGGTGATGAATTATCTGCAGATGGGGAAACTGAGCAGAGTGGTGCGGTGCCCTGCACGGTCACTGGCAGAGCCGGGAGCAGGCGGGAGGGTTCTGGGGCCGTGATCCCAGGCTGTGGGTTTCATCCCCGGGCCACCTGCTCCTGGCTCTCCCAGCTCCTACCCTGCCTGCCTGCTCAGTGCTGCCTCTGGGTGGGGACAGGGACCGAGGTGACCCCCTGGCCAGCCCTGGGCTGTCACTGCTGGGCCCTCCTGCCTCTCTCGGGGACCGTGGTCTTCTTGTGACTGTGACCTCCCAAAGCCTCATTTCTCTCCCTAGAGGCAGCAGCCCCAGCACCCGACCCGAGGGGGCTGAGGGGCCCTGCCTGGCAAACCAGCCTCCTGGGAACAAGCAGGGCGAAGGAGAGACCCTCCCACGGGGGCTGCACAAGGGGAGCGCAGAAGAGCCAGGAACGGTGGCCGGGAGTCGGCGATGAATCTCTCCAACATTCCCTCTGCCTGGGCAATAGGGGATCAGGCATGCGGCCTTGGCCGGGCTCAGAATGCGCCGGGTCCCTGGGGGAAGCAAGACCCCCCAGCGCAGCCTCAGCAGCTCCCATCCTCTCCCTGCTGACCCCACATTCACCCGCTGGGCTGGACACAGCCCCGCGTCACTTACCTCTGGGCTGGGCAGCCAGCAGGAGGAAGAGAAGGTAGGGCCGGGGAGGGCCTGTCATCCTGGCAGGCTGCAGAGCAGGGAGCAGTCCGGGCCTGTGGAGCGATCGCTCTGAGAGCAGCAGGGTCGGAGTGGCTGGGTCTGGCTGCAGGGGGGTCCTGGGATCACCTCACTGAGCAGCGAGGGCTCTGCCAGGCTAAACCCAGCGTCAGCAGTTTCAGAACTTCCTTTTCATCCGCCGATCTAGCCTGCATCAGGCACAGGATGAGATAACACCCTCAAATCTCCCCTGCCCTCCTCCCATCCTTTCCTGCCCTGTCGCTCACACAGGCCCAGCCTGACTCTGGCTCCCCCACGCCATGGGGCACCCAGCCCACCCCTGTGGTTGTGGCCCCCCTGTGACAGGGAGCCGGGATGTGTCTGGGGAGATGCGGCCTAAGCGCACAAGGTGATCGATCGGGTGCCTTGTGGTAGCGCCCTGCAGCCTGAACCACTGAGCAGGGCCCCGACTTGCCAGGGGCCGCACAGACACGTGGCCCTGCCCAGCATTTCTCTCCCCAGCTGGTGTTTACACTCCAGATCGGCAGGCCCGTCCCGTGCCCCCTCTTGCATGACAGCCTGAGGCTGCTGGGGGTGGGGGTGTGCTGAGAGCTGGGGAGCCCTGACACCTAGAGACCAACCCCCATGGGTGAGAGCAACCCCCGACCTCACGTGGATGGCCCAGGGCAAGGGTCATGCTCCCAGCCCAGGGGCGTGAGCCCACCCACGGGAAGGGCGTAGCTGCTCCCCCCACACACCCCACAGGCAGATCCAGGTTCTATAGAAGCTGCGTTTCCAGCCATCCCGGTTTAGGCTGTGAGGCGGGTTTCGTTCTTTCAGGACTGGAACTGCCCTGCTGCAATTGCATTGGCTCCTCTGCAGTCCCGCTGGGGTGAGTTTGCCTGGCTCAATTTGCTGTAGATCTCCCTCCGCCGACCCTTCCCGTGTTCCCTCTCATTTTTTTCCTTTCATGGGCGGAGTACATTTTGTTATATGCACCAAGGCATGTGCAGAGGTGCACCACCAAAAGAAACACACGCGGCTGGCTTTGGTCAGCTGTGGGTCTCAGTGGAATGGCAGTGCCCCCCCAGCACTCAGCTTACAGCTTCCTATCACTCTTCACTGAGCAAGCGCCAGTTAATCAGAATTTCCTGGGGAGGGGGCAGGATTACAGGACATTCCCAGTCTGGGGCCAGTTCTAGACACCGGTTTGATCCTGGTGTCAAGATGTTGGGGCAAGGGGGGATTTTTTTAAACAGCTTTAGTTACACCAGTCCAGCCCCTGGTGTGGCCACAGAGTGGGACAAAGGGGCCTGGTCCCCACACTGCTCATTCCTCTTCCCAGCTGGGCAGAGCTGTGGTGGGATGGGCAGCATTGTACCCCTATGCCTCCATCCTGGGGGAGTTCTTTGTTAGGCTAGAGCAGGGTTTCCCAGCCTATGGGTCAGGACCCAAATATGGGTCACCATTACATTCCAAAAGGGTCAACAGGTGTCTCCCCAGGTGGCTCTTAAGGAGCCATTCACACAGTTTTTGAATTGCCCTGGGTCACCACGTCTTCCTGAATTGTCAAAATAGGTTCCCATCTGGAAAAGGTTGGGAACCACCAGGCTAGAGGCTTGGCTATAGGATTGGTGTGAGCCTAAAACACAAAGGCTGTGTCTAGACTGGCAAGTTTTTCCGCAAAATCATCTGCTTTTGTGGAAAAACTTGCCAGCTGTCTACACTGGCCGCTTGAATTTCCGCAAAAGCACTGACGATCTCATGTAAGATTGTCAGTGCTTTTGCAGAAATACTGTGCTGCTGCCATTCGGGCAAAAGTCTTTTTCCGAAAAACTTTTGCGCAAAAGGGCCAGTGTAGACAACAGCGATTTGTTTTCCACAAAAAAGCCCCAATCGCGAAAATGGAGATCGGGGTGTTTTTTTGCGGAAAAGCACGTCTAGATTGGCCACGGACGCTTTTCTGCAAAAAGTGCTTTTGCGGAAAAGCGTCCTGCCAATCTAGACGCGCTTTTCCGAAAATGCTTTTAACGGAAAACGTTTCCGTTAAAAGCATTTCCGGAAAATCATGCCAGTGTAGACGTAGCCAAATTGACAGGGGCAAGAGACCGGTCTCTTGCGACTGGCAGCAAGCTGAATCTTTTGTGATTTTTGGTGTAAGGGACCTTTTATCACTAAGTCCAGCTTGCCTGGAAGGCAGAGGAGACTGCAGCGCCCATGGGCTCTATCCGTGGCTCCGTGATAAGTCTGGTGTTGCACGTCAGGAGTTCACGTTTGGGACTGAGTTGGTGAAATCTAGTTCTAGAGCACCCCGCCCATGGGGGGCACCTCCCCTGCTTTTTGACAGTCTGCCCAGAGGTGGGCAGCCCTGGTCGGGAGCCACGCCAGAGAGGACGGCACAGCCCCAGGCGGCCTGACTCCTGGCCAGGCCCGGCGCGTTCCATTCCGCTTATGAATATGAAGTGTCGTGTGGAACAGCCTCCTAATCAGAAACAGGCTGGGGCTCTCGCGCAGACTCTGTAGACAAGGCCTTAGTCTAAGCCAGGCGGTGCTGGGGAGCAGAACAGCAGCCGGGAAGCACCCGCAGCACAGCGCTCCCTGGGCGTCACTCGTAGCCTGCCTGGCTCCTCGCGGCTTGTTACAGCCTTGCTCACAGGCCCGCCGGGACAGCTGCACCCAGAGCCCAGCGGTGTGTAATGCTCTGGCAGAACCCCGTGGCTTTTCTTCTTCCCCCTTCATTGATGGACTGGTACAGTCCAGCCTCCTGCTGCAAGCTCCTATAGAGAGTGTGTCTTGTGTCCCGTGGGGTAAAGAAAAAGGTTTGGCTGGAGCAAATGTAACCCACACACCTTCTGGGGGTGATGTACTGTCCTATCTCATCTCCGAGGGGTAGCCGTCTTAGACTGTAACTTTAGAAACTACGAGTAGTCCCGTGGCACCTTAGATATATAAAAGCTCATGATACTATATATATATATATATGTTTGTTAGTCTCTATGGCTTTGGCTACACTAGCATTTTGTCCCAGAGAGGCATAAGGATCTTGTGCAAAAAGGGGGTTTTGCGCAAAAACCCCTTGTGCAAAAACGGCTTGAATAGATTATGCAAATGAAGCCTGACAAAATGCTAATCAGTGCTTAATTTGCATACTCTCTGCCGGAAAAAGCTGGCAGTGTAGACAAAGCCATGTCTACGCTACAGAGTTTTGTTGGAAATACGGCTGTTTTTCCAACAAAATCTGAGTTATATCTACAAAGCAATTGTGTTCTTCTGCATGAAAATCAAAAGAACAGAGGGTTTTTTCCAGCATTGGTAATCCTCATTCTACGAGTAAAAAGCCTTTCTGTGAAAGAGCTCTTTCTCCAAAAGGCGCGTGTGGATGGGGAAGAGGGAGTTCTTTCGGAACAAGAGGAAAGAGGAAAAAACACAGGTGCTCTAGTGGCCACTCCGTCCATAGCAATCACAGCTTACATGTGAGAGAGCGTCCATTCAGTCTGGATGCTCTCTTTCGAAAAAGCAGATCGTTTTTTCAATGCATTTTGCAGTGTGGACGTTCTCTTTCAGAAGAAGTTTTTCCGGAAGATCTCTTCCGAAAACAGCTTCTTCCGAAAGAAGCCTGCAGTCTAGACATACCCGTAGAGTATGTCTACACTGTGGAGCTATTTCAGGATGCTGGAAATATCCCAAAATAGCTATTCTATTGACGCAGCCCGTCATTTCAAAATGGATTTCAAAATAACAGGTGGCTTATTCCAATGTTCCAGTAATGCTTGTTCCATGAGGGCTAAGGGGCATTTCGGAATAGCGAGTTATTTTGAAATTTGGTGCTGCGTAGACCAAAAATAAGCTGTTTCGAAATACACTTGCAATAAGCTATGCAATTTGCAGCATAGCACAAATTGCGTACTTATTTTGAGCGAAGGGTGCTGTGTAGGCGCACCCTAAGGTGCCATAGGACCATTTGTTGTCCTGTCTAGGGGCTCAGAGAGTCTGCTCGACATCCTTAGCTGAGAGCCAGCTGGCTTTTAGCTCATGCAGAAGGTAGAGGCTCATGCATTGAGCTTCTGAAGTCCCAGGTTCAGTTCCACCTGCTAACAACCAGGCTCTGTTGGTGTTATTCAAACATAATGGGGATTCCGCATGGAGGCTGGTGGGTCTCTCTCTGGTTTCTTAGCCTCCATAGCTTGGGGCATGCAGTGTCATCAGGGATTTCCCTACACCCCCCATATGGGTGTGTCTTCCCCCTGAATTTCCTCAACACCCTCCCAGTTTTGTGAACTATGGTGCCATACAGCCCACCTTCACCCTCACGGTGTCCCCCCTCATCGGCCCTGACACCCCTCTTGTAAATTCGAACACCCCCCCCTAATTTCAGTTCCTTGGGAGGTTACTGATGTGTCATCCAGCAGCGTCTCCCTTCCTCCTGGCGTGAGCCTCGCAGTCTGGGAGGGGACTGTTGATTGCCTCGTATTTGGCTTGGCCGGGGGATACGGCAGTGAAATGTCGTCTAACGAGAGGGCTGCGGGTCTGGCTTTCCTTGCCCCGCCAGTGTGAATGGGCTCCCCAGGCATAAGCCGAGGCGCTAGGTGAGGCTATCAATTCAGCTGTGGGCAACGTGTGAGTCACATGGGCTGCGGTACCAAGCCCTCCCAGCCCTGCATAGCTTCAGTAGGAGCAGCCAGAGACACGCCAGGCTCTCCAGGTTGTGCCAGATTCCCAAGCACCGTGCCCCCAATGGGCCCAGCCCTTTGGAAAAGACGGCCCCGAGTGATTTATCGCCCTGCGTGATGAATGCCTCCATTGTGTGAGGTTTGCTGTTCCCTGGCACCCAACCCCCCCAGAGCAGGACAAAGAGGCAGCAGGCTCCATTCCTGCCTGGCAAAGGAATGTGCTTCGGACACATATTTGGCTGGGGCTGCCTTCCCCCTCACCGCCTATAAAGAGCCCATTCTAACAGGCTGGCCGGTCCTAGGGAGCGAGCTGCCGAGCTGGTCCAAATGCTGGTTCTCATCGCCCCAGCCTGGTCGTGTCTGCATGCTGCAGTGCCTAGTGCTTGCAGATTTACCCTAGCTAGCTCAGCAGGAGACCACAAGAACGGCCAGACTGGGTCAGACCAAGGTCCATCTAGCTCAGTGTCCTGTCTGCTGACAGTGGCCAATGCCAGGTGCCCCAAAGGGAGTGAACAGAAATAGGTAACCATCAAATCCCTCCCCTGTCATCCATTCCCTGCCTCTAACAGAGTCTGGGACACCATTCCTTACCCATCCTGGCTAACAGCCATTGATGGACCTGTCCTCCATGGATTGATCTAGCTCTTTTTTGAACACTGTTAAAGTCCTGGCCTTTACCACGTCCTCTGGCGAGGAGTTCCACAGGTTGGCTGTGCGCTGCATGAAGAAAAACGTCCTTTTGTTTGTTTTAAACCTGCTGCTTGTTCATTTCATTTGGTGACCCCCAGTTCTTAGTGAGACTGCAGCAGTATGGGTGAGGCGGGTGAGTTATTACCCCAGGGTCCTGCTCCGGTAACGCGAGCTCTGCAGCTTGGATAGGTCGCATGAGCTGCCCCTTACTGCAGTATAGACTGACGCACAGGCAGCTGGCCTCTGTGTGAAATGAGTTTGGTAGGTCGCTGCCCGATGCCTACTGAGGCAAAAATCACCAGGATTCATCGGCTCCTCTTCGCAAGCACCCTCCTTGGGGAGGCTAAGGGCTACGGAGAATAAGGGCTCAGCGCACCCCGAGAGGAGCTCCTCCAGAGTAGTGGGGCTGTGTGTTTCGGGAGCGCCCCCACCCTCTGTCGTAAGCATAGTGGAGACCCAGAGGGTCCTAGTCAGCCTCATTGGCCTGCAGACCCTTTGTGCGGGCAGAATGGAGACAGGCTGGAGGGGGGGGTTGACGGGACTGCACACCGGCCATTCTCTGCTTCAGTCTTCTCCATGCAGTCAGCAGCTGCAGGGAGGGGTTTGGGGCCAGACACCTTCAGCCTTCTGGGCTGTCTGCTGGGGGGTGGGAAGGGCCAGTCCCCTATTCTGTATCTGGCCAAGAGAGCTGGACCCTAGGAAATCCGACTGGCCCTGAGCCCATGAAATACACAGTCCTGCTCCCCTTCCCAACATGACCCCAGGAGTGGGCGAGGAAATGAGGCGCTCCAGGCCTAGCCCGGCCCAGCAATCTCTGGAAAGAATGCAGCAGCCTCCCACGCTGGGAGCAGGCTGCGATGCCCCTAGGGACAGGGAGAGCAAAAGGAGGAGATGCCAAGATTGATCTTCAGCACTTACCGGGCGCTCGGCTTCTTTCCAGCACCGCGGGGGTGGGGAAGTGAAACCTACACGCCCTGAAATGGGGGCCGAGGAAGGCGCGCTAGGATGCGGTTGTGTAATTAAACGGTTAACATCCCTGTGCGAGTCAGCAGGGAAGCCCCACCCGAATACTCATATCCTCCTTTCGCTTCTTGTGGATCCGCAGCCCTTCTCTGGCCCTCCCGTGCCTGTGATGGGGGAAGACTTGCCTAGGGGTTAGAGCAGGGAGGCTGGGATGCCTTCCTTCTGTTCCAGGCTCTGAGAAGGGCATGTGGTCAAATGGCCAGTGTAGAGCAGTGAGCCAGGACTCCTGGGTTCTAGTTCTGGCTATGGGCTCTTGCAGGCGTGGGCAATAATTTTTTGCAGTGGGCCACTTCTAAAATTGGCCTCAGGCTGCACTGGAAGGGGCGGGGCCTCAAATGGAAGGGGCGGGGCCAGGATGCTTCCAGGCTTCCCCACCCACAGACCAGGGTTGATCTGGGGCTGAGGGAGCCCCTTTGCCCCCCCAGGCTCCTCCTAGGCACTCATGCCCCTGGCGGTGGGAAGAGACTTCCCGTGCTCCCCAACCCCCAGGCCAATCAGTGCTCGAGGGCGGGGGAGCACACGAAGTCTCCTCATGCCCTGCCACGTTTCTAAGTGCCACGTGCTCTTCACAGGGCAGGGGCGAGGAAACTTCACACACTCCCTCCTCCCCCAGGCCTTAATCGGTCTGGGGGCAGGGAAGCAGCAGGGCCTCCGCAGGCCGGATCAATCCGCTTGGCCCTTTTGCCCACCCCTGGGCTATTAGCTAGAGCAAGTGAGGCTGGAGAGCACTAGGTCTCCTAAAGCTGCGCTGACTGCTCGGAACCCAGGCTGGGTCAGACCAAAGGTCCCTCCAGCGCAGTGTGCTGTCTTCCAAGAGGGTGCCTTCTAGCAGCTCACGGGGCTATTCAAAGGAGTCTTGCAGCCTAATAACCCCTCCCCCCCCCCGCTCTAACCACTAGACTCAAGTTCCTTCCCTGAGCCAGGAATTGAACCCAGGCGTTTTGACTCCCAGCTCCCCTTGGTGCAATTCCACCCGCTGCTGATGGGTGATGAGTCAGCCTCATAACCTACAGCTGCATTCTCCTGGGAGCCCAGAGCCGGCACTGTGGCAGGCACACGTCCAGCGATATTCTGCCTGGCTTGGAATCTGCTCTCTGAGCAGCACGGGCCCCTTGGGGGGAACGCCTAGGAGCTCCATGTCACCCAGAGAAGCAATGGAGGAGTCGTGCAGGGCCTGGGATAAGGGCTAAGTGAAAGTTAAATTATCCCCTTTCTGCCAGCTGCTTGTCTTGCTGCACGGTAATTTGCACTGAGCCCTGCTGATTGAGCTGTGCAGATACAGCATGGGCATGGACGGTAGGTAAAGGCCACCCTTGGGCAAGCTCCCAACCCCGCCCCCGCTTCTACCCAGGCCCTGCCCCCCAGCATCACAGGGCAGGTGGGTGCCCCAGCCTCTCTGGAGCACAGGGGGATGGGTGCTCAGGGGCAACAACCCTCCACCCCAATACGCCTACCGTTGGCGTTCTGGGGGCAAAGCCTGAGTGGGGCCAGACTGGCAGTTTGGGAAGGTAACGCCTCCCCTTGGAAATTCCTGGCTGGCCCAGAATTCCCCTTCCGCACGGCAGCCAAGTACGGAGCAGCCCTGCTGGAAAACCCTATCCTGGCCTACGTGGCTGGGCTCTGTCAAATTCAAGTAGCAGGGACAGGCCAGCACTTCCCTTGCAGTTCCAGATGCAAGGAGGGCACCGCACTCTGTGCCGCGCTCAGCCAGTGGGGCAAAGCAGCTGCCTCTTTCCCCCGTTGTGCCCTTTGCGCAGGCTTTCTGAGTCTGGGTCTGAAATCCCAGCGCTGTTTCCACATCCGTTCTGCTCTGGCTCGCGGCAGAGATTTCTCTCGTGGGCCGACGCTCGGGCGGCGCATGAGCAGGCTCGTGGCCAAACAAAAAGAGGCAACACATCAGCCTCCTCGTCTCCAGCTGTCGCCGAGGCAGGCTCCGATGTGGGCCAGGGAGCATGCAGGCTGGCCCTGGCGTACAGCCGGGTCTCTGGATCTGAAGCTGTATTGGTATCGGCTTGAACCGATGGGACTGGTGCACGCTGAACGTACCTGAACCCTGCAAGCGCAAATCCCACTTCACTGGTGCAAATTAGGGATGGGAATGGGGGGGCAGCCCCCCGTGACTGGGGACTGGGAGCTAGCAACCAGCCTCAGCCCCAGCATGGGGCTGGAAGCAGGAGCTCTGCAGGCTTGGGGGGGCTGGACTAGTGAGATCCTGCTAGGCAGTTAACGGGTTAAACATTAGTTTAATTTAACCAGTTAACTGATTAACAGGGATTTTACATCCCTAGAGCAAATCAGGACTCTGCGGGGTGGGGATGAGGGGGTGAGTGGGCGTCTCTGGGAACACGCCCTGTTTGTGTTAGAATATGTGAAAGGGGCATTGCATGCTCTGTGCTGAAGACTGCATATTAGGGCCACAAACACTATAAACTATCTACACTTTTTTTTGCATGCTCTTAAAATGTGCATATTTTATTTAATTCTATGCAAATATATGCAAATTAGACACACCCCTCCCCTTCCTGGCAAATTACTCAGTTGCGCAAAGCTCCGGTGCCCCCCGGCCAGTGTCTCTCCAGAACGCTCTTTGTGACAGTACTGGATGTTTGCAGTCTCCACCACGGATTTCTCTCGCCAGACCTGTGCTTCCCGTGCCCTTCTGAGTGCCGCCTCTTTCTAAAGCGACGCTGACCAGACAAGGCCAGAGCGGAGAAAAGGACTACACGCCGTTAGGAATTAAAAAACCAGAGAGAGGGATTCTTTATTCTAGGGCAAGGCAGGGCTATAATATACAAATCATAAGCTGCTCTGGGGCAGGGAACGCAAGCTCTCTCCTGCCTGTTACCTGGTGACTCGTGAGTCTGTTTGCACATCCGCGGGGCCACACTGAGGCCTTGATCCTTGCGCACAACTTTCCATTGGTGCCAATGGCCAGTTGGGAGCTCAGATCCAGGCCGCCTCGTGGCCCCCTTTATATGACTTTGGGGTTAGGAGTTAGGCGGGGGGTGTCTCCAGTCACCTCTTCATTTTCTCCCCTTCTGCTTCATGTGTACCACAAAGTAGTCGTTGCACGCGATGGTCAGCCCAGCCACTAGCGAGAAGAAGCTCTGGAAGCCGACTCTGCCGTCCCGGCACTGGTCTAGGTCCTTCATGATCTTATCCACGGCCATGGGGTCTTTCTGGTTCTGGGAAGGGAGAATGCAAGAAAGAAAAGTGGGGGGAGGCTGTGACTTAATGGAGCTGAACGTGCCCCCGGCGGAAGCTGCTTCATAGCCAGTATGGGAGCCTGTCTGAGAGTCTGTCCATGGCGGTGACTCCATGTAGTTTCATCTACCTGTCCAGCCCGCCATCCCACTGGCTCCGAAGCCCGCCCTCCCTCACGGCAGTGGCTCCATCCTCTCCATCTAGCTGTGCATCCTTCCAGCATCTCAGTGTTTCCCTAGCTTACCTATGGGGGGGGCGGACTTTGTATCGCGCCCAGCATTGTGGCACCTGGACCTCTCTTTAAACGGCACATGCGGCGGAAACTTTGGGGTGTGTACAAACAAGTTTACAGCAAAACTTCAGCTGAGCCGAAACTGCAGGTTGTTTTCAATACCCCCAAAATGAAACCATGGATTAATAGCAAAAATCAAACCAACATGCTGCCCAGTCCTTCCAATAGTCTCCCTGCTGACATTCCCCATACAACCTGGCTTCTCTCTGCCTGTCCTTTAGGCTCCACTGGGAATGGGCAGCAGGGCCTCCCTTTGTGAAGCAGCTTGGAGGATCGGGGCAAGTTTCTTGGGTCACGGGCAATCGCTTTGAGTGTAGCTTCAAATTCCTTCCCCTCCCTCTTCACAGCAGTGTTCCTATCTCAGACAGGCCAAGGCAGTGCCCTGAAGCTAACTAGCCCGTTTCCTGTGCTGAACAACTGTGACTAGAAGTAAATCCCCTTCCCCCACACTGTACAGAGTGCTCCACAGGTGTGTGGATTTTAGGAGTGAGGGGGGTGTTTGCAGCGAGACACAAGTGCTGAGCAGTGACTACACACTAGCTGTTTAAATTGCTGCTCCTCTCCATACCCCGTCGCAGCTAAGGGGGACCCAGTTCTCTGAGCTCTCCTGGCTGCGTGCATGACACACTGTGGTTTCCTTGGGCTCTTTGTCCCAGGGAGGCTTGGTACTCACAGCCACCAGTTTCCATTAGGCAAGTGATCCAACAAGGAGAAAGCACTTATTGGATCCTTTAGAGCCTTTCCCACCCACGGCCGGTCCCCGTGGTACATTTCCTAATACTTTGAAATGCTCATAACCATGAGGCTTTCACTACTTCCCGTGGGAACATGAGGACTGCCAGAGCAGAGCACACCTGGGCCCATCTAGCCCAGTATTCTGTCTCCAGCCCAGTCCCAGCTGCCACAGAGAAAGAAGCAAGAGAGTCTGAGCTGATGGGACAACGTGCTCGCAGGGAAAATCCCCTTCCAAGTCCAGCACTTCGAGGCTTGCGCATGACCTGAACTGCGAGGGTTTAGGTCGCTTTCCCTGGGCCTGACTCCGTTAACATCAACCAGTGCCGCTTTGTCAGAGGATCTAGGCCAGGGGCGGGCAATAACATTTGAGCGGTGGCCACGTCAAAATGTTTGGAAGTGGTCGCGGGCCATCCCGGAAGGGGCAGGCCCTTGGAAGGAAGGGGCGGAGCCTTTAAATAGCAGGATTCGCACCTCCCCTGCAGCTTGCAGGCATCATGTTAGCCAGAGACAGGAGCTGCAAGTCCTTTCAACTCCTGCTATTTAAAGGGCTCGTTGCTCCTGGCCTCGCTGCTATTGGGTTGCCTGGGAGCTGGAGACATGGGAGCCCTTTCGACTGCTTCTATTTAAAGGGCTCATATCTTCCTTGGGGCTGTTGCCTGACAGGCGCAAGCCCTTTAAATAGAAGCAGTTGAAAGGGCTCATGAGGTCCCAGGCAATGTGCTAGGGGACGGGGCCCTAGGCGGGACAGATTTGGCCCACTGAGTGGCTTTTGCCCACCCCTGATCTAGGCAGATTCACACCAAGCGGATCAGTGCCTGATTATTTCTCCTGCCCTTTCACCCACGTTTTCTTTTGCTTAATTTCCTCTCATTAGTCTCAGTTCTATCACCCCAAATAGTCCCCTGTTGCACCCAGCACAACACCCGCGACAACTCATGAATACGTCTCTGCGGTGTGCGCTGAAGGCTCTGATCTCAGGCCAGGAGAGTGACAATGCTCAGTGTTTAAAATGCACCATAAGGAACATTTCTAGGGAAATCAACAGCACCATTTCATGCTCCTGGGGTGCTAGCAGATCTCAGAGCGCATCGCAGCCCTTCACCCAGTATCGCTGCATATCTCCTGGAGGAAGGTGAACTTTCAGAGTGGGAAACTAAATGAAAGGGCTGTTAAGTGACTTGGGCAGGGTCATACACCCAGTCAGCGGCAGAGCTGGAACTAGACCCCAGAAATCTTGATGCCCAAAACCTAACCATTATCCACACATACCTTTCCTGGAGAAGGGAAAAGAAGCCAGTAGTCCTGAGTCCTAGTCCCCACTCCTCATATTTCCAGCATTTTTATAGATCAGTTCCTGTATATTTTAACGTAAGATCGACCATACTGGGTCAGATCAAAGGTCCATCTAGCCCATATCCTGACTTCCAACAAGTGGCCAATGCCAGGTGCCCCAGAGGGAGTGAAAAGAGCAGGCAATCAGCAAGTGATCCTTCCCGTCACCAATTCCCAGCTGTTGTCTTTAGATGGAGTTGGATGGGAGTGGACTAGTTAATCTACCGCGGTTATTGCTCCAAAACAGTGTGAATGCTAACGTGTGTGTAGCACTTATAACGAATATGAAGAGAGATTAAAAAGACAGGGAATTTTCAGCTTAGAAAAGATGAGACTAAGGGGCGGGGGATATGATAGAGGTCTATAAAATAATGACTGGTGTGGAGAAAGTGAATCAGGAAAGTTATTTACTTGTTCCCATAACATAAGAACTATGAGTCACCAAACGAAATTAGTAGGTAGTAGGTTTAAAATAAACACAAGGAAGTGCTTCTTCACACAGCACAGGCAACCTGTGGAACTCTTTGCCAAAGGATGTTGTGAAGACCTGGACTTTAACGGGGTTCAAAAAAGAAGTCGATAAATTCCTGGAGGACAGGTCCGTCAATGGCTATTGGCCAGGATGGGCAGGTATGGTGTCCCAAGCCTCCATATGTCAGAAGCTGGGAATGGGTGACGGGGAGGGATCACTTGATGGTTTCCGGTTCTGTTCGTTCTCTCTGGGGCACCTGGCCTTGGCTACTGTTGTTCTGACCCAGTCTGGCTGTTCTTATGAATACCCTGCCAGGGACTTGCTGTGATGGGCTCCCAGGTAGAGGAAAGAGACATGGAAAGCTGGTGCGTGCACTACAAGTAGCGAAAAAGCAGAGAACTTGGGACAAAGCCTTTCCACGCTGGCTTCTGGGAGCTCATCTGATGAGACATTCTGCATGGCATCCTGGAGGGCATTGATTCCTGTGCTCCGGCAGTGAAATCCCATCCTGTGAAATCCCCTACAGAGGCCCAGGCCCCCAAGTCCAAGCACAAGGGTCTGGAGGATGTAAGTGGGAGGAACCTTTTTGCTTCCGGGCTTGCACAGCGAGCAGTAAATCAAGAGCCTTGTACATCCGGACCACACCCCCGCAGCGTGTTCACACCAAGCAATGGCTGGTGAGCTCGGTGCATGGCAGGCTGCCTGCAAGTAACCACAGGGCTTGCTTTACGGGCTGAGGAAATAGAACCCTGGAGCTGAGGGTCCGGATGTGTGTTATAAATGGCAGTTTCTGTGTACAAGCTGTTCTAGGCTGTTACCATGCCAGCAGTAGGGAGCCTAGCACTGAATTAACTGAGGGGACTGAGGACACGTTCTGATCTCCCGACTATCAGTGTCCACAGTCTCATTCCAGAGTGACACCAGGGTAGCTGAGATCAGAATCCATCTCCCTACAGCAACCGCAGGCCTGTCCCTGCAGACATTGGTTCTAAGGCGCTGGGATCAGACCCTGGCCCCAAGCCTCCATGGAGCCTCAGAAAACCCAGCCTGGATCAGTTACAGGTGATGGACCAGATCCAGCCTGGGGGTTAGCAGGAGCAATGCTGACGCCACGGCAGAGCTCAGCCAGCTGCAAGGGAGGTCCTGCCCTGGAAGTGACTGGATCCCTGGGGGTACTGGGAGCTCTGGTTTACTGCTGGCACTCTCGATGTGCACCCTCGCAGTGGAATGGATGCCCTGGGGCCGGAGCCTGATATCCCTGGCTGTAGTTTGATCAGCCTGTGCCACCCGGGCCAGCTTCCTTACTCACTGGAAGCACCAGAGACACAGGCTGACGGGGGGGGGGGGGGGGGGGGGGGGGGGGGGGGGGGCGCTTTCCTGCTCCAAAGCAGGGGCTGGTCTGGTCCCCAGCAGTAACTGGCACCAGGCAAGAACAGGGCCAAGCCACCTTGAGAGTCGGGTGCTATTTGCTCTGCTACTCCAGCCTTGATCTGCACCCCCCCAGGTCTACCAATACCCCACAGCCCTCTGCTAGCCCAACCCTGGGCTCCCCCTCCACCCAGTTCTGCCAATGCCTCTCAACCCTGACCCACAGCCCCCTGCTAGCCCAGCCCTGGGCTCCCCCTCCACCCAGCTCTGCCAATGCCCCTCTACTCTGACCCAGAGACCCGCCCACCCGCTGATGCACCACAATCCTGTCCAGATCTTTCTGGATTGGCTTCCCTTGAGGAAAGATGTGTCTGCAGGGACAGTGGCAGTGCCCAGTCCCCTCTTAAATTTGTCATGAGTTACCCAGAAATGTATATCTGTGCCTCCCCCGGCTATGCCCTTTCCGTGCCCCATTGCTACCTGGGATCCTCTTGTGGACACGATGCAGGTACTTAATGTATTTCCCATGCCGCAATGACTCCTGAGGGTTATGCCTAGCCCTGGGAGGAATGTTGCTCATGCCAACCAGCAGGCTTGGGAGCCAGGACCTCTGGGCTGGCTTTCCAATTCTGCCACTGACTAACCATATGGCCCTGGGCAAGTCACTTAATTGCTCCATGTTAATCTTGCTGGTTTCATTTGAGAGGCGACTCCCAAGTGCTGCTCAGACATTGCATCTTCCCTCAATTACAGGACTGCAGATGGGTCCTCGGGAGATATGGCTGATGGAGATTTTTTGGGGGACAGGAAGGAACTTTGCCCATCTCCCAGTCTCACGTGTCTGCCCTGCAGGCCTGTCCTTGCTTTGCATCAAACCATAACAGCCAAGGAGCTGTGAGAACACAGTGCACCAGGCAGCAGGGTTATTCATAGCCCAGCCTGGCAGGCTGTTCCCAAAATGCTGTCTATTGTCTCTGACAATGCATCATTTCTCACGGAGGGAACGCACTGCCCAGAGCCTCGCCCCATTGTCTGTGTCAGCCATGAGCTAATTAAAGGCAGGGAAGCGAGGGTGGCAGCCGCAGCTACCCACCCCTGTAGGGCCTCCTCTGCTGTGGGCGGTTTGAGTCCCAGCGATGGGAACCCCAACTCGCCATCACACCCATAAATCCTAAGGATGGCCCTGGCCTGGCCGCCGGCTCATGCCAACAGCCAGTCACCTGGGCTGAGGTTTTCCAAGCCCTTCACTTGGCTTTGCCACATGGCTTGCTTTGACATGAACAAGTGGCAAGATGAAGGGCTAAATCCCACAGCAGGCTTTGACCGAGCAAGCTACAGAATTTTCAGCAGGGGAAATCATCCTAGCCTTATTTTGCCTACGCTGACATTGCAGGATCCCCGAGAGGCCAGCTGGCTTGAGCCTTCATTTGGAGGGCAGAATAATTTCGCCATCTGAAGTTTGAAGAGTTCAGTTAGAAAAACTATAATCCCTCAACCTGGGATCTGACTGGGACTGTGTCTGTCCACATCTTCGGCTCTTTCAGTTTTTACCCTTGTCTGTCTTGTTCCATCTAGCCCTTTGGTCCTGTCTTCCCTGCTCTCTCCGATTTCTCTAATATGGTCCCTAAGCGGCTGACTTGTAAAAACCTGTCATGCTCAAGTGGAAAACGGCTGGGCTCTTGATGTTGCATCTCACACTGCACAGCCCCACATGCAGCATCGCTGCTCCGTCCTGGCCTAGAGGGATAAACATCCAATCCCACCCCAGCCCTGGATCACCAGAGACTAGGACTAGCCAAATCCCTCAATGGGCCGTGCCAGGAGGGAGGAATTCCCTCAGCAAGCGGGAGCCTTGGCATTTCTCACTCACATCCAAAAACCCAGGGAACTCCTTGTCCATCAGCAGCCGGAGATCCTCTTTCGTCAGGTAGTTCTTGTCGCCGGCGTACTTGTGGAACGTGAACATTAGCGTCTCCATGGCATGCTCCATCTGAGACGGCATCTTGGCGCGGGTGTCTTGAGCCTGCCCAAGCGGGGAGAAATAGCACAGAGCACGGTTAGCTTTGTCCTGTCCCACAGCTGAACTTAGTTTTACCCCCAGGAGCAAGACACACACCTGTGCTAAGCACAGGGCTTTCTGCTGTGCATTCGTCGATTTCAAGGCCAGAAGGGTCCCTATTAGACCCGCCAGCAAACTGCAGAGCAAGGAGCTTTATCCTGTTACCCCTGAAAAGTCTCGGGGAGGGGGCAGGGAGCCGTGTTTAGTCTGCATCTGCAAAAACAACAAGGAGTCCAGCGGCACCTTAGAGACGAAGAGCTTGATTAGGGCATCAGCTTTTGCGGGTGAAACCCACTTCATCAGATGAACTGGAGTGGCGTGTACAGCAGGGATGATAGAGTTTAACTGAAGACCCAGTTCCCTGATAAGCTGGGGCTTATCGCTTCAACTCTACTCCGCTCCTGGGAGGCAGCTTTGCTACGTCAGCGAAACCACCTTCCTGGGAGACGGGCCAGCAGAGTTTGGCGGTCCAGCTCCTAGGGAGGCTCTGCTGCGGGCTACTGCAGCATGAACCTTATTTAAGCTTTATACTGCAGAGCCCGCAGCGGGTGTAACTGCTGAGATGTTTAGTGTTTACTGGGTTGCTTTATTAAACAACTTTGAACATCCCTAGTTTACTGAGACACAGGCTCCCTTTCATTTGTTGTCCTTATATATACCCTGCCCTCTGCGAACTCCACTCTAATTGATCTGATGAAGTGGGATTTACCCATGAAAACTTATGCCCTAATAAATCTGTTAGTCTCTAAAGTGCCATCTGACTCCTCCTTGTTCCTGTTACCCTTGTATTGAGCCCAATAATATGTTTGGCTAATGCATGTTCTAGAACAGCCTCCAAGCTGGATCTGAAGGCATGGAGAATCCACCGCTTCCCTCAGTACTTTGCTCCCTCATTTGTTCATCATTTCGAACTTTAATGCTAATGCATCTGCCAAACCTGCTAGCTAGTTAGATTCCCACCCCTGCAGCCACCATGGGGGGT